>NW_006921723.1:971764-985556 GCF_000298275.1 Orycteropus afer afer
AAAAAAAAAAAAACTTGCTGCCATTGAGTTGATTCAACTCATAGCAACCCTTCCTTGGGTTTCCGAGGCAGTATCTCTATGGAAGTAGATTGCCCATTCTTCCTACCTAGTAGTAGGTGGTGTGTTTGAACCACCAGCCTTCTGGTTAGCAGTCAAATGCCTTAGGTACTATGACACCAGAGCTTCTGATATATTCATTTTCCATCTTTCACATGAATATGAGGTGACTGGAAATACCATGACTTTGGTCAGGTGCACCTTAGTCTTCAAAGTGACGTCTTTGCTCTTTAACATTGTAAAGACATCTTGTGCAACCAATTTGCCCAATGCAATACTATTGCATATAGTGCTGCTGTGAACATTGGCATACAGGTTTTTTTTGTGTTCCTATCTTCACTTCTTCAGGGCATATACCCACAAGTGGATAAGTCATATGGTAAGTCTATGTTTAACTTTTTGAGGAACTACCAAACTATTTCCCACAGCAGCTGCACCATTTTGCATTCCCACTAGCAATGGATCTAAAAAGAAACCAAACTCATTGCCACTGAGTCATTTTCAACCTGTAGTGATCCCCATTGTGTTTCTGAGGCTGTAAATCTTTACAGAAGTAGATTGTCCTATATTCCTTCCACAGAGTGGCTGGTGGGTTTGAACCACTGACCTGGTTAGCAGCCACATGCCTTATCCTCTACGCCACCAGAGCTCCTTTAGCAATGGGTAAGGGTACCAATTTCTCCATACCCTCACCAACAATTTTTATTTTCCTTTTTTTTTTTTTAATCTCAGCCATTTGTGGTAGTGAAGTGGTATCTCATTGTAGTTTTGATCTGTGGTGCACTGGTTAATGCATTTGGCTGCTAACCAAAGGTCAGCAGTTTGAACCCATCAGCCGCTCCATGTGAGAAAGATGAGGAAGTCTGCTCCCATAAAGATTTACAGCCTTGGAAACCCTACGGCACAGTTCTACTCTGTCCTAGGGTTGCTATCTGCTGGAATTGACTAGATGTCAGGAGGTGGGTGATGGCTAATGGTCCCTGAGTGGTTCAAATGGTTAAGTGCTTGGCTACTAGCTAAAATGTTAGTGGTTCGAACACACCTAGAGGCACCTCAGAAGACAGACTTTGTGTTCTACTTCTGACAAATTAGCCATTGAAAGCCCTGTAGAGCACAGTTCTACTCTGCACACATGGGATTGATGTGAGTTGGACTGATGTGAGTAGCAACAACAATGGCTAATGATGCTGAGCATCTTTTCACATGCTTGTTGGCCATTTGGTGAGCCATTTTGCGTTAGGGCATGTCTTAGTTATCTGTTGTTGTTGCTGTTGTTATGTGCTCTCAAGTCAGACCTGACTCATAGCGACCCCTCCTTGGGTTTCTGAGGCAGTATCACTACAGAAATAGATTGCCCAACCTTCCTTCCAAGGAGTGGCTGGTGGGTTTGAACTGCCAGTCTTCTGGTTAGCAGTCAAGTGCCTTAGGCATTACACTACCAGAGCTCCAGTGCTGTGATAACATAAATACCACAAATGGGTGGCTTTAACAAAAAGAAATTTGTTTTCTCACAGTTTGGGAGTCCAAATTCAGGGTACCAGCTCTAGGGGAAGGCTCTCTCTTTCTGTCAGGTCTTGGGGAAGGTCCTTGTCTCTTCAGCTTCTATTTCCTGATTCCTTGAAGTTTTCTATGTGGCTTGGCATCTCCCTCTGTGCTTGCTTGCCTGTTATTTCATCTCTTTCAGATCTCAAAAGAGATTGACTCAAGGTACACCCTACACTAATCCTGTCTCATTAGCATAACAAAGACAACCCATTCCACCTGAGATTGTAACCACAGCATAAAACTAAAAAACAAACCCTATGTCATGCAGTGATTCCAATTCATAGCAACCGTAAACAGAGCAGAACTGCCCTATAGGGTTTCCAAGGCTGTAAATCTCTATGGAAGCTGCAAAAAGAGCATGGAGGTGGCATCTTCTAACCTCCTTTACCGTCACAAAAGGGAGACAGAATCACCATTAGCAGCCCAAGGCTTATTCCTGTGAGGTAAGATATGGCACCACCCTCCAGTCTTTTTGGCAATTCTGAACTAACTGTCCCTCCCACAGCACCCACTTCTCTGTTCAGTTTGATAATTCATTGCAATGGCCACACACAACTCACAGACAATACTCATGATTTTAGGGTTTATTAGGGAAGTAACAGGCTACAATTCAGGTTCAGGAATGTACTCAGGATACAACTTTTCAATCAGGACAACTTTCCCTCAGCCATGCCCTCAGGCACGCCTCTCTGGCCCTTGGCCTCTGGCCTGGACTCTGCCCTACTCTCGCAAGTAAGCCTTACAAAGATCTTTTAGCTAGTTGTGTAACTACACCTACATGCACCCCACTCCTCCAGCAAGACTCCTGCCCAAAGGCACTCAGCTTTCTCACTCTGCAGGCCAGCAAGCCCACTGCTCTGTCTTGTGCTTCTTGGTTCTTCTGTGGTCATCTCTGCCAGTCATCTCTGTCAAGGAAGTCCAGTGCAGGGATCCTGTACAAGGACATGCTCCACTTCACTTCTCTTGATGGCAGTGAGATTCCCCTTTCTGTCTCTAGGAAGGCTCATTTTAAGCCTAGCAGGATGGCAAAACTAACCAATTCCCACATTAGAGTACCATACACCTTATTTGCATGCTCCTATCCCAACAAGGATGCCATCTACCTCAAATACATTATTCACAAGCTATCCAATCCCTTTATATTTGCATAGTTCTACTTGGTAATCTGGTGGGAATCACAAAGACCATGCCAAGATAAGCCATTAAAGTAATTCACTGTCTCACCAAAGCAGACTGCTTCACCTTCTTTTGTAAGAGCAGCTGGTGGGTTTGAACTGCTGATCTCTCATTTAGCAACCAAACGCTTTAAACACTGTGTTGTTGGAAAACAAAATCTCTATCCCCATCACAACAGGTTGAAGAGTGAAAGCAAAAAGTTTATTGAGTATCGATAACCAAGGAGACAGTGAGAATCATTTCTTAAAAATGTCTGTCTCCTTGAGCAAAGGGGTAAAGATGATTATATAGGGAGATAGGAAGAGGGTTGAAGATCACTTGGACCACCAGGAATGTCTTTGTTCTTCTCTTCCCTGGTCACTCACTCAGTGTCCTTCTTCCCAGGGTCGTCTTGTTTCATAGGTTATGGTTCTCATCTGAAACCAGTCATGGGAAAGGGTTATGCTTAGAAGAATACATAATTGAAAATAACAAATCTAAAGAACTCAGCATCTGTAAAGAGGTTGGCTATTCTTTTTACTTAAAAGAAAGCGAAAGAGAGGGGAAAATAGCAAGCTAGTCACTATGATGAATGTCTATATTCAGACATGCCCCACCCCAGAGCCAGGAATGGAAGGGAATGCTGGGGATGAAAAAGCGGCAGAATCCAGGTAGGATCTAGGTAAGGAGAGGGCAGAGAGATTTTGAATAGCTAAAGGATATGAACTTGTCTGTCAATTTGTCATACTGTAGTGGCTTGCACATTGCTGTGAGGCTTGACGCTGTGCCACCCGTGTTTTAAACACCAGCAGGGTTGCACATGGTGCACAGGTTTCAGTGCAGCTTACAGACTGAGACTAGGAAAAAGGAAGAGGCCATCCACTTCTCAAAGAATTAGCCAGGGAAAAACCTTATGAACAGCAGAGAAACACTGTCTAATACATTACCAGGCAACTTTATGAATTGCCCTGAAACACTGTCTGATACAATGCATGAAGATGAGCCCCTTAGGTCGGAAGGGACTCAAAATATAACTGGGAAAGAGCTGCCTCCTCAAAATAGAACCAACCTTAACGATATGGATAAAGTAAAGCTTTTGGGACCTCCATTTGTTGATGTGGCACAACTCAAATTGAGGGGAAACAGCTGCAAACATCGTTGATAATTGGAACATGGAATGTACGAAGTATGAATCTAGGAAAACTGGAAGTTGTCAAAATTGAAATGGAACACACAAAGATTTATATATCCTAGGCATTGTTGTTGTTGTTATTTGCCATCGAGTTGTCCCCAACTCATAGCGACCCCTCCTTGGATTTCCGAGGCAGTATCACTACGGAAGTAGGAATGCCCAACCTTCCTTCCAAGGAGTGGCTGGTGGGTTTGAACTGCCAGCCTTCTGGTTAGCAGTCAAGTGTCTTAGGCACTATGCTACCAGAGCTCCTATCCTAGGCATTAGTGAGCTGAAATGGACTGGTTTTGGCCATTTTGAATCTGCTATGCTGGGAATGACAATTAGAAGAGGAATGGTGTGGTATTCACCATCACAAAGGATGTTTCAAAATCTGTCCTGAAGTACAATGCTGTAAGTGATAGGATAATATTCATACACCTACAAGGAAGACCAGTTAATATTACTATTATTCAAATTTACACACCAACTGCCAAAGCCAAAGATGAGGAAATTGAAGATTTTTATCAACTTCTGCAGTATAAAATTGACTAAATACCCAATCAAGATGTATTAATTATCACTGGTGACTGGAATGCAAAAGTTGGAAACAAAGAAGAGTCACCAGTAATTGGAAAATTTGGCCTTGGCAACAGAAATACTCTGGAGATCGCATGACAGAATTTTGCAAGACCAACGACTTATTCATTGCAAATACCTTTTTCCAACAACACAAACAGTGGCTACACATGGACTTTGCCAGATGGAGTACACAGGAATCAGATGGACTACATCTGTGGCAAGAGATGATGGAGAAGCTCAATATCTTTAGCCAAAACAAGATCAGGAGCTGATTGTGGAACAGGCCATCAACTGTTCATATGCAAATTCAACTTGATGTTGAAGATAATTAAAATAAGTCCACAAGAGCCAAAATATGGCCTTGACTATATCCCTCCTGAATTTAGAGACCATCTAAAGAATAGAGTTGATGCATTGGCTACCAATGACTGAAAACCAGAAGAATCATGAGAAGACATCAAGAACATCATCCATGAAGAAAGCAAAATGTCATTGAAAAGATGAGAAAAAAATGAAAAGACCAAAATGGATGTCAGAAGAGATGCTTGCCCTTGAGTGGAGAGTAGCTAAAGCAAATGGAAAAAAAAAAAAAAGAGCTGAAGAGATTTCAAAGAGCAGCTCAACTGGACAAACCCAATTACTACAATGAAATGTGCAAAGACCTGGAGTTTGAAAACCGAAAGGGAAGAACATATTCAGCATTTCTCAAGCTGAAAGAACTGAGGGAAAAAAATTAAGCCTTGAGTTGCAATATTGAAAGATCCTATGGACAAATTATTGAATGATGCAGGAAGCATCAAAAGAAGATGAAAGGAATACACAGAGTCACTGTACCAAAAAGACCTAGTCAATCTTCATGCATTTCAGGAAGTGACATATGTTCAAGAACCAATGGTATTGAAGGTATTGAAGGAAGAAGTCGAAGCCACACTGAAGGAATTGGTGAAGAACAGGGCTCCAGGAATTGAGGGAATACCCATTGAGATATTTCAGCAGATGGATGCCTCACAGGAGGCACTTACTCAGCTATGCCAAGACATTTGGAAGACAGTTACCTGGCCAACTGACTGGAAGAGATCCATATTTATACCCATTCCAAAGAAAGGTTATCCCACAGAATGTGGAAACTACCAAACAATATTATTAATATCACACCCAAGTAAAATCTTACTGAAGATAATTCAAAAACAGTTGCAGCAGTATATTGACAGAGAACTTCCCAAAATGCAAGCTGGATTCAGAAGAGGATGTGGAATTAGGGATATCATTGCTGATGTCAGATGGATCTTAGCTCAAAGCAAAGAATATCAGAAAGATGTTTACTTGTGTTTTATTGACTATGCAAAAGTACTTTAACGTGTGGATCATAACAAATTGTGGATAACATTGAGAAGAATGGGAATTCCAGAACACTTAATTGTATTCATGAGGAACCTGTACATAGACCAGGAGTCTGTCATTCGAACAGAACAAGGTGACACTGCATGGTTTAAAATCAAGAAGGGAGTGCATCAGGGTTGTATCCTTTCACCATACTTACTCAATCTATATGCTGAGCAAATAATCCAAGAAGCTGGACTATATGAAGAAGAATGTGACATCAAGACTGGAGGAAGAATCATTAACAACCTGCAATATGCTGACAACACAACTTTGCTTGCTGAAAGTGAGGATGACTTGAAGCGCTAACTGATGAAGAGTGAAGAATACAGTCTACAGTATGGATTACATCTCAATATAAAGAAAATAAAAATCCTCACAACTGGACTTATAAGCACCATCGTGATAAATGAAAAAAGATTGAAGTTCTCAAAGACTTCACATTGCTTGGTTCTACAATCGACACCAATGGAAGAAACAGTCAAAACATCAGGCGATGTATAGCACTGGGCAAGTTGGCTGCAAAGGACTTCTTTCAAGTGCTGAGGAGCAAAGATGTCTCTTTGAGGACTAAGGTGTGCCTGACACGAGCCATGGTATTTTCAATCACCTCATATGTATGTGAGAACTGGACAATGAATAAGGAGGACTGAAAAAAGTCGATGCTTTCAAGTTGTGGTGCTGGCAAAGAATGCTGAAAGTGCTATGGTCTCCGAAAGGATCTAACAAATCTGTCCTGGAGGAGGTGCAGCTGGAATGCTCCTTGGAAGTGAGAATGGCCAGACTTTGTGCCACCTACTTTGGTCATGTTGTCAGAAGGGACCATTCCCTGGAGAAGGATGTCATGCTTGGTAAGGTGGAGGGTGGACGAAAGAGGGGAAGGCCCTCAATGAAATGGATTGACACAGTGGCTGCGGTGATGGGCTCAAGTATAGCAAGGGTAGTGGAGGTGGCATGGGACTGGGTGGTATTTCATTCTGTGCATAGGGTGGGTATGAGTCAGAGACAACTCGACAGCACCTAACAATGACAACTACTAGTTTAATCATGCCTGCTAGTCTGTTAAAGTTCTGTAATTTTCAGTGAGGGGTTCAGCCTTCCACTTCAGCATTCCACAACTGCACCACTAGAACACCTCACTGCAAGCATAGAGGTTAGGAGTTACACACATGTTTTTGGAGGATGTAATTAAATCCATAACAGGGCAGGACTGACTTTCTTATCTGAGAAGAAGAAGGGCTGTGTCTTGGGTCTTGGCCATTAGAGTGTCCTGCTTTGCTCTTCTCCAGCTGGGACCCTTTGTGCTGGGAAAGTGCCTGCAGGGCAGAAATGCTTCCCCAACCAGCAGCCCACAGCCCTCTTCTAGAAACTATTTTGAATATCTGAAACTCTAGATTGTCCTCTTCACATGGCCTTGATTCTTCTTTAGTGCCTATGTTGGCCCCTTCCCCTGATCCACTCTTGGGAGAGTGGACTGTGTTGCTGTGTGAGTGCTTCTAGACTTGGGGAGTTTCCATGGAATGGTGTGGGTGGGATTGTGATGTGGGGCCTGGGTTCAGACAGGGTCCATATGTATATATATGAGCACCCTGGAGATGCAAGATGGAGCTGGGGATGGGAAGAGAAGTTGGGCAAGCCACAGACAATTTCACACACTACCACCTTTCACCTTGAACTCTAAGGAGCCCAAGAATTCTCAATCCAAACCTGGCCTTCTGGGTTATTCTAAAGAGACACTCATCGATGCAGAAGGACAGAACATGTTTTATTTAACAGTATGTTAGCTTGATTTGAAGTTCTTGGGTGATGCAAATGGTTAACATGCTCAGCTTCTAACCAAAAGGTTGGAAATTTGGGCCTGCCCATGGGCACTTCAGAAGAAAGGCCTGGCAATCTACTTCCAAAAATTCATCCACTGAAACTCTGTAGGGCACAGTTCTACTCTGACACACATTTGCCATGAGTCAGTACAAAAACGGCAAGGAGGCCACATGTTCTGACCTCCTGTAATCCCACAAGAGGAAGACAGGATTACCAGCAGTAACCCAAGGCCTATTACTGCAAGGCCAGACATACTGCCTCCCTCCAGCCCTTTCACCAACCGTTCCTCCCAAAGCACCCACCACCTCTCTCCTGGGTTCGATAATTCGCTGCAGTGGCCACACAGAACTTACAGATTATGGAGTTCATTGGGGAAGTACCACAGGCTACAATTCAGGTTCAGGAAAAAAAAATGCTCAGTCTCTCTCCCAGCCCACCGTCCCTCTGCCAACAGTCTCTCACAGTCTCTTTCCCAGCAGTGCTGGTCCCTCAATGTCTCACTCAGCGATGTGTGTCTCCTTGTGTCTCTTTCCCAGCAACATGTGTTTCAGGAGCCCGTGTCTCTTTCAGCAGCACATCTTTCTCAACCAGCAGTCAGAGAGATTTCTTCCTCTAGGAGGCCTCCTTTTGAGCCCGGCAGAGTGGTCAACTAGCCAATCATAGCATCAGAGCTCTAAGCACTTGAGAGAGACTGGGCACCTCCCAGAACATTGTTTTGTGCCACTCCCAACAGAAATACTCCAGGTGGACAACTTCAGCAATCAGGAGCTCCTCAGTTGCCCATAGAAAATCCTACCTTGGAGTTTACAAAGACTTATGGGTAGAAAAGCCACACTAAGTAATTTATTACACCACAGTCAGTCATTCAATGACAACAGTTTTTTGTGGCTGTTTAGCTTGATTTACGTTTAAATATTGTATTTTATAGATTTGTTCTCTTGTTTAGGCCCTGCAAATGTTAGGGGTAGGCTATTTAAGAGTAACTACTTTGAAAACCCAATGTCTCTTGCTTTTTTCAATATTACGTGAAAATGACATTAGCAACAGTTAATATGAATTGTGTACTAGGCACTGTCACTGAGTCATTTAATTATTTCAACAGCATCAAAAATTTTTTATTGTGACTTGATTGGAATTTTACAGAGCAGATTCATTTCATATTCAACAATTTCAACAGTGTTTTATAGAGCGAATACTGTGAGAGGCTAGTGA
Source organism: Orycteropus afer afer (assembly GCF_000298275.1). Taxonomy (NCBI): domain Eukaryota; kingdom Metazoa; phylum Chordata; class Mammalia; order Tubulidentata; family Orycteropodidae; genus Orycteropus; species Orycteropus afer. The sequence goes on from NW_006921723.1 coordinate 980,688, forward strand.
CTTGCCCAAGGTCACAGAGTGAGGAATAGGTAGATTGAGGTTTAAAACTGTCTCCTACACTCACACTTTGTCATTTTCCAACACTATCTTCTATAGAGAAGACCCATCATGTATTACCTCTCTGAACATTTATGACACTGGCAGGAAGGTAAGTGTCATTTCTATCCCCATTTTAAATTGAAGAAGGTGGAGTTCAAAGAGCTTATGGGACTTACCCAATGTCACAAAGCAAATAAATGTCTGGATTAATTTTAGTAAAATCCAACACATTGTAGTCTAATACAATGTAGCAAATACACCTGGCAAAAAGCCACAGATGGATCAGAAGCTGAGAGCTAAGAATTGTGGCCTTAAAAGCCCATCCTGGTCAGATTCACAACCTCTTTTCCTACTTCTCCTCCAATGATAAAAGTATGTATTGGGCTCATTCTGGGCCAAACCCACTACCAAGCATACCATGTATGTGATATGCATGGTATCTTCAAATCTTCAAAATTTCCATTGGCAGAACACTATGCAGCACTAAAGAATAAAGTAGAGTCTGCAAAACAACACATAATATGGACAAACTTGGAGGACACTGTTGTTGTTAGGTGCCATCAAGTCATCTTCAACTCATAGTGACCCTATACACAGCAGAATGAAACACCACCCAGTCCTGCACCAGCTCTGTGGGTGGAGGACATTATGCTGAATGAAATAAGTCAATCACAGAAGGACAAGTATAGTATTAGTCCATTGTTGTGGAGGGTCAAGGAAAGGTTTATATATGGAAGGAGACTTTCTTTGTTGGTTGTCAGGGGTGGGAGGGGAGGGGAGGGAACACTGCAGGAAAAAAAAATGCATTGACCCATGTCACTTTAGTTTTGTGTATTTTACTGTACATAAATTATATTTCAATAAAATGCGTTAAAAAATAAAGTTTTTAAAAATTCCTATTGGCAGATAAGTTCGTTATCATTGCCATTTTACATATCAGACAAGTAGAGCTCTGAGAGGTTAAATGCCATGCTCAAGCTAATGAGGGGCATAACATGGATTTGACCCCATGTAGTCAATCCCAGACTATGAGATATTGGACCTCTTCTCCCTGGTTTCCTCATTTGTGTCCTTCCTTCTACCCCCACAGGCACCCTGCTGACTGTCCAGTTTGTCCATGCTGTGGTGAACAGAATTATCCCAACCTCAAATGGTTTCATTGCTCCCACCAGACACGGTTATCTCATCCGTGAGCGTTTCCAATGCCCTTCATCAAGAACCTCACAGCAGGACCCTATCAAGAACTTCAAGAAGGCAGTGTGGCTGGTCAAGTCCAGGCAGAGAGAAGAGCTGGCCACCACGGCAGGAGCACCCCAGGACTCAGAGAGTGCTGAGGGAAATGAATCCAAACCAAACAAACGTTCACAAGTCTGTCTAATATTGTAGAACCCCCAATGGGGGCAGGGGACTCTAATGAGTTAGCCCCATTCAATCTTGCTGAAACAAAGGGTATGTGTTTGCTGAGGTGTATTGGATCCCAGGGCCTCAGATTATGCCACCCAGATCCCACTTGACCTGTACTTCCATTTTTATTTCCTCTTTGTTGGCTCCATTCTCAGACCTGCCATCTCTTAGTGTAGTGACCAACATGCCGTCTCCAAGTTCAGTGGAGAAAAAAATACAGCTTCCCTTTCTCAAGAGTTCTAACCAAAGTCCTGACCCTGACTCTGTTGTCACTGATTGGCTCATATGCCCATCTCGAAACCAATCATTGTCTCTGCAATAATGTAGCACTCTATCTGGCCAGCCTGACCCAATGACCTCCACTGGGGCTGAGACTTGACTAAACACCACCCAGTGTGGACTGAGAAGGGTAAAGGTGTTTCCTCAGGAAACGGGGGTGCTGGTACCATACAAAGAGAGGATGGATGTAAGGCAGGACAAACAATAGATCTGAACTACAAATCTTTACAGTTTATAAAGCACCAGATACTGTCATTCAATCCTCATTACAGCCCATACATTAGGGAGGGCAGGAGTTTCAGCCTCCATTTTACAGACAAGGAAATTGAGACTTGGGGAATAGCTATAATTTATTTAAGATCACAAGCTCAAGTTATAAGAACTTGTGAGAAACGAGAACAGGAAACTTTCTATCCCAATCCTTGCCTGATGACCTCACTTAAATTTTAGTCTCATAAGCACAATCATCTACTCCATGGTTGGCAGATGGAAATGCCAACAGGGGCCAGCAAATAATCTGGATATTTGGTGGAGAGCTCAGGTGAACAGCAAGAAGTGGTGGAGCCTGTATGGATGTGAGGGACATGTGCTCTTTCTAGAGTGGGCAGGGGTGGCCACAACCCAGCTTCAGCCTAGGGTCACCATGGGGAGAACCTTCCACTGTTGCCAGATGTCCTTATTGTCTTATGCAAAGCTGGAAGTCAAGATTTTCATGTGAAATGTTCCCATTTCAGAAGTTGATGATTAGCTCAGATTTACATGTTCAGGTACAGTGTCCCTATATACTTCTAGCTCACGAGTCAAGTTCAAGACCCAAGAAGTAGTTAAAACCATTTTTTAAAAATGTACAGTTCTTCCAGTCCTACTCACTGGCTCCCAAAACTTTAAAATACAGGTGCTTTTCTATCTTTGGGAGCTCTGGCAGCATAGTGCCTAAGGCATTTGACTGCTAATCAGAAGACTGGTGGTTCAAACCCACCAGCCACTCCTCGGAAGGATTGCCCAACCTTCCATAGTGATACCACCTCGGAAACCCAAGGAGGGGTCGCTATGAGTTGGATCCGACTCCATGGCAGTGGTTTCTATCTTTAAAACTGGAGGCTATTGGAAACAGATGGAAAGAGCTACCTACACCTTTCTGCATTGCTTTTGGACAATCTGCCTCTCGCAAGTTCAACCATCAAATTCTTTTCATCCTACTGAAATGGCTCTTCCTTCTTTGCGCATAGCCTTCTAGAAGCCCCACTTGCTTCAGGGCACTTTTGCTCTAACGATGAAAGAGTGCAGACCTTCAAGGTGCTATTCCTTCTCCCTGCTTCCTTTAGATTCCACACAGTTTCAGCAAAAACCTTAGGACAGTAGGTGGCACCCTACTGATGATCTTGCTTAGTCATTTCTCAAACCAGGGTTCCAAGAAATGCTTTGGCAGTTGCACAAATATTAGCTTCAAATTTCATTTTTTAAAACTATTTTTGAAATTTAATTGTAAAATGCAGGCTCACATGCATCAAGCAACAGGTTTCAATGTGTTGGAGACGACTAACACTGATTCTCCTGCCCCCTTCAAAGAGTTGAAGGTTATGAGGGGAGCCTTTGAAAAGAATTGGCTCTCTCTGCCACCACTTCTCTGTGAACCAAGAGTTTACCCAATGCAGAAGAAAGTGAATATTGTAACAGAGGAAGATTTCATTGACAATTTTGGGCTTAAAGTGTGTGTGTCCATCAGAAGGGCCTCAGTGAGAATCAGCTGCTTTGTACGTAAGTAGTAATCTGAACATAAGGAAGACATTTTTACTAATAAAATGCTACTCTTTGAATTGTTGATTATCTTGGTTTTTTTCCCCCCAGATACAATTTTTATTACTTTATTGTGGTGAAAATATACATAACAAAACAATCACCATCTCAACAATTTCTATATGTACAATTCAGTGACACAGATTACATTCTTCATGTTGTGCAATCATTTTCACTATCCTCTTCCAAATCATTCCACCACGAGCACAAACTCAGTGTCTCCTAAGCAAAAAAAAAAAAAAAAAACCCACCTCTGTCTCCTTTAACTGGGAAATCTAGCCCACCACTCCTGGGAGCCTTTCTCCATTAATATAAACTAGCCATTCCCTTACCTGGCAGCCTCACCTCCACAGCTCTTTCCTTTCCACAAAGTCTGAACCTAGTACATCGAGGGATTGGCTGGGGAGAGCATTTGAGCACCCTACTAAAAAATAATCAAAACTCAAAGAAATTGAAACATAGCTTTCATTTCAACAGTCATTCTATGTGAGTACAGAGAGATCATTTTGTTCCTAACAATATATAAGTGGCTCAAAGTAGGCTAGTTACAATTGTTAAAAAAATAAACTTTGAATTAACTCAAAACAACCTAATATTTTATTGTTACACAATTTAATAAACAATCTGCAAATTGGAGGAGTGTGAGTCTCCCTACATGAAGGAATTGAAAGGCTCCCAAAGGTTCGAGGTCTTCTAGAAGCGTAAATATTTTTTTCTTAATGAATATGTTTCCATGGTAACCAAGAACTTGGTGGTTACATGAGCTAAAAAAATAGTTCATGAAAATTTGTCCCTTTACTCATTGACAGCTATGAGGCTGTTGTGTGTCAGCTTGGCTGGACCATGATTCAAAATGGTTTAGAAGTTCTGATCTAGTCATCCTCCATGATGAGATCTGATATCATGTAAGCACCTCCATGATGAGATCTGCTATGAGCAGCCAATCAGTTGAAAGGGAGTTTCCTCAGGGGTATGGCCTGTTTCCAATATGTGTATGGACATCCTGGGAAAACTCTCTCTGGCTTTCTATTGGATCTTGATCCTGCATCTTGCTCATAGGTTCCCAGGCTTGAACCAGCAGCCTGCCATATTGCTTTCCAATCTTGAGATTTTTGCCTTTGCAGCCTGTGAGCCAACAATCCTTTTACCTGTCAATATTGTTTTTGTCAGCCTCTGAAGCCGGTAGCCTGCTATACTGTCTACTAAACTTCGCTTTGTTGGCCCCTGCAGCTGCATGAGTCAGGAGAAGTCTCTATCTGACCAATGGACTTGCCAGCCTGTACAACTGTGTGAGCCATTTCCTGTGTGTGTGTGTAAGCTCTAGTGGCATAGTGTCTAAGGCATTTGACT
>NW_006921723.1:985737-993105 GCF_000298275.1 Orycteropus afer afer
CATGTATTTCACTGGCTTTGTTTCTCTAGAGAACCCAGCCAAACATAGACCTCTTAAAATTAAAATTGGGGAAGTTCATAGCTTTTTCATCAGATCTGAGGTAATGGATTTGTTACTAACTACTCTTTTCTAGCAAGAAAAGACAAATTTATCATGCTGCAGAACAGCTTTTGATTAAAAAAAAATTAGTCAACGCTTTTGTGGATTGGGTCAGGCTTTTTTACAATTAATTATTTGTTTCATGGCTAAAATCAAAATAAGATGTCTGTTATTAATATTTTTTCTTTCACACCTATGTAACAAAAGTAGCACTGTAATGCAAGATGTTAATAGGAGAAACAATGTGCAGGGGGAAAAGGTAATAGTAATCCTTGGTACTTTATACACAACACAAAGTACTCTAAAAAACATGTTTTGAAAAAACTAAAGGCCCACACACAAAAAATGTAGTTCTTGTTAGATGCCATCAAGTCATTTCCGCCTACATGCAACAGAACGAAACACGGTGCCATCCTCACAATCCTTGCTATGCTTGGGCCCTTTGTTGCAGCCACTGTATTGGTCCATCTCATTGAAGGTCATCCCCTTTTTGTCTGACCATCCACTTTACCAAGCATGATCTCCTTCTCCAAGGACCTGTCCCTTCTGACCACATGACCAAAGTACAGGAGACACGAAGTCTGGCTGTTCTCACTCCTAAAGGACATTCTATCTGTGTTTCTTCCAGGATGGATTTGTTCATTCTTCTGGCAGTCCATGGTATTTTCAGTATTCTTTACCACTATTTCCATCTAAGACGCTCTAGTGGCCATAGCGCAGAAGGCATTTGACTGCTAACCAGGAGGCTGGCAGTTCAAACCCACCAGCTGCTCTGGGGAAGGAAAACCAAATAAAAAAAAAAAAAAAAACCTCACTGATGTCGAGTCAATACTGACTCATAGCTACCCCCCCCCCTTGGGTTTCCGAGGCAGTATCTCTAGGGAAGTAAATTGCCCCATCTTCCTTCCTCCTTCCAAGGAGAGGGGGTAAGGAAGATGGGACAATTTACTTCCTTAAAGATTTACCACCTCAGAAACCCCTTGGGAGTCCCTATTAGTCAAAAATGACTCCATGGCACTGAGGTGTTTTTTATTTTTGTTTGTTTGTTTTTCCCATCTACAACTATTTCCTAAGGCACTTGACTGCTAACCAGAAGGCTGGTGAGTCAAACTCACCAGCCACTCCTCAGAAGGAAGGTTGGCAATCTACTTCCGTAGTGATACCGCCTCAGAAACCCAAGAAGAGGTCGCTATGAGTCAGGGCCGACTGGACGGCACATAACGACAACAACAACAACACAACTATTTCCATATTACTGTCAAAGAAGGAAAGGAAATGAAACTTAGCAGGTTAGGGTTGTTGTGAGTTTGAACCACCAGCCTTCTGGTTAGCAGTCAAGTGCCTTAGGCATTACGCTACCAAAGCTCCTGCAGGTTAGGGTGCTCATTGGATATTTAATATGGATGGCAGAAAGAGAGTAATGGTGAGTGTGTAGTGCCTTTTGGCTAACATGGAGTGCAATAACTGTTCTTACCAGTTTATATCTGACACATCTTTTATCCAAGGACAATATGTTAAGCGGGTTTTTGGAGCAGGGAGATGGTTTAGTTTAGGAGCTTGCTCCATCCACCCCACCTCCAGGAACAATGCATCGCCTTGGGGAAATGATTGTTTTGGAAAACAGAGCTCTTAAAGCCTTTGCCTGCTGTTGTCTGCCTCTTTTTTTTTTTTTTTTTTTTCATTTGTCTTGCAGTGTGGGTTTCCATAGCAATTGGTTAGTTTTCAAGACTTAGCAAGACATTTCTGCCTTCCTTTCTTTTCTTCTCGTTTCTGCTCATTATGGTTAATGTTGTTGTTGTATGCCTATGTTGTTGGTAAGCCTTCCGACTCACAGCAACTCCATGTGACAGAGTGGAAATGCTCTGTAGGGTTCCTACGCTGATCTTCACAGGAGCAGATTGCTAGGTCTTTCCTCTGTGGAGTCACTGGTGGGTAGGAACTGCCAAACTTTTGGTTAGCAGCTAAGCACTTAATCATTGCACCACCAGGACTCCTTCGGGAAAAAGGATACCAGAAGTATTTGGCAACTCATATTAACTATCATAATGAATTAATACATGAACAGGTTTATCTTGCAAGCATTTATGTAGTCCTTACTGTGTGCCAGCAATGGTTCCAAACATTGATTTTAATTAACTCCTTCACTCTTCATAACAAAGTTCCATTTTACCCATGAGAAAACCAAGGCACAGGGTTGAAGTAATTGACCAGAGGACACATAAGATCCAAGACTTGAGCCCAAGCACTGTGGCTGCACAGTTCATACCCTTAACCATTGAACTCTGTCTTTGATATGACAACTATTCTGCTTGGGTCAGTTGAAGGAAAGCCACCATGAGCTGCCGTGCAACCCCAGCAACCAATCTTACAGAGTCCCTTTGTCCCTATATATACCAGTCACCTCTGCTAACCCAGATCTCATTCTTATTTCTGACTCTATCTCACACTCTTCCCAAACTCCAGAAATCCTGTCCATCCTCAGCAAAATTCCTTCTCTCCTCTGCCTCTTCTCTAAATCATCTCTTCATATTCTTGCTTACTGGGTGCATAGATATGCTATATCTTTCTCACCATCTCCACAGCTGCTAATGGACATAATGGCTACTAATGGACATACAGTAAAGAATGTGTGTTAGGGAGAGATGATTGCCCCATGAAGAAACCCAGCACTCTGTTAAGCAATTGTCACTGGGGTCCTGGGACACTGAGCAGGGGTCCTTGCCTTCTACTGAGAAAAAATTGAACAGGAGAGGCAAAATGTCCCCACGAACCAAAGTTGATTAAAGAGAAAGGACAGGGGAAGGGAGGGGCTTGAGAGGGAGAGACGGAGGGGGTCTTTTGCCTACACTAGTCTCGAATCTTGCACCAAACAAAGGATTTCCTAGGGTTTATAAAGAACAAACAAATCTGTCCTGGAAGAAGTGCAGCCAGGCTTATGCACAGGGAGACAGCTCAGGGGGCAGGAGTGCATGGAGGGATGGACACAGGGAAGATGTAACTATCAGGAGGAAGTGGTAGGGGAGCTGTTGCATTGTGGGAAATTGTGGTCAATGTCATGAGACAAGTGCATGTGAACTGCTGTATGGAAAGTGAATTTGCTCTGCAAATTTTCACCCAAATCACAATTGAAAAAAAAAAAAAAAGAGGAAGAAGTGCAGCCGGAATGCTCCTTGGAAGCGAGAATGGCCAGACTTCGTCTCACCTACTTCAGTCATGTTGTCAGAAGGGACCAGTCCCTGGAGAAGGACATCATGCTTGGTAAAGTGGAGGGTCAATGACAAAGAGGAAGGCCCTCAATGAGATGGATTGACACAGTGGCTGCAGTGATGGGCTCCGGTATAGCAAGGATTGTGAGGCTGGCACAGGACCAGGCAGTGTTTCATTCTGTTGTACAGAGGGTCGCTAGCAGTTGGAGACGACTCAATGGCACCTAACATCAACAACAACATAAAGGGATTTAGGTGGGGGTAGGGGAAATCATTGTTATTCATAAAATGGGAGGGGATTTCTGAGAAAAAGGTGAAAATCAGGTGTGCACACAGGAAGTAGCCAAGATGGAGTCCATTGAAAAGGCTGTTGGAACAAAGATGGAATCTGTCACAGGGGCTTCTGGGATGCTTGTCAGGACTTATTCTGGGGTGTTTCGCATGCATGATGTCTCTGGGCCCAGGCTCAAGTCCCAGTGAGAGATTCTTGCTGTCTCCTGCCTCTGGTGGAAGGTCACTTTGTCAGTCGCATTGCACTTGCTCTCCACCTAGTGGGCACCTGGCGTTGTTGTTGTTGGTGGTGGTGTGTGCCATCGAGTCACACCCGACTCATAGCAACCCCTCCCTGGGTTTCCAAGGCCGTATCACTACGAAAGTAGATTGCCCTATCTTCCTTCTGAGGAGTAGCTGGTGGGTTTGAACCACCAGCCTTCTGGTTAGCAGTCAAGTACCTTAGGCACTATGCTACCAGAGCTCCTGGGCACCTGGTGAGGGTCTTGAAAAACAATCCTGAACATTTATTAGCACTTTACAGCTGGTCAAGCTTATGGGGCCTTTGATGCACAGCCCCTTATCTCACCCAAGCACTTGGCTTCCCAATCGTAGCAGTTCTCTGGCACCAGCAGCAAGAATCATGTGGTGGTCTGCACGTAGGCTTTAATTTCAAGGTTATTGAGTCAGGGGCTGTTTGACCAGGCTAGCTGATTCCCTGCCTATCTCACCATCTTGGATGGGCATTGATGTCCATTGCTTACAAGAGGAGCTCTGGTGGTGCAGTGCCTAAGGCATTTGACTGCTAACCAGAGGGTTAGCAGTTCAAACCTGCCAGCCACTCCATGGAAGGAAGACTGGGCAATCTACTTCTGTAAAGATTTACCACCTTGGAAGCCTAATGAAGGTCGCTGTGAGTCGGAATGGACTTGATGGCAGTGAGTTTTATTTTTTAAAATGCTTGCAGGGGGCTGTGCTAGGGGAAAATAGACACCAGGTCCAAACTGTAGAGATTCTTCTATTAAGCCTGAAAACAAACATAATCATCCAGACCATGGAAACTGTTTGCATGCACACAGTACAGAGCAACGATGGAATCCACTGACTCATAACCATTATTTTCATATGTATGATAGAGAGTAAAGTAAATCATCACATGATCATGATTGGCGGCAGGTCGATCCATCAGTGCTGCAGGCGGAATAGAAGAAGTGGGCAAAGAACCATGACTGGGATAATTACAAGTTTAAAGGGGTTCCAGGATTGGTTCTAGAGCTTTGATTACCTGGCTACATGGTAGTTGGGGTATGACTCCTGAGTATGCAATCTTGAGTCATAGCCACAAAGTGACTACAAGATAATACTAGGACCTCAATTTTTGACTTGAAGTAGAACACATGCCTCTGTTGTTGTTGTTGTTGTTATGTGCCATCGAGTCAGCCCTGATTCATAGCGACCCCTCCTTGGGTTTCCAAGGCAGTATCACTACAGAAGTAGGATTGCCCAACCTTCCTTCCGAGGAGTGGCTGGTGGGTTTGAACCGCCAGCCTTCTGGTTAGCAGTCAAGTGCCTTAGCCACTATGCTACATGCCTCTAGTTTTGGTAAATCCCTAAGGACACACCCAGGCAAGTTATCTAGTTCTTTGTATAAACCTGATTGAGAGCAAACTGCCACTCCCTGGGCTTGCCTGGGAGTTGTAATCTACTTTCAAACATACTCTTTCTAAAGGCAAACTACCCCTCCCTGGGTTTGCCCCAGTGTTGTCGAAGCATAGCCAAGTCCATGGTTTCATGGTCCGAAAGAACTCTGATGATGGCATCTGAACTTACGTCAAGATTTATGTCCAAAATGGAGTTATCGACTACAGCCTTCCACAAACTAACTTCTTTAGAATTTAAACTCTATTGCAGGGTCTTCCACTTTTATCACCTCCTTTTACCATTTATTAAGGAGCTCTGGTAGCACAGTGCTTAAGGCAAATTTGACTGCTAATTAGAGGTTGGTGGTTCAAATCCAACAGCGGCTCTGTGGAACCAAGATGAGACAATCTACTTCCATATGGGGGTCACTATTAGTCAGAATCAACTCAATGTTTTTTTGTTTTTTTTTTTCTTTTACTCATTTATTATCCACTTTGATTACCCCTTCCCTTATCTGTTCTCTGTACATGCTATTTGGCATATGGACATAGCTATCTGGTTAGTATTTAATCCTAAGAGAAAGGGACTGAGGCATTCTCCTCCCAAGACACAAACTGAGCCGTGCTCAGATATGATTGAATATTACTCTGTAAATGGGAGCCTAATTTCAGGAAAACTTGGCTGATGAAAGGCTCTGGTGGCATGGTGATTAAAGAATTCGGCTGCTAAACAAAAGGCCAGCTGCTCCATGGGAGAAAGATGAGGCAGTTTGCTTCTATAAGATTTACTGCTTTGGAAACCCTATGGGGCAGTTCTACTCTGTCCTAAAAGGTCGCTGAGCTGGAATTGACTTCGTGGTAGGCAGTGACTTGGCTAATGTTTGCTGTTCTACTCATTCCCATCCTGTTTATAGTGAGATGCTTCTTGACCTCACCATCAGTACAGTGTTTGGTCTGTGCCCTGATCCAGAGTCTTCATCAAGAACATGTGAATATAGTGACATTGTAAGAGTAGACTGCCTCACAGGGTTTTCTGGTCTGTAATCTCTAAGGGAATACTCCTTGAAAACGAGAATGGCCAGTCTTCATCTCACCCACTTTGGTCATGTTGCCAGAAGGGACCATTCCTTGGAGAAGGTGGAGGGTCAACAAAAAAGAGGAAAACCCTCAGCAGGATGGACTGACATAGTGGCTGCAACAAGGGGCTCAGGTATAGCAAGCATTGTGAGGCTGGCGCAGGACAGGGCAGTGTTTCATTCTATTGTACACAGGGCGCTATGAGTTGGAGCCAACTTGATGGCACCAAACAACAACAATCTATATGAGGGCTGCTGGGTAAGTTTGAATCATCAACCTTTTAGTTATCAGCCAAGCACTTAAAGACCAAGGCTCCTTGTGATGAAAGTAGCATCTCAAATTGGTGAGGGAAAAAATGGACTCATTTACCCCAGAAGAAATACTAAACGGCTCAAAGATTTAAATGATAAAGAAGAAAAAAAGGGCCAGAGGATGATTTAGGAAATTATTTTATAACCTCAGAATAGTGAAGCCTTTCTAACTTTGCCTCAGAACCTGAAAGCTATTTTTAATGCCAAATTTGAGATAAGAAATAAGATTTTTAATGAAATCATCACTTTCAGCAGAACCCAAAGACAGGTATCAAACTTGGGAAAATTATTTGTCACTTACATTACAGACAGGAGCTCTGGTGGCGTAGTGCCTAAGGCATTTGACTGCTAACCAGAAGCCTGGTGGTTCAAACCCACCAGCCACTCCTGGGAAGGAAGATTGGGCAATCTACTTCCGTAGAGAAGTCACCTCGGAAACCCAAGGTGACTCGCTATGAGTCAGAATTGACTCCACAGCAGTGAGTTTTGGTTTTTACATTAGAGACAGAAGGCCAACCCCTATAATATGTCAGTGGCAAATACAAGCCCTTAGGATAAAGCCTAATCATGTGGCAAGAAAGAAGTGAAGTTGCTGAACTGAGAGTTCACAATGTTGAAACAAAAATAATATTAAGCCAAAAATAAAAACTGATTGAAGTTTACTTAATATATGATTTGCAAAAAAATATTCCAGCTCAAACCAAAACCAAACTCACTGCCGTCGAGTCAGACCCAACTCATAGCGACCCCTTCTTGGGTTTCCGA
>NW_006921723.1:994075-1001387 GCF_000298275.1 Orycteropus afer afer
AGCAAAGTTGTATCGTCTGCATATCTCAGGTTGTTAATGATTCTTCCTCCAATCCTGATACCACGTTTTTCTTCATATAGTCCAGCTTCTCGGAAATCCTGATGGAAAGAGAGCGTCCAAAGATTCTTATGCTCCAGTTTATCGCTAGTAAAACAATTTGTAGTCAGCAGGATTCCATATGGCATTGTCTTGAAGAACAATTAAAATAATCACTGATTTATTCTGAAATATAGCTCTAGTCTGGCCATTGGAGTTTCTGTTTCTGGAAACTGACTGCACATAGGTAATTCTTTGAAAAAGCACAATGCTTAAGGCCAAACGGTCTTTACTGATTTATCTAGACCATTGTCTGACTCTGGACAACAGAGTCTAGTGGCACAGGGCCTAAGGAATTGGACTGCTAACCAGAAAGTTGGCAGTTCAAACCCACCAACCTCTCCATGGAAGGAAGATGGAGCAATCTACTTTTGTAAAGATTTATTGCCTGGGAAATGAATTGGAATCAACTTAATGGCAGTGGATTTTTTTTGTTCTTCTTCTTTTTTTTTTTTTTTTCGTTATTGCCTGACTCAAAGGTGACTTCTGTGAGACCAGTTCTTTTGAGGCTCAAGGTTCAAAAGATCATCTCAAGGTGATGGCTTGGGCAGGTCAACCTACATGGAACCAAGAAATCTGGATTCCATGAAAATTAAAACTCCATTTCTCACCCACAAATAAGAGGGCTTGTAAAAAGGGCGTGGAGGAGCATGTGATCTCCTTTAACTTCACTAGGGTCAAGAGAAGGATCAACATCAACATCAACAGCCCAAGTCTGATTCCTATGAGACAGAGGTCAGACATACTGCCACCTTCCAAACTTTCTACCAGCTGTGACATCAACCATACTTCCCACACACTCTTTGCTTCTCCATGGTGTTTGATAAATCTTTGCAATGGTCACATGGAACTCGCACGCAATACTCATGATTATGGGGTTTACTAAGGAAGTTATTGTTGTTGTTAGGTGCCATCAAGTCAACTCCAACTCATAGTGACCGCGTGTACAACAGAATGAAACCCTGCCCAGTACTGAGCCACCCTCAAAACCCTTGCTGTGCTTGAGCCCGTCGTTGCAGCCACTGTGCCGATCCATCTTGATGAGTGTTTTTCCCATTTTTGTTGGCCCTCTACTTTACCAAGCATGAGATCCTTCTCCAGGACATAGACCCTTCTGATATAATGACCAAAGTAGCTGAGATAAAGTCTGGCCATCCTCACTTGCAAGGAACATACAGGCTGCACTTTTTCCAAGACAGATTTGTTCATTCTTCTGGCAGTCCATGGTATTTTCAGTATTCTTTGCCAGCACCATAATTCAAAAGCTTCAAGTCTTCCCCAGTCTTCCTTATTCATGGGAGCTCTGGTGGCGATGTGCCTAAGGCATTTGACTGCTAACCAGAAGGCTGGAGGTTCAAACCCACCAGCCACTCCTCGAAAGGAAGACTGGGCAACCTACTTTTATAGTGATACTGCCTCGGAAACCCGAGGAGGGGTTGCTATGAGTCAGATCTGACTGGATGGCAGTGAGTCTTTTTTTTTTTTTCATGGTGGGGGGGTGTCCTTATTCATTGTCTAGCTTTCATATTATAAGGTGGTAGAAAATACCACGGCTTGGGTTGTTGTTGTAGTTGTTATGTGCTGTCAGGTCGGACCCAACTCAGTGACCCCTTCTTGGGTTTTTGAGGCAGTATCACTATGGAAGTAGATTGCCCAAGTTAGGTGCACTTTAATCTTCAAAGTGATATCTTTGCTTCTTAACATTTTAAAGAGGTCTTTTACAGCAGATTTTCCCAGTGTGATATGACATCTGATTTCTTGACTGCTGCTTCCATGGGTGTTGATTGTGGATCCAAGTAAAATGAAATCTCTCACAACTTCAATCTTTTCTCCATGTATTGTCTTGGTCCCGTTGTACAGATTTTCATTTTCTTTATGTTGAGATATAATCCATACTGAAGACTGAATTCTTTGATCTTCATCAAGACATCTTCACTTTCAGCAAGGTTGTGTCATCTGCATATTGCAGGTTATTAAAGAGTCTTCCCCCAATTCTGATGCCAATTTCTTCTTTATGTAGTCCAGGTTCTTGGATTATTTGCTCAGCATACAGTTTGAATAAGTGTGGTGAAAGGATACAACCCTAAGACACTCTTTTTCTGATTTTAAACCATGCAGTATTGTCTTATTCATTCAAACAACAGGCTCTTGTTCTATGTTCAGGTTCCTCATGAGCACAATTAAGTGTTCTGCAATTCCTGTTCTTTTCAATGCTATCCAAAATTTGTTATGATCCATGCATCAAATGCTTTTACATAGTCAATAAAATTAGGGTAAACATCTTTCTGGTATTCTTTGCTTTCAGCCAAGATCAACCTGACATCAGCATTGATATCCCACATTCCACATCCTCTTCTGAATCCAGTTTGCATTTCTGGAAGTTCTCTGTCAATATACTGCTGCAACCATTTTTGAATTATCTTCAGTAAGATTTTACTTACATGTGATATTAATGATACTGTTTGATAATTTCCACATTCTGTTGGATCACCTTTCTTTGGAATGGGTACAAATATCGATCTCTTCCAGTCAGTTGGCCAGGTAGCTGTCTTCCAAATGTATTAACATAAATGAGGAAACGCCTCCAGCACTGCATCTTTTTGTTGAATTATCTCAGTGGGTATTCCATCAATTCCTGGGGCCTTATTTCTTGCCAATTTCTTTAGTGCATCTTTGACTTCTTCCTTCAATATCATTGACTCTTGATTATATGCCACCTCCTGAAATGGTTGAACACTGACCAATTCTTTTTGGTAAAGTGACTCTATGTATTCCTTCCATCTTCTTTGATGCTTCCTGCATCATTCAATATCTTGCCCACAGAACCCTTCAATATTGCAACTTGAGGCTTGAAGTTTTTCTTCAGTTCTTTCAGCTTGAGAAGTGCTGAGCATGTTCTTCCCATTTGGCTTTCTAACTCCAGGTCTTTGCACATTTCATTATAATACTTTACTTTGTCTTCTTGAGCTGCCCTTTGAAATCTCTGTTCAGATCTTTTATTTTGTCATTTTTTCCATTTGATTTAGCTACTCTCCATTCAAGAGTAAGTTTCAGAGTCTCTTCTGACATCCATTTTTGTCTTTTATTCCATTCCTGTCTTTTTAATGACCTTTTGCCTTCTTCGCGTATGATGTTCTTGGAATCCTCTCCCACAACTTGTCTGGTTGTCAGTCACTGGTGTTCAATGCATCAAATCTATTCTTCAGATGGTCTCTAAATTCAGGTGGGATATACTCACCTGGATATTGCATTTTGCTCTCGTGGACTTGTTTTAATTGTCTTCAGCTTCCACTTGCATTTCCATATGAGCAATCAATGATTTGTTTCACAGTCATCTCCTAGCCTTGTTTTGACTGAAGATACAGAGCTTCTCCTTTGCCTCTTTCCACAGATGTAGTCGATCTGATTGCTGTGTATTCCATTTGACAAGGTTCATGTATATAGCTGTGTTTATGTTGTTGAAAAAGGGTATTTGCAATGAATAAGTTGCTGGTCTTGCAAAATTCTGCTATGCAATCTCTGGTGTCATTTCTATCCCAAAGGTCATATTTTCCAATTATAGATGATTCTTCTTTGCTTCCAACTTTCCCATTCCAATCACCAGTAATAATCAATACATCTTGATTGCATGTTTGGTCAATTTCAGACTGCAGAAGTTGGTAGAAGTCTTCAATTTCTTCATCTTTGCCTTTAGTGTTTGGTGCATAGATTTGAATAATAGTAGTAGTAACTGGTCTTCCTTGTAGGCATATGGATATTATCCTATCACTAGCAGCTTTGTACTTCAGGACAGATCTTGAAACATTCCTTTTGACAGTTAATGCAATGCCATTCCTCTTCAGCTTGCCATTCCTGGCATAGCAGACCATATGATTGTCTGATTCAAAATGGCCAACACCAGTCCATTTCAACTCACTAATGCCCAGGATATTGATGTGTTTTGGTTCTCTACCTCTGGTAGCATAGTGCCTAAGGCACTTGACTGCTAACCAGAAGGCTGGTGGTTCAAACCACCAGCCACTCCTCGGAAGGAAGATGGGGCAATCTACTTCCGTAGTGATACTGCCTCGGAAACCCAAGGAGAGGTCGCTATGAGTTGGGTCTGACTCAACGGCACATAACAACAACAACAACAGTGCTGATATAACAGAAATACCACAAGTGGATGGTTTTAACAAACAGGAATTTATTCTCTTACAGTTTAGGAGGCTAGAAGTCTGAGCTCAAAGAGCTGGCTCTAGGGGCTGGGTGAATGCCCTTTGACCATGGGCATCAGTTCTGCCTCTTGTTACAGGCCTACTAGAGCTGGAGGCTTTTTCTGACTCATACAGCTGCTGGCTGCTGAGGTTGACGAACCCAAGATCAACAGGTAAAATGGCACTGTCTCAAGATTAGCCAGCAATGCAGCAGGCCACTAGTTCAAGTCCAGAAACAGTCCCAAGACCAGCAGGCAACACAGCAGGCCACTGATAACTTGGCCAAATAGAGGACCCAGATATGCCAAGAAACTAGAAAACTTTCTCAAAGCATCTCCTTATATGCTAGAAGCAGGCATATAAGCAGGCATATACATTCTGAAGGCAACTAATTAGCTGCTCACAGCAGATTCCACCATAGACTTGATAACACCACATTAAATCTCATCATGGGGAATAACTGCATCCAACTGCCCAGTCACTCAAACCCATGGCCCATCCAAGTTGACACACAACCTTAACTACCAAACAATGTTTATGTGTTCTATTTTGTTTTTGACAACTTCCAATTTTCCTAGATTCATACTTGGTGCACTCCATGTTTGTTATTAATGGATGTATGCAGTTGCTTCTTCCCCTTTTGAGACATACCCCATCAGCAAAGGTCCCAAAAGCTTTACTCTGTCCACATCATTAAGGTCGACTACTTTGAAAAGGTAGTTCTTCCCCAGTTGTATTTTGAGTGCCTTCCAACCTGAGGGGCTCATTTTCCAGCACTGTATCAGACAATGTTTCAGAGCTACTCATAAGGTTTTCAGTGGCCAGCTTTTTCAGAGGTGGATGGCCCCATCCTTCCAGTCTGTCTTAGTCAGAAGCTCCACTGAAACCTATCTACCACGGGTGACTCTGCTGGCATTTGAAATACCCATGGCATGGGCTCCAGCCTCACAGCAACATGCAAGCCACTACAGTACAACAAACTGTCAGATGAGTGGTGGGTTAGGGAAGTAACAATTCACAGTTCAGGTTCAGGAATGCTCAGGATACAATTCTTCAATCAAGACAGCCTCCCCTCAGCCATGCCCAAAGGCAGGTCTCTCTCTGGCCCTCAACCCCTTGGCCTGGCCTCTGCCCTCCTTGGGCAAGCATTAAAAAGCTCTTTTAACCCTGTTGATAAATGCCTAGAGGCACCCTACTCCACTAGTAAACCTCCTGTCTGAAAGCATTCAGTTTTCTCAGTCCATCGGTCATGAAGCTCACCAGTCTGTCTTGGGCTGGTAACTTGGTTGTGCTGCCAGGTCTCTTAGACCTGCTGCTGTATTTTCTCTGCCACTGCTTCTTGTTTTCTCTGGTGTCCCAGCTGTCTCCTGGATTGAAGAGGTTCAGTGCAGGGATTTTTGGTCCAAAGGACACACTTTTCTCCTGGCTCTTCTTTCTTGATGGTAGTGAGATCCTCTTTTTCTGCCTGTGGGATAACTCATTTTAAGCCCAGAAGACTGGCAAAACTGACCAATGCCCACATTAGGGTTCCATGCACCTTACTTATTAACAAACTATCCAACCCCCTTGGTGGGCCACAAGTACCTCAGATTTGCATAGTCCCACCTAGTGACTTGGTGTGAGTCACAAAGACTATGGCAAGAAGAGCCGTATCAAGCAATTCTCAGCACCACAGGGCTGAAAATTAAAACTACACTAAGGTATCATTTCTCACCTGTAAGATGGACATCCTAACCCTTTTCCAAAAAAAAAAAAAAAAAAAAAACCAGAAAGAGAGAGAAATTACGGAAATTGTGAAGGTTTTCTTATAATTACAGTTCCATAAGGAGAATCCACAAGGACACAATGACAACAAGCTGTAATTGTAGGAGGTAGTTTATGTAAAGCAAGTAGGGTTTCCTGAAGATTGAGTATTAAAAAAGAAAGTTTTGATTCTCATAGAATCCAGATTCCTGGTTTCCATGAATGTGAAGTGACCCACTCAAGCTCTCTCCCTGAGGTGATCTTTGGACTTTGAGCCTTGACAAGATTGGATTTCCAAAGTCACCTTTAGGTCAGACAATGGTCTAGAAAAATTAGTAAATACTGTTGCTATGGGAATTTTCCAAGGAGGTTAAAACTTCCTCCTGGGTAGGTAGTGAGAGTCCAAAAAACTTTCCCAAAGGCGAAGGGAGAAACATGAACATTTAAACAGAAGAGAAACAAAGAGAATTAGGAGAGAAAGGATTTAAAGGGTAAAGAAAGCAGGCTTACACATGTTGCTAGCAATTCAGCACCCAGTGGCAGTGGGCCAGGGCAGATCCAAGATGACCACTAACCCCCTCCCACTTTGTGGGGATACTTATACCTGAGTTTGAGGGGCTGGGGCTGGGGGCTACATAACTGGGAATGGAGGGCTACATGACTGGCTTCAGACTCGGTGGCACCAGGTTCCGATCAAGAGGGGACCCTGGACCACTACCTGCAGGTGCTCTGATAAGACACTTGTGATAGTTGGAGCTGTGTGTCAACTTGGCTGGACCGCAATTCTGTGTGGTTTAAGATGTGGTTATTCCCATGATGGAATCAGATGAATATGTTTTGAGGAGCCAATTCATTGAGAGAGAGTTTCCCTAGGGGTGTGTCCTGCTTCCGATATATTTATGGACATCCTGGAAAAAGAGACACTCTTCTGTGGATCGGAATTCTGTTGTGCTGCCTACAACTGTTGGTGAGCAAACAATCCACCATTCAGCCTGGAGATCTTGGATTCATTATTCATTGGAGTCAACAGCCAGTATACTGCCTGCCAACCTTGAGCTCCTCAGCCCCTGCAGCTGCGAGAGTTGGGCAAAGCCTCCAGCTTGACGTTTGATCCAAGAAGTTTGTACTTGCCAGCTTCTATAAGTGTGTAAGCCTTTTTCCTAAGATAAATTTCTCTTTCTCTCTCTTTTTTTTTCTTCCCCTTACCCTATTTTTAATGCATTTTATTGAAATATAATTTATGTACAATGAAATACACAAAACTAAAGTGACATGGG
>NW_006921723.1:1004907-1022601 GCF_000298275.1 Orycteropus afer afer
AGTTCGCAGCTCTGACCATCTCTGTACTCAACTGTTTTCATTCATGTTTTTCCATTAGTTGGTGCCTAATCTACTTCTGTATAATTCCTTTCAAAGCTCAGGTTTCCAGGATTATCTTCTGTATCTCTGTCAACTGGTTTTTCTTTTCTTTGTTGAAGGGGGTCTGTGTCGCTTGTCTGCCTATTCCTCCATCTTACCAGAAGTCAATAACATTGTCTTAAGGTAAGTCTGTGACGCCACTTGGCATTGATCTCTGGCATTTTTAACCAGTGTCAGTGGATCCAAGAAGCCCTGATCTTTGATCTTCATAAGTAAGTGGAAGAGATCCATATCTGTGCTCTTTCCAAAGAAAGTTGATCCAACAGAATGTGGAAATTATCCAACAATATTATTAGTATCACATGCAAGTAAAAATTTGCCAAAGATGTTTTAAAAATGGTTGCAGCAGTATATTGACCGGCAACTGCCAGAAATTCAAGCTGGATTCAGAAAGGACATGGAACAAGGGATATCATTATTGATGTCAGAAGGATCATGGCTAAAAGCAAAGAATACCAGAAAGTTGTTTACCATTGAGAAGAATGAGAATTCCAGAACACTTAACTGTGCTCATGAGGAACCTGTACATAGACCAAGAGGCTGTCAGTCAAACAAAACAAGGGAATACTGGATGGTTTAAAATCAAGAAGGGTGTGTGTCAGAATTGCCTCCTTTCACCATACTTATTCAATCAGTATATGGAGCAAATAACCTGAGAAGCTGAACTATAGCATCAGGATTGGAGAAAGACTCATTAACAACCTGCAATATGCAGATGACACAACCTTGCTTGCTGAAAGTGAAGATGATTTGAAGCACTTACTGATGAAGATCAAAAACTACAGCCTTCAGTATGGATTACATCTCATCATAAAGAAAAGAAAAATTTTTACAACAAGTCTAATAGGCGGCATCACAATAAATGAGGAAAAGATTGAAGTTGTCATAATTTCATTTACTTAGATCAGCAGTCAACACTCATGGAAGCAGCAGTCAAGAAATCAGATGTTGTATTGCACTGGGCAAATCTGCTGTCAAAGACCTCTTTAGAGTGTTGAAGAGCAAAGATGTCACTTTGAAGACTGAGGTACATCTGACCCAAGCCATGGTATTTTCAATCACCTCATATGCTTGTGAAAGCTGGACAATGAATAAGGAAGAATGAAGAATTGATGCATTTGAATTGTCGTGTTGGCAAAGAATACTAAAAATACCATTCTGGACTGCCAGAAGAATGAACAAATCTGTCTTGGAAGAAGTACAGCCTGAATGGTCTTTAGAAGAATGGCCAGACTTCATCTTACCTACTTTGGTCATGATGTCAGACTGGTACCTGGAGAACAATATCATACTTGGTAAAGTAGAAGGTCAACAAAAAAGGGGAAGACCCTCAACAAGGTAAACTGACACTGTGGTTGTGATTATGGGCTCAAGTGTAGCAAGGATTATGAGGATGGTGTCACTATGCGTCAGAGCTGACTTGACAGCACCTAACAACAATAATGTAGGAGTTTTCCGGATGACAAAGAGACAAAACACGACTACTGGCAAACGGAATGGCACTTGCCAATGTACAGGGCCAGGAAGCAGCCTGGCTGGTCAGAGAACGATGGGATGGTCTTTATACATAAAGGGCAGTTTGTTTGAGTGGAAAATCCTGCAAAAAAAAAGTTGATGGGTGCCAGATTCTGATGACATTAGGTGTGGTGTGTTGTTTCCCGTCGAGTCGGCCCTGACTCATAGCGACCCCTCCTAGGGTTTCCAAGGCAGTATCACTATGGAAGTAGGATTGCCCAACCTTCCTTCCGAGGAGTGGCTGGTGGGTTTGAACCGCCAGCCGTCTGGTTAGCAGGCAAGACGTTAGGTGTAGGTACTTTGATTTCATCTCATGAGAAATAAGACTTTGCAAATTAGAAACAGTGATGGAAGGATCTTGGTTCTTTGTAGAGATTGTTGTTGTTGTTGTTATGTGCCGTCGAGTCGGCCCCGACTCATAGCGACCCCTCCTTGGGTTTCCGAGGCAGTATCACTACAGAAGTAGATTGCCCAACCTTCCTTCCGAGGAGTGGCTGGTGGGTTTGAACCGCCAGCCTTCTGGTTAGCAGTCAAGTGCCTTAGCCACTATGCTACCAGAGCTCCTATCCTAGGCATTGTTGTTGTTGTTGTTATGTGCCGTCGAGTCGGCCCTGACTCATAGCGACCCCTCCTTGGGTTTCCAAGGCAGTATCACTATGGAAGTAGGATTGCCCAACCTTCCTTCCGAGGAGTGGCTGGTGGGTTTGAACCGCCAGCCGTCTGGTTAGCAGGCAAGTGTCTTAGCCACTATGCTACCAGAGCTCCCATCCTAGGCATTAGTAAGCTGAAATTCTTCTGGCAGTCCAGAATGGTATTTTTAGTATTCTTTGCCAACACGACAATTCAAATGCATCAATTCTTCATTCTTCCTTATTCATTGTCCAGCTTTCACAAGCATATGAGGTGATTGAAAATACCATGGCTTGGGTCAGATGTACCTCAGTCTTCAAAGTGACATCTTTGCTCTTCAACACTCTAAAGTTGTAGAGATAGGGCTGGGCAAACAGATGAGGACGTTTCTGGACTGGTCCAGAGAGAGGTGATGGGATCAGGGCAAGGGAAGTGAGGACAGGAAGAGTAGGACTAAGCCAAAGACTTTTGAGCACAAATTCACTACACAGGATCCTGTGTTTGGATGCTGCATGTCTTTATCTCACTTTTACACCAACCCTATAAAGCTGCGCTGTCAAGGCAATTCCAACTCATGGTGACCTCATGCTGGGGAGTAGAACTGCTCCATAGAGTTATCGAGGCCTTCCAGAAGCAGATGGTCAAGCATTTCTTCCCAGAAGCCTCTGGGTCTCTTTGAACTGCCAATCCTTCAGCTAGTGTGGGGGGGAAAAAAAAACCTCACAGCCAACCAAAGGGTCGGGACTCATAGCGACCCCTCCTTGTATTTCTGAGGCGGTATCTCTACGGAAATAGATCGCCCAATTTTCCTTCCGGCGAGCTCTAGTGGCGTAGTGCCTAAGGCATTTGACTGCTAACCAGAAGGCTGGAGATTCAAACCCACCAGCCACTCCTTGGGAAGAAGGTTGGGCTATCTACTTCGGTAGTGATATGATACCGCCTCCGAAACCCGAGGAGGGGTCTGACCGACTTCACAGCAGTGAGTTTGGTTTTCAGTTTTGGGAATCTTCCTTCCCAGGAGTGGCTGGTGTGGGTTTGAACCACCAGCCTTCTGGTTAGCAGTCAAATGCCTTAGGCACTACGCCAAAACTTTTTCCATAAAGGGACAGATGTGAAATATTTCAGGCTCTGCAGGGCCTCTGTCTCAATTACTGCAATCTCAGGATCATGTCCTTGTTTTATAGGAGGGGCAATGATGCTTGGAGTGGCCAAGGGCCTTACTCACTCCCACTTTAGGGACAGAGGCTGAGCTAGAACTCAGATCCCCAACCCTTAAATTCTTGCTTGTCACAGGCCCACCTTGATACTCCCCTCTTAGGAAATATGGCAGGCCTGGCCTGGTTTCAGAAGTCCCTCCATGTGTGTTGCAAAAGGTTTACTCAACTTCGCTGTAGCCAAGATGATAGGCAAACGAATAGTTGGATGATAGGTAAATGAATACTGGAATGTTACTGTTTCAACAAAACTTTTACGGATGCTGACATTTTAATTTCATAGAATTTTCACGTGTCATAAAATAATCTTTAGATTTTGTAAATATGTGAAAATGTAAAAAAATTCTTAGCTTGCGGGCCGCGTAAAAGCAGACGGTGGGTGTCGGTTTGCCTACCTTCGTACAAAGTATTAGTTATTCCAGGTTTAGGGGTAAGAAGGAGCTGAGTTTCCCCAGCGAGAGCCCCTCCCCTCCTCCCAGCCCTGCCCTTCCGACGCACTAGTCCTCGCCCCAGGGCGGAGCGTGCGCATGCGCGCCAGGGGCTCGAGTTGGTCGGGGGGGGCGGGGCGGGCCGCGGCTCCGACTTCCAACATGGCGCTCGCTGGTGGTGGTGGTGGTAGTGGCTGCGGCGGCGCCCCCCCCGCGGGCCGGGGGCTGAGCGGCGCCCGCTGGGGCCGTTCGAGCTCCGCAGGCCACGAGAAGCTGCCGGTGCACGTGAGTGGCACTCTTCCTTCCTCGAGGACCCAGTTCTCCAGCCCCCGCAGGCCGGCGCCCCTCACCCCGGCCCCGCCCGTCCCTGGCCCCCGCCCCAACTTGGTCTCCCCTCACGGCCTTGGACCCAGGACCCCTGACCTCTCACTTCGGCCCCGCGGAGGCCCAGCCTGTCCCCCTTCCCGTAAGTGACCCCCGGCTTCTGTCTTCTCCCTCGGCTGACCCCGGCCTCCCGGGACCTTCCTCCTCCCCGCAGGTGGAGGACGCCCTCACATACCTGGACCAGGTGAAGATCCGTTTTGGCAGCGACCCTGCCACCTACAATGGTTTCCTGGAGATCATGAAGGAGTTCAAAAGCCAGAGGTACCTGCGGGGCCCTTCCCCACCCCTGGGGTCCCCTTGAGCCCAAATCGAGCTCTTCTGAGTGAGAGATCCCATCCGGTCTGGTGCCCCCTAGGCGGGTGACCTCGTGTGTTGAACCTCTGTGAGCCTCAGTTTTTTCATCCACAAAATGGGGACGAATGGTAGTCACCTTGTAGAGCTGTGGTGGACAATCCTGGAAGCAGTGTTGGGATCAGAGTGAGGTGAGGTCGGTAAATGCAGGGTTGGAGTCTGCCCTTATTTAAAATATGGGCCTTACATAGTTTTGCTCATCAAGGAATTACTTGCATCGCTGTTATTTTGATGACTGAGTTTTTTGACGCCCCTCTCCCTGAAATTTTGCATCCACCTAGATCCTTCCCTCTTGGAAATACCATGCATCAACAGTTAGTGAGGGTCCTGGCACAGAGAAAGTATTTAAAGACATTAGCTCTTTTGCAGGCACAGAATCAGAAAGGTTTGAAATAGACCTTGGGATCTCAGGATCATGTCCTTGTTTTATAGGAGGGGCAATGATGTTTTGAGTGGCCAAGGGCCTTACTCACTCCCACTTTAGGGACAGAGGCTGAGCTAGAACTCAGATCCCCAACCCTTAAATTCTTGCTTGTCACAGGCCCACCTTGATACTCCCCTCTTAGGAAATATGGCAGGCCTGGCCTGGTTTCAGAGGTCCCTCCATGTGTGTTACAAAAGGTTTGCACTTGACTGCTAACCTAAAGGTTAATGGATACAAGGCCTGTCAGGCTGCTTCCATAAAAATTGCCGGTGGTGTTATTAGGTGCTGTCAAGTCGATTTTGACTCGTAGCGACACCACGTGGCAGAGTAGAACTGCCTCTACGGTTCTTTACGGGAGCAGATTGCCAGGTCTATAATGCAATTAAGAAAACCTCATGGAACATGTGGGGCTGCCATAAGTCGGAATTGACTCAAGAGCAACAAGCTTGGGTTTGGTTTTTTTCCTTGCCTGGTTTCCTTCCATGAGTGTTGTTAACGTGAGCCCTGTTCCAGGCCCATAGTGATGAGAGAGACCCTCTCCCCTCCCCTTACAGTCCTGATGTTTGCAAGGTCTTTGGTATTGGCTCATTGTAATGAGTTGCTCAGATCAAAACCTGTGTCGTGGTTGAGTCTAATTCTACAAAACGAGGGATTTATCATATTGCTTAGAGGGAGTTGGCCTCCTGCCACTTCCTGGAGTCCAAGGCTTGTATTTAAAGCTGCTGACATTTTCAGGAATTGCTGGGTGACACAAACTATTAAGTACTCAGCCAGTAACCAAAAGGTTAGAGTTCAGATCGACCCAGAGGCACCTTGGAAGAAAGGCCTGGTAAACTGGTCACTTTGAAAACCCTATAGAGCACAGTTCTGTGACACACATGGGATCTCTGTGAGTTGGAGTCAACTCAATGGCACCTGGTTTCATTTTTTTCTTTTGACAGTTTCTGAACCAAGCACATGTACTTGGAGTGTTTGGGGAGCTGTGCTGGGTAAATACTCAGCAGAGGGTGGAGGGCAGGCCTCGCTGCGCTGGGCAGAGGGAATTGTTGTTGTTGTTGGATGCTGTCAAGTTGATTCTGACTCTAAGCAGCCCCGGGGCCGGTGACAGTAGACCTGTCAGTAGAAAACCATAGGGTTTTCTGGGCTGTAATCTTTACAGGAGCAGATCTCCAGGCCTTTCTCCTACACAGCCACTATGTAGGTTTGAACCACCAACCTTTTGCTTAGCAGCCAAATATTTAACTGTTGAACCCCCAGGGGCTTCTCCCTCACTGCTCTGGAAATAGATCACTGGCTGTAGAGTCATGCTGCAGAGGAGTGTATTTTAGGTCGCTTTGCTGTCAGTCAAAAAGCTCATCATGTGGCACCATTGAGAGAGTTAGAAATAGATGTTGCTTTTGATTTCCTCCTCAAGACCCCCCTGTCCACTTGTGTCCTTCTCTGTCCTAGCATCGACACTCCTGGGGTCATCAGACGTGTGTCTCAGCTGTTTCACGAGCACCCAGACCTCATCGTTGGCTTCAATGCATTTCTCCCACTCGGATACAGGATAGACATCCCCAAGAATGGCAAGTTAAATATACAGTCGCCACTGACGAGCCAGGTAGGGCCCTGCCGGGCTTCAGTGACCTAGGAGTTCATGCTGGGAATCACAGGACCTGGGGGTGGGGGACGGATTTCTTTGCTGGAAGCCATGTGAGAGCTGGTCTTTTTCAAGGCAGGGTAATCATTTCTGGCACGCGTCAAATTAGATCAAAACACCTACAGGGGCAGCCCCTGCATCCCAGCTGGGTCTGCCTGGGGGGTTTAGATCAAGAGTGGATATGCACATGTGTCACAGAGGCCTGCTCCTAACACAGAGTTTTCCTTGAAGTCAGAATAACTGAATCCTGTGAACCCACTTACATGAAATAACTAGAAGAGGCATACATACGTTGTTAGTTACCATCCAGTTAGCTCTAACTCCTGGCGACCCTGTGAGTGCAGAGTGGAACTGTGCTCCGTAGGGTTTTCAAGGCTATGGCCTTATGGAAGCAGAGCCCAAGCCTTATCTCTGAGGTACTGCTGGGATGCGTTCAAACTGTCAACCTTTTGACTTCAGTCAAAAGTACTTAACCGTTTGCACTACCTAGGGACCCCAAAGCATATAGTTAATAGGGGTGGCCAGGGGCAGGAGAGAGGAGGAGATGGGGAGTTTGGGAGGTGAGGAGATGTTTGGGAAGCAGTGAGTTTCTATGATGATAGAAAATTTGTCAACAGGTGGTGGTGATGGTTGCCTAGCATGATTGATGGAATTGGTGCTACTGAATTGTACATGTGGAAGACGTTGACTTGGCAAGTGTTGTGAAAGGAGCCCTGGTGGCGCAGTGGTCATGCACTTGGCTCGGAGGTTCAAACCCATCAGCCGCTCTGGGAAGAAAGATGTAACAATGTATATCTGTAAAGATTACAGCCTTGGAAACCTATGGGGCAGTTCTCCTCTATCCTGGAGGGTTACAATGACTCAGAATTGACTACAGCAGTGGGTTTGGATATTAACTAAATTTTTACAAAAATGTTAAATGATGATCATAACGGCATCAGCAGTGACGATGGTCTTGGCAAGAGGCTTTCCCTGGGAACGTTGCAGGGAGGCCTGTCAGCATACTTGGGCGAGTACCCGTCAGTATCTGACTGATCTTGGTGCTGCCAGTAAAGTGATTGAAACAAGTGTGCGAAGAACTGTCTTCCTTGTGCCTCGTGCTTGTCTCACTGCTGATGAAACATTGGCTCAGGTCAATCTCTCCTCCTCCCCCAGGCCCGTTGCATCCTTGTCTTCTTAGTCTGGTGACAAGCAGCTGCGGCTTCTTCTGTGGCCTTTTCTTGATTGTGCTCACTGCAGTGTTGTTCATTGCTAGCACATCTTTCCAGTTCACCCCATATATTACAGAGTAGAATTGCTCTGTAAGGTTTTCTTGCCTATAATCTTTACAGAAGCAATTCAGTAGGCCTCTCTTCTGCAGTGCTGCTGGGTGCAATTGAACCACCAGTCATTAGTTCGGTAGTTGAGTGCAGATTGTTTGGACTACCCAGGCACCTAAGCTCACAGACCCCCTGAGAGAAGGAAACCTTACCTGAGCTTTACGCTTATGAGGTAGGCATTGCATGTTTCTCTAAGTTGGGGTTTCTCAGCCTTAGAACTATTGACAAGGAATGACAGAAAGTCATTCTTTGCTATGGGGACCAGCCAGCACACTGTGTGATACAAAGCAGCATCTGCCCTCCACCCACTTGACCCAGTAAGGGGACCCCACGTGTGTCATTAGAACTGCTCCATAGAGTTTTCTCAGCTATAATCTTTACAGAAGCAGATTTCAGGCCCTTTTGTCATGGAGCCACTGGGGAGATTCAAACTGCCGATCTTTGGGTTAGCAGCCAAGTGCTTAACCATTGTGCCATCATGATTCCCTAGGAAATGATGTGATACCACCCACCACTGACGTGGGTCTTTAGACGCAGTGAACCACCCTCATGTACATTATTGCAAATGAACTTGGCCCTGCCTTGACTTTTCCAAGGATTGATAAACACTTTAAATGTCTAGAGGCTTTGGCCCCATGTCTGGATCCAGGGTTTCCATTTCCAGACATGAAATGGAAGCTCTTAGGAGCTGGCACCTTTACATTTCCTGGTTTCTTTTGAACATGGAGACAAACCCTAAGCTTTATGGGACAAGGTGCTGATGACAGGGCTTGCCTCACAAAGAGGAAAGGGATAATTTATCCACTAGGCTCTGTGGAAAGAGGCTGACCACTGCCACAGCACCTGCCTCTCACTGTTCTATGAATCCTGACTCCCTGTTTTCCAGAGCACTTGGCAACCCCTTCCATCAAAGACGATTTTTACCTTCCCCACTCAAATCCTCTGGAGTCCCTGGGCACAGCGGTTACGTGTACTCAGCTGCTAACCTCTGAAATTTGGCAGTTTAAACCCATTCAAGGTGCTGTAGGAGGGACCTGATGATCTGCTTCCCTATATATCGGAGCTGAGAATGCCCTGTGGGCACAGTTCTCTAACACTGGGTCGCGGGGGCCGGGGGCAGAATCAACTCAACAGCAACTCAGCAACTGGGTTGATGGTTTGTTGTTTTTTTTAAAAACAAATTCCAGGGGTGGGGACTGCAGGGAATGGAGGAACTGGTTCACCTAGACCAGTGATTCTTAGTCCAGCAGTTCTTCCCCCAGGGGACACCTGGCAGTGTGAAGATAGTTGAGGTTGTCATGACTAGGGAGGCATCCAGAAAACCGTGGAGCAGTTCTGTGTGACCCACGGGGTTGCCATGAGTCAGTATCGACTTGACGGTAGTGGGTTTGGTTTAAAGGTCTCTAGGAGCTTTGGTGGCGTAGTGCCTAGGGCATGTGACTGCTAACCAGAAGGTTGGTGGTTGAAACCCACCAGCCACTTCTCAGAAGGAAGGTTGGGCAATCTACTTCGGTAGAGATAATGCCATGGAAACCCAAGGAGGGTTCAGAAACCCAAGGGTGGGGGGTCGCTATGAGTTGGATCTACTTGATGGCAGTGCGTTTGGCTTTGGTTTGGGTGGTGCAAACAGAAAAGACCTGGCTGGAGGGCTGTAGAAGACGCAGTCTAGTTTTCCTCCAGGTGGTTTACGTGACCACGGTTGTTATGGGCTGAATTGTGTCCCCTAAAAAATATGTGATGGAATCCTAATTCCTACACCTGTGGATGTTCCATTTGAGAATAGTTTTCTGTTATGTTAATGAGACCCTATCTGTACAGGGTGGGTCTCAAACCAATTAAGTTTTGAGCTGTTAAAAAAGCAGATTAGACAGAAGCAAACAAGCACAAATGGGGGGAGACAGGCGCCATATGGATTGCCAAAGAATGTCGAGACAAGGATCTTCTGGAGTCGACAGCCTTCCCTTTAAGCCAGCGCCCATGACTTTAGACTTCAGCCTCCTGGACTGTGAGAAAATAAATTTCTGTTTGTTAAGCCGCCCACTTGTGGTATTTCTGTTAGAGCAGCACTGGGGAACTACGACAACGGTCCATTGACATGAAGGAAGGCATGATGAGAGCCTTCATTAGGTAGCCACTCAAGCAAGGCATTAGCATCTTCCCCCAGCCTGGAGGCAGCCATTTCTAGCAAGGGCACTTCTTCTGCAGTCAGAGATGGGCTTTCCGGCACAGCAACCTGACTCTGTGCCCACACAGTGTCAGGTGGTGTATACAGTTCTGGTCTGATTTTCTGGCCTGTGTCCCAACAGCTTGGTTATTAACCATGTGGCTTTATCATAGGCACTAATGAGGTATACCTTCAGCTTCTGGGATTCTCTGAGTCCATTGTCACCTGAACACCTGTGAAACTCTCACGTGCAAAAGCTCGTGTGATTTTCTTATTGGTTTTTCTGGTGTGACTGTTCTGAAGTAGAGCTTAGATTTTTTTAAAAAATTCCTTTCTTCACAAATCCTGTCAACTACAGAAGAAAGCGGCTCTTACATGCTGGGTAAGGTGAATAAGAGGGTCCCAGCCTTTGAGGAGCCTTCAGTGCAGGGCTTTCTGACTGTGACACTATGGACATACAGTTCTGGAATATTCTCTGTAGTGGAGATCATGCTGTGCCCCATAGGGTGTTGAGCAGTGTCCCTGGTCTCTACCTGCTCAATGCCAGCAATACCCTCCCATTCAGACAACCACAGATGTTTCCAGATGTTGCCCAGTATCCCTTTGGGGTCACGATTGCCGTAGGTGAAGATCCCTTGTAGTGTATCGGGGAAGACAGACAGACAGATGTGTGCTGTGTGTGAGCAGTGTTGCCAGCAGAGGATCAGGGGTGCGTGGAGGGAGGAGCTTCCTCCTGCTAGGACTGTAGGTGCGGTCGGGGGCTCATGACCTCTCAAGTCACTGTCATTTTGGATCTGGTCATTCTGGCCACAGTTAAACCATCACCTTCTCCGAGGGCCTCCCTCCCAACCCTCAGTCATCCTCTTATCATCCTGTTCTATAAGCTTGAAAAAGAGTGAAAACTTTTTTTCTCGTATGTTGCAGGACCCTTGTCTGTGAGGTTCTTAGCTGTTCCCATTCCTGGGACAGTGTCCAAGCTGCTGGACACATTTGTGGGACAGGACCAGGTGTTGACAGCAAAGCAGCAGGTTTCTGCTCCTGGGTCGTCATCAGGGCAACTCTTGGTACCCCTTGATGGTGAACTGGCTTGGCCGCTACATGGACATAGATGAGCATTTTGGTTAAGCAACTTTGACCGCTAGCCCAAAGTTTGGTGGTTCAAACCCACTCAGAGGCACTGTGAAAGACAGGCTTGGTGATCTGTTTCTAAAAGGTCACAGCCTTGAAAAACCTGTGGAGCACAGTTCTGCCCTGACACACATGGGCCGCCATGAGTTGGGAGTCAGCAGCATGGGCAACCAGCAACAGCAAGGGTGTAGCTCACAGCATAAAAGGACCTGTTTATATTCAAATTCATGGCGACCCCACGTGTCACAGAGTAGAATTCCTCCATAGGGTTTTTTTTAGCTATAATCTTTAGGAAAGCATATCACCAGGCCTTTATGCTGCAGTGCTGCTGGGTGAGTTAGTGCTGCTGGGTGAGTTGGAATGAGCAGCCTTTTGGTGCCATGAGGTGGAATCACTTTGACAGCAGCTGGTTTGGTTACATTTGAAGTGAGGCCCACCATCTTCTGTCCAGCAAGGATCATTTAGAAATCCGTCAGTCCCTCGACACATCGGTTCTCATTTCTGAGTCTTAGCTCTGGTAGCATAGTGCCTAAGGCACTTGACTGCTAACCAGAAGGCTGGCGGTTCAAACCCACCAGCCACTCCTCAGAAGGAAGGTTGGTCAATCCTACTTCCGTAGTGATACTGCCTCGGAAACCCAAGGAGGGGTCGCTATGAGTCGGGGCCGACTCGACGGCAAACAACAACAACAACAACAACAATTCTTTTGCAGAGCAGGTACTGCCCCCTGTGCTGCACCAGGCCTGGGTGAAGCTGCCTCCCAGCTCAGGTATCTGCGCAGCCAGGCGAGGGCTCAGACGAAGCGTGGATGAGCAGATGTGAAAGGAGTGCACGAGCTCAGTGCTGTGAATACAGACGTGGAAGGTCAGAGGGAGGATGGGGAGGTGCCAGGGCAGGTGCACAGGGAGGGTGGAGCCAGGCCTGTGTCTTTGGGAGAGGGTCCCTGTGAGAGTGCAGACACTTAGGGGGCATGTGTCAGGAGACCAAAGGACCACAGAGGGTCTCAAAGGCCCCCCATGGCTGCTGTGCTGGGAACAGGGACAGAGAGGAAACCAAGGGCTAGGGAGGTGTTGCGAGTGATCTGAGCAGAACGGACAGCAGTAATAGGTGGGGTGCAGACATAGGAGAAAGGATGGTTGTTCCAGAAGGTTTAGAGAGGGTTTGGCTGGCCTGGCCTTTGTAGGGCCAGTGGCTTTACATTTTTCAGTGGTTACGTAATTTTTTTTCTTTATTTAGATAAAACTCACGTGACAAAATTCACCACTGTGGTCAATTCTCAGTGTTACACAGCCACCACCTCTAGCTCGAGAAAGTTCTTATCACTCCAGACAGAACTCTTGCACTCATTAGCAATCACTCCTCATTGCTGTCTCCCTCAGGCCTTGGCAACCACTGATCTGTTTTTGCCTCTTCATTTGCCTGTTATTAATATTTCATGTAAGTGGGATCAGACAATATTTGTCAGCTGGCTTCTGTCACTGAGCATGTTTTCAAGGGTCATCCATATCATAGGACTTTATTCATTCATATCAGGACTTTATTTTCCTTTATAGCTGAGTAATATTTCGTTGTGTGGATGGACCATGTGTCTTCATCCATTCATCTGAAACAACCTGTGTTGTTCCCACCTTTTGTTGATTGTGAATAACGCTGTAACGAACACTGGTGCACCAGTATCTGTTGCATCCTGTTCTCATGTATCTTAAGTGGAATTGCTGGGTCATGTGGTAGTTAGTTCTGTGTTTAATGTGCAGTGAATTGCTTAATATGGCCCCTCTAGCCATAGTCCTCTGTTCTGTGATGCATTGTAAATCCTAGCCTCTGGTAGTGTTAAGGCATTTGGCTGCTAACCAAAAGGCTGGGAGTTTAAACCCACTAGCTGCGCCACAGAAGAAAGATGCAGTCTGCTTTTGTAAAGATTTAATTTACAGCTTTGGAAACCACTCAGTGGGGCCACTCTATAAGTCAGAATCGATTTGATGGCAGTGAGTTTGGATTTTGGTTATGGATGTTTAGGGTGGGCCATATCTTGAGTCCCCTCTTGCTGAGGGATGTGACTCAAGTCACCACCTTTAGTTTCTTTGAGGGTATGTATGTGAATGCTCTGGCAGAGTTCACTCTCTCTCGCTCCGGTTCTTACATTTGGTTCATCACCTACCCCTGGGCTTGAGACAGCAGCCGGTCATCTGACCTGCCAATTTGGCTCCGCCAGTCCCTGCAACCATGTGTGAGGAGAATGCACCAGACCTGCGTCTGACTCATGGACTTGGGACTTGCCAGCCTTCCCAGCCTCCACTACCACGTGAGCCATTTCCTTGGCAGTTTGTGAGTTCTGTGAGACATTGCAATGAAATACAGAACCCTGAGACAGAAGGGGGAGGACTGAAGGGAGGAAGAGTTGTTGAGGTTAGAGACGATGGAGTGGTGCAGCAATTTGGAAAAGTTGGACATTTTGGTGGAATATTTTAGAAAAGCATAGCAATAATGGTAGCATAGCATGAAAAATGTCATCACTGTCCCTGAGCTGTAAATGTGGAAGTTGTGATGTTGGCAAATGTCGTTGTATGTATGTTTTCACCACAATAAAAGAAAAAAAAATGTTAGACATTTGGGACATCTTTAACCTTCGCCTTATGGGGGACCAGCCTCATGCCGATCCTTCTAAGAGAAATTACTGGAGCACCACCAGTTTTCCACAGTGGCTGCACCATTCTGCATTCCCTTCAGCATTGGAAGAGGGTTCCTATTTCTCCCCCTCCTCCACAGCACTGTTGTTCCCCATAGTTTGTTCTTTTCACAGCCATCCTTGGGGGTGTCAAGTGGCATCGCATCGTGTGTGTATTTGTGTGTGTGTGTGTGGTTATGTGTTAAGTACCTGACACCCTCGTGTTTGCCTCTCAGCCTGCCAAGCTGGAACTCTACCTTCTGCCTAGTTAAGAAAAGCGTGCCAGGCCCTGGTTTGGGGTTCTTCATGGTCTTGTCACTGTGGCTCGCCCAGAGGATCTGGAGGGCCTGTGGAGGTCAGGGACACCTCCTGGGAGTGATCAGCCCCCACTGCTGCCTTTGTCGGGGATAGGGAGCTACCAGTGAAGGAGGAGTTTACCTCTGAAGCAAACTTGGCTCCAAGGCTGCCTCCCTCCCTACCCTGCCCCCCACCCCACCCAGTGTGTGGCAAGGAATGCCAGCACAGACCCCTGGAGCCCCAGTGTCATGGGGTGACAAAAAGATACAGCCGCATCCTAACTCCTGCACCTATGAACATGACCCTGTTTGGACATAGGGTCTTTTTTTTTTTTATGTTAGCAGTTATGTTCCGGTGAGGTCATACTGGAATAGGGTGCAGCCTAATCCTAATCCCTTCTGAGAGGTGTTTTATGAAAGAGAAGGGCAGGCACAAAGATAAGAAGGGGAGGACAAACACCATGTGATGATGGAGGCAGATGATTTACAAGCAGCAAAGGAACCCAGGGACTGGGAGAGAGCAGGGAACAGTTCCTCTCAGAGCCACCAGAGGAGCCAGCGTGGCTGAGACCCTGATTCAGACTTGTAGCCCCCAGAACCAGAACCGTGAGACGGTAAATTTCTGTTCTTACGAGCCACCCACGTTGCGGGATTTTCCTGCGGCAGCACCAGGACACTGAGGTGCTAAGCAAGGTAATACGCAAGAGCATCCCCCCAAAGTCTCAAAGGGAATCCCCCCACCAAGGAGGAATGGCAGGGAGGCTTTGGCTGCTTGGGGTCCCTGTGTCTGCTTTCTTGGCTCAGACTGTCCCGAGGTGCCTCAGAAGCCATCCAGGCAGTGACTTAGCACAGCCCTGACTGAGCTTGGCCACATCATGTTGGCATCGTGATGCAGCGTGTGCCTGCAGCTGGGTGGGGCCGATGCGGCAGATATCCCAGCTCGTTGGATCTTCCTCAGGTCAGGAGCAGGAGCAGGAGCAGGTGCTGAGTTGGACACCACAGGGATGGAACGGAACAAGACTGCATGTGTCCATCACCTGGTCACCCCGAGTGTGCATGACGCCCTGCTCTGTTCCAGGTACCATCCTAGGCAGAGAGCAATGTCACATCCC
The DNA here is from genome assembly GCF_000298275.1 of Orycteropus afer afer. Taxonomy (NCBI): domain Eukaryota; kingdom Metazoa; phylum Chordata; class Mammalia; order Tubulidentata; family Orycteropodidae; genus Orycteropus; species Orycteropus afer. The sequence goes on from NW_006921723.1 coordinate 1,020,279, forward strand.
CACCCTCGTGGGCTTTGCATTCCCATCAGCTGGACAGACAACAGATTAAATAAAACGTGTCACGTGTATGGAAGCATTAAGTACCATGGAGAAAAATACAGCAAGGATGGGGGTGGGGAGTGCTGGGAGAGCAGGGTGATCAGACTTTGACACAAGGTGTTCTGGAAGGCTCACAGAGAAAGTGGCCTTTGAGCAGAGCCCTAAAGTTAAGCAGGGAAGGGTCCTGATGCTGGAGAGCAGCCTGTGGCCTGGTGGGGGAGGATCTTGGCCATCAACAAAGGGCACCTCCTGCAGGGTGGTGCTGCTGCCCTGCCTCCAAGTGCACACGAGAAAGGTGTGGGAGTTTTTTATTATTATTACTATTTGTGATTTGGGTGAAAGTTTACAGAGCAAATTCATTTTCCATACAGCAGCTCACATACACGTGTCTCATGATATTGACTGCAATTTCCCATGATGCAACAGCTCCCCTCCCACTTCGTCCCCATAGTTACCTTTTCCCTGTGTCCTTCCCTCTCATGGATTCCTGCCCCTCTGGCTGTCTCCCTGTGCATACACAGCCCTTCTGTTCTCCCATGATTGATCTCTCCAAGGAGTATCTTACCTGATGTAAATGTTCACCTCATATGGTTGTCTTTTGTTTGGCTGGAAGCCACAGAAGTGGGTTCAGTTCCAGACCTGAAGGGCAGCTAGGGGCCCTAGATTCAGTGGTTCCATCAGGCTCTATCAGACCAGCAAACCTGGCGCACAACCCCCCCCCTTTTTTTTTTTTAAATGATTTTGCATTTTCTTTGGTGTGGGGTTGGTTGGTTGGTTGGTTGGTTGGTTTTAAATAGTGACAGAAAAGAGTCCTTGGGTGGTACAAGTGATTAAGCATTCGTGTAGTAGCCAGCAGATTGGAGGTTCAAGTCTACCCAGGGATACTTTGGAAAACAGCCCTGGTGATCTGCTTCTGAAACGTCACAACTTTGCAAATCCTATGGAGCAGTTCTACTCTGCACACATGGGGTCCCTGTGAGTCAGAATTGACTCAGCAGCAGCTAACAGCAAGTCACAGAGTGTGTAGGCAGAGGACATGCCTGGGTGCTCAGGGTCGTCTCTCTCCTATCAGGTGACTGATTTCTGTCTTCCCCATTAAGGTGACCACCTCATCTCACTGTGCCCCAGGATCAGCATTCAAAGCCCCTCATCCTAGGAACCCCTGTGGTCCCAGGCAACCTGGATGGTGGGTCCCCCAATACCCAGGACCACTGTTTTATAAAATACTAGTTGCTGTGGGTCAGCCGTGACTCATGATGACCCAGTGTGTGTCAGGGTGGAACTGTGCTCCATAGGGTTTTGAAGGACTAGTTTTTGGGGAGTAGGTAATCAGGCCTTTTTTCCGAGGTGCCTCTGGGTGGGCTTGAACCTCCAACCTTTCAGTTAGCAGCTGGGTATAGTCCCTGTTTGTACCACCCAGGGACTCCCATCTTTTCAACACATCCCAGCTCTTCCCAACACTGCTGGAAGCAGGTGGTTTAACACCTGCACACATTCGTGCTGGAATCGGATCACAAACAGCATGGGAAGGTGTCAATGATAAATAGCTCAAAACATAGGTCTGGAGAGGAGCCCACAACCTCTTTGTGTACGTGTGTCCCGAATGTCGCTTTTTAGAAGTACAGAGAGTTTGTTAAACGCTTGTGTCCTTTCTGCAGCTGATGAAGGACCTGGTGGAGGGGCGGTAACAAGAGCTGCCCAGGAACGTGCAGTAGTGTTGTTGTCATATCTCGTGCCTCTTCCCATCCCTCTTCCCTCACCTCCAGGCCCCTGAAAGCATCTAAAAAGATCTTAGCTGTATCTGTGCTCATACAGACAGCAACCTAGTCTGCTGTTGTTGTTAGGTGCCATCGAGTCGTTTCTGACTCATAGCGACCCCATGCACAGCAGAACGAAACACTGCCCAATCCCGCGCCAGCTCCATGATCCCTGCTATACTTGAGCCCATCATCGCGGCCACCGTGTCAATCCATCTCATTGAAGGCCTTCCCCTCTTTCGTTGACCCTCCACCCTACCAAGTATTAAATCCTTCTCCAGGGAATGGTCACTTCTGACAACATGACCAAAATAGGTGAGACGAAGTCTGGCCATTCTCCTATCCAAGGAGCATTTCGGGTGCACTTCCTCCAGGACAGATCTGTTAGTTCTTTTAGCAGTCCATGGTACTTTAGCATTCTTCGCCAGCACCACAACTCAAAAGCATCAAATCTTCTTTAGTCTTCCTTATTCATTGTCCAGCTCTCACATGCATACGAGGTGATTGGAAATATCATGGCTTGTGTC
>NW_006921723.1:1025386-1060626 GCF_000298275.1 Orycteropus afer afer
TGTTTCTTTGCTATTCATAAGGTTTTCCCCAGCCAATTCTTTGAGAAGTGGATGGCCTCTTCCTTCTTCCTAGTCTGTCTCAGTCTGTAAGCTGGCCTGATACCTGTGCACCAAGTGCATCCTGCTGGGTTTGAAACAACAGTGGCTCAGCCTCAAAACTCACATCAACATGTCACCACGGTAGGACAAACCAACAGAAAAGTTTGTCTCTCTGTTGGAAACCTCTCCTAAGGTAAGGGTGGTAGGAGAGGTTTCCAACCTGGTTTGGTAGTTTTAAAAATCTGTCCATGGTGTTGGGTCCAACAGTAACTTGTCTTTTTGTTCCCAGGAGAACTCCCATAACCATAGTGACTACACGGATGACTTCAAGCAGCAGGTGCTGTATAAGGAGGACAAGCCCCAGGTGCCCCTGGAATCGGATTCCGTGGAGTTCAACAACGCCATCAGCTATGTGAACAAGATCAAGACCCGCTTCCTCGACCATCCTGAGATCTACCGGTCGTTTCTGGAAATACTGCACACTTACCAGGTAGGAGGTTGTGTTGTGGTGCAGTTTTGTATGTGTGTTATGACATCCTCTGATACCAGGTACACTGAAAACGTTAAGATTTTCTTGTCTTGATTTGCGAAATTCTGTTTTGATTTTAATCTGCCCCTTTAAGGCATCTCTGTAATGGGAAGCAGGATTAGGAAACACATTAGCTGCCTTCAGATTGTCCCCAGTTCCTAGTGACCCTGTATGCAGCAGATGGAAAGCCTGCCCAGCCCTGCGCGATCCCCCAGTTGGCTGTGGATCGGACTGTTGTGCTCCATCTGGTTGTTCTGTGGCTGATTTTCATAAGTCCATTGCCAGGCCTTTTTTCCTAGTCTGATTCAGTCTAGAAGCTCCACTGAAACCTGTTCAGCATTGTAGTAATACACCAGACTCCACTGGCAGACGGGTGGTAGCTGTGCATAAAGTGCGTTGACTGGAAGTCATACCTCAGTCTTCTGCGTGGAAGGTGAGAATTCTACCATTGACCTACCACTTCCCCCAAATTCACTGCCATTGAGTCAGTTCTGACTCATGGTGACCCCCATCGGGTTTCGAGGTGGTAAATCTTCACGGAAGTAGATTGCTCCATCTTCCTTCCAATGTAGCAGCTGGTGGGTTTGAACCTCCAGCCTTCTGATTAGCACTTAAATGCCTGCTAAAACATCGTAAGCCTAGATGAGGGCAGGTATAGCTCCTAAAAACAGCACTACTGAGTGTACCTTCTTGTTGTCTATTTAATGGCTTGGTTACTAACCATAAGTTTGGAGGTTGGAATCCACCCAGAAGTAGCTTGGAAGAAAGGCCTGGTGATCTACTTCCAAAAAATCAACGGTTGCAAACCCTATGGAGCACAGTTTACGCTTCACACATAGGTTGCCATGAGTCAGGATCAACTCAGCTGCACCTATAGATCATTTGTAGTCTCTGAATGGAGGGTTTTGCTTTTTTTCTTTGGCCTTCAAGTATACCAGTAACTCTTTGGGGAAAACTGATCTCTTCTCTCCTAAGTAAGTGTTAGTTGTGTTAGTCCTTAAAAAGTAGCATGCGTTTCCTGCTGCTGTACTGTGCAGGCGGTAGGGGATGCCAAGAGATCTGCATTCTTCAATGTCTGTGGGTTGAAGATTTCACTTGGTGGCCGAGGAGTGTGAAAAAAGGAACTGGGAGGACCCTGGCACTGCCACCTCTTGCTCTGTCACATGTTTGGGTATAACACTGACTCAGACAGTTTCAGTGGCTGACTTAAGTTCTGCTCGATGGTTCCTGCCCCCGCACCCCTTTGAGATTTTATGCTCCAGCTTGGGCCAAAATCTTCCTTCAGTTCTGGGGTCTTGGTGATGTGGTCTGGAGGTGCTGTCCTCCTCTTCTCCCCCAGACCCACTAACACCTCCATGCCCCCCACAGGTAGAACATGCTACCACCCTGGGATCCCAGGGCCTGGTCCCCACCCCCCGACCTTGTACTTGGCCTTGCACAGCCTGTTCCAGTGGTCCCATCCTTCCCACTCCCTGTGTTCATGAGCACTGCAGGGCGGGGCCAGGTTCCCTCTGCTCCCTGGGACAGGTGTTGGGGAGCAGAATCTAGCAAGATCCAATATTATGCCCCATAGTGAGGGCCTAGGCCTGGGCACTCCATGGAGTTGGTGGGCAGTGGGCAGTGGGCAGGACCGTGGTGGGTGACCATCTGCTTGAAGCTTCTGTGTTCTATGAATTGTCCCTTAGCCCCCTCTAAGGTAGGTTTTGGCGTCACGGTCAGTACCTGGGTCCTGAGCTAACTTACTCTTTTTCCCACTGGTTGGCAGAAGGAACAGCTGAGCACAAAGGGCCGGCCATTCCGTGGCATGTCCGAGGAGGAGGTCTTCACCGAGGTGGCTAATCTCTTCCGGGGCCAGGAGGACCTGCTTTCTGAGTTTGGCCAGTTCTTGCCTGAGGCAAAGCGGTCCCTGGTGAGTATGACTAACGTCCATCCTACAGGCCAGATGTCTCTTGTGGTGACCAGCTCTCAGCAGGGAGGCTGGGCCAGGCTTGGTGCCCATGTGAACACACTGGATCTCCCCTCTGACACTTCAGGGTTGCAGACCCGTGGCCCTTTTCTCACAGGGTCCCAGTGCCCCTCTGTCCAGATCAAGCCTGGGGCATGGGGGAGGCTCAGGAGCCTCCTAGTGCCTTGGGACATGGGAGTGTCTCTTCATGGAGACCCTGGGACTGGGTTGTTCCCGCTCTAAGGCTACCTGTGAACACCTGAGCCCATCGCTGCAGCCACTGTGTCAGTCCATCTTGTCAAGGGTCTTGCACTTTTTCATTGACCCTTTACTTTACCAAGCGTGATATCCTTCTCCAGGGAATAGTCCCTTTTGATAACACAGCAAAAGTAGGTAAGATGAAGTCTGGCCATTCTTGCTTTCAAGGAGCATTCCAGCTGCACTTCTTCTAGGACAGATCCGTTCGTTCTGGCAATCCATGGTCCTTTCAGTGTTCTTCGCCAGTACCACAACTCAAAAGCATCAACTCTTCTTTGGTCTTCCTTGTTCACATATTCCATATCCTCCTCCAATTCCTGTCTCTCCTCCTTCCTCTCTTGCTCCAGGTGAATCGTAGTGCTTCAGATGGCCACTTACAAGTTTGTAATATCCCAGGCACTACATAGTATTTCATTCTTTTTTATGACAGAGTAGCATTTCATTGCTTATATATACTACATTTTGTTTGTTCATCTGTTGGTGGACACTTGGGCTATTTCCACCTTTTGGCCGTTGGGAATAATGTTGCTATGAACACTATTGTGCAAATACCTGTTTCAGTCTTTGCTTTCAGTTCTTTGGAGATATACCTAGGAGCGGAATTGCTGGATCATATGGAGCTCTGGTAGCATAGTGCCTAAGGCACTTGACTGCTAATCAGAAGGCTAGCAGTTCAAACCTACCAGCCACTCCTCAGAAGGAAGATGGGGCACTCTACTTCCGTAGTGATACTGCCTTGGAAATCCAAGGAGGGGTCTCTGAGTTGGGTCCGACTCGACGGCACATAACAACAACATAGTAGTTGTACGTTCAGCTTTTTGAAGAACTGCCAAATTGTTTTCCACAGTGACTATGCCATTTTACATTACCACCAGCAATGAGTAAGGGTTCCAGTTTCTCCATGATTTTACCAACACTTGTCATTTTCCATTTTTATTATTACAGCCATCTCAGTAGGTATGAAATGATACCTCATTATGGTTTTGATTTGCATTTCCCTAATGATGAGGGAGCTCTGGTAGCATAGTGGCTAAGGCACTTGACTGCTAACCAGAAGGCTGGCGGTTCAAACCCACCAGCCACTCCTCGGAAGGAAGGTTGGGCAATCCTACTTCCGTAGTGATACTGCCTCGGAAACCCAAGGAGGGGTCGCTATGAGTCAGGGCTGACTCGACGGCACATAACAACAACAACAACAATGATGAGGGAGCTCTGGTAGCGTAGTGCCTAAAGCACTTGACTGCTAACCAGAAGGCTGGCGGTTCAAAGCCGCCAGCCACTCCTCGGAAAGAAGATGGGGCAATCTACTTCCATAGTGATACTGCCTCAGAAACCCAAGGAGGGGTTGCTTTGAGTCAGGTCCGACTTGACAGCACATAACAGCAGCAACAATGATGATGAGTATCTTTTCATGTGTATCTTTTTTAGAGAAATGTCTGTTCAAATCTTTTGCCCATTTTTTAATTGTGTTTGGGTTGTTTGTCTTTTTGTTATTAAGATATAAAACTTCTTTATATAGTATGGATGCTAGACGTTTATCAAGGAGCCCTGGTGTCATAATAGTTAAGTACTTGTTTTTGTCTGCTTGAAAAGTTTGAACCCCAGGGCTCCATTGGAATAAAGACCTACAAAGACCTGCTCCCGTGAAGGTCATAGCCTAGAAAACCGTTTGGGGCAGTTCTCTGTCTTACAGTGTCACTGTGGGTTGGAATCAACTTGATGGCACACCAGCAATCACAATACATGATTTGCAAATGTTTTTTCCCATATATAGGTTGTCTTTCATTTTTGATAATGTCTTGATGAACAAAAATTTTTAATATTACTAAAGTCCAATTTGTTTTTCTTTTGTTGCCCCTGCTTTCGTGGTATATCTTAATCCATTGTCTGATCTAAAGTCACGAAGACTTATTCCTGTGCTTTTTCCTAAGAGTTTTATAGTTTAGCTTTAACATTTAGGTTTGATCCATTTGCAACTTCATCCTTTTGCCTGTGGAAGTCCATTTGTTCACACACCATTAAATGGAGTTGGACCCTTTGTTGAAAATCAGTTGACCATAGATGTCTGTTTTTTTTTCAGGACTGTGGATTCTATTCCATTGTCTGTCTTTAGCCCAGTATTACACTGATTACTGTAGCTTTGTAGTTCATTTTGAAATTGGGAAGTATGAGTCCCACTTGTTCTTCTCTTTAAGGATTGTTTTGGCTGACCAGGACCCTTGAAACTCCAATATGAGTTTTAGGATCAGCTTTTCCATTTCTGCAGAATAAGCTGTTGGAATTTTGACAGGGATTGTATTGAATCTGTAGATCACTTTGGATCTTCAATCCATGGGTGTTTTTCGGTTTATTTAGGTCTTTAACTTCTTTCAGCAATATTTTGACTTTTTCAATGTACAATTCTTGGTTAAATTTATTCCAAAGTATTTTATTTTGTCTCTGGTAATGTAGTGCCTAAGGCACTTGACTGCTAACCAGAAGGCTGGTGGTTCAAACCCACCAGCCACTTCTCGGAAGGAAGATTGGGCAATCTACTTCTGTAGTGATACTGCCTTGGAAACCCAAGGAGGGGTCTCTGTGAGTCAGATCTGACTCCATGGCAGTGAGTTTGGTTTTGGATTGTAAAAGGAATTGTTTTCTTAATTTCCTTCTTTGGATTATTCATTGCAAGTGTATATAGAAAACCAACGGATACTTGTGTTTTGATCTTCTACCCTGCCATTTTAATGAATTTGCTTGTCAGCACTCATGGTTTTTTGGTAGATTCTTCAGGACTTTCTAAATACGAGGTTATGTCTTCTGCAGATAGTTTTACTTCTTCCTTTCAAATTTGGATGTGTTTTATATCTTCTTCTTTCTAACTGCTGGCTCGAACTTCCAGAATGATATTGAGTAGCCGTGATGAGAGTGGACCGCCCCATCGTGCTTCTGATTTTAGGGTGAATGCTCTCGGTCTTGCTCCATGGAGTGTGATGTCAGCTGTGGATTTTCCATTGTTAGTTGCCATCGTGTTGGCTCTGACTCATGGTTGACCGTATGTATAATAAAAGGAAACATTACCCAGTCCTGTGGCATCCTCATGGTTGTTGGCGTATTTGGGTCCATTGCTCTGGCCACTGTGTCAGTCTGTCTCGTGGAGAATTCCCCTCGTTTTCACTGACCGTCTGCTTATGATGGCCTTGTCCAGTGATTGGTCTTTCCTGATGATGTGTCCAAAGTGAGGGAGTCGAAATCTCGCCATCCTCTCTTCTTAGGAACGTTCTGGCTGTACCTTCTCCAAGACTGATGTGTTCATCCTGCTGGCAGTATTCCGTAATCCTGGCCAGCAACACAGTTCAAAGGCAGTAATGCTTCTGTCTTCCTTTTTAATTGTCCAGCTTTTGTCTTAAGAGGCAATTAAAAAAACATGGCTTGAGGTCACATGCACCTTAGTCGTGAAAGTGGGACATCTTTGCTTTTTAACCACTTTAAAAGTTTTTTTGCGACAGATGTTCCCAGTGTAATGCATCATTTGATTTCTTGACTGCTGCCTCCATGGGCATTGATTGTTCATCCAAGTAGAATGAAATCCTTGACAACTTCGGTTTCTTTGCCAGTTCTATAAACACCCTTTATCTGGTTGAAGAGTTTTCCTTCTGGTCCATGTTTTCTGAGTTGTTCTGTTCCTCTTTTCCTTCTTTCTCTTTGTCCTGGTGGCAGCCTCCAGTGTGGGCACACAGGAACTCCCCCCACTTCCTTCCTTGCCAGTGCCTTTCCCAGTGCTGCTTCTGGGTGACCATATCGTGGTAGATGAGGCTTCTGGGAGAGTGGTATGAGAGAGGGTCTGAGTACGGGGGGGGTCATTAGAACTTTTGTTTAGATGAATGGATAAAAGTGGGTGTGTGTCTTAGTTATCTAGTACCCTATAACTGAAATACCACAAATGGGTGGCTTTAGCAAACCAAAATTTATAGTCTTACAGTTCAGGAGCCTAGAAGTCCAAGTTCAGGGTGCCAGCTTTGGGAGAATGCTCTCCGTCGGCTCTGTAGGAAGATCCTTGGCTCTTGAGCTTCTGCTCCTAGGTGATGTTCATGTGGTTTGACGTCTCTCTTTTCCCATCTTTACTTTTTTTCCTTGCTTAATGTGCTCCTTTTTTAGCTTAAAAGAAATTAAGTCAAGACAGGCCCTACACTACACTAATACCATGTCATTAACATAACAAGAAAACCTATTTGCAAATGAGATTATATCCACATGTATAGGGCTAGGATTCACAACGTATTTTGGTGGGCACAATTCAGTCCTAACAATGTCATTGGGTTTCTCCCTCCGTAAACCCTTCCCTACTTGGCCTTAAGCCTTTCCAGCCCATCCAGGCTTTAGCCTCAGGTGTCATCCCATGGGGGGTCCATCCCTGTGTGTTACCTAGGTACCCCCAAGGCGGAACTCCCCCAGAAACAGCTCTGAACCAAAAGCCAGAGACTCTGTGCTTATCATAGGCCTGGGTCCTGGAGTTCAGGAACTCATCCAGCCCACTAGAGCCTTGGGCATCCATGCAGCCTGGGCAGAGCCCTGCAAACCCCTGCCCAGCCATAGTCTCTCATCTTGCCTCAGGCACAGCAGGGGCTAGAACCACGTCTCCTCTTTCTGGGGGTGCCAGGCCCAGGTGTAGTGCCCCAGAGAGGGCAGCAGCTGCAGGGTGGAAGATGTAGGCACAGGTCCGGGGGTTGGTTTCTCAACCCCTGCCCTCGAATGGCTGCTTCAGTGGGGGCAGGGCCACCCTGGGCCCCAGGTGAACTGTTCCCTCTTGGGTCTCCTCCAGCCCCTCCAGTGGTGGGTGTCACCTGTCCACAGGTGTCTGTACTGAGCCAAGCCCCATCCCTCAGGGCCTCCTTCACTGGTCCTTTGAGCCTTAGCTCATCCTGTTACCTTCCTGAAGCTCAGGATCCCATGTGTTCTGTTTTGACCCCTGGCCCCCAAGTAATGCCCTTTCGAAGTCCTGCCCTCTCAGCCAGCCTCTTCCTCTGTGCCACCCTGCTTGGCCCAGCAGCTGCCGAGGCAGAGCAGAGAGGCTGTGCCTCCCACCCAGACCCTCTGTTGATGCTGAGGGCCGGCATCCTGGTTTCTGCATCTGTGGCCACTTACACCAAGGGCTCTCACACATGCTGGAGGTTCCTCCACCAGAGGCCCCTCAGAAGAAAGGCCTGGCGTTTGGCTTCTGAAAAATCAGCCGCTGGAAACCCTGTGCAGCACAGTTCCACTCTGCACACGGGGTCACCGTGAGTCAGGGTTGACTCTGGTGATGGGTTTGTGGTTTTTTTGGTCATGGGTGAGGCCCTGCCCACCTGAGTTCTCTGGCTGCCCCCTCTATCCTATGTCCGTCAGAACCTCTTCCGTCCACTGTTTCCTCCTAGTGCCCTGGTGCTGGGACTCAGGGAGCCTGGGCCCCCTGCGGTGGGCATCTCACAAGCTGCTGTTCCCCATGCTAAGATATGCCAAGACCAGTTCTCAGGCCCAGCAAGTCCGCTGACCCATGTCTGTGCTCAGTTCACAGGAAATGGCCCATGTGGAATGAACAGCACCCCAAAGGGTGAACCCGAGAAGATTCCAGAACACAGTAAGAAGCGCACCCGGCCCTCACTACTCCGCCCGGTGTCTGGGCCAGCCAAGGTAGGCATCAGCCGTGCACAGATGCCTACCTGCTGCAGACCCCTGCCACCCAGCCTAGTGTCACTAGCCCAGGGACCCATGTGGCAGGGGAAAGTAGAGGCCCCAACTAGAGCAGCAAGCCCAGGGTGGGACCCAGGGTCTGGTCTGGCCCCAAATTCCCCAGCTGAGTAATCCTGGAAATCAATGGCCTGTGGTGGCTGCTCGCCACCCTGTCTCATGAGATTGTGCCTTCAGGGAGGAGGGGTTAGAAGAGACATACGTATCCCCTGGTTTTTCCCATTAGCTGTCATGAATCCTGGCAGGGCCACAGAGTACAGTTATGCTGATCAGCCAACACACAGGGTACACAGCCCCACCACGACAGGCTCACTCTGGTTCTCTGGGTGGGGCCCCCATGCCCAGAGGGTTGACAAAATTGAGGCAGTTTATCTGCTAATCAGGGACACATGTCATAGTGACCAGAGGGCTCTGAGTTCCAAGTGTCTGAGCACCTGGCCCTGGGCTGCAGCTAGGCCCAGGGGCTCCTGCTTTAGGGACAGCACCAGCCTCTCCCCCAGCCCTGTTCCCACCTCCCTGAAGGGTGAAGGATTTGAGAGGGGCTGGGTGAGCACCAGCTGGGTACCTGACTGACCTTCATGGGGGCTATTGAGAGGGAGCAGCGTGCAGTTGTGGTGGCCCTTGACCTTCCCAGTGTGGGAGTTGGGGGACGACAATACCCTGCAGTACATGGTGGTCCTAGAATGACTGTCCTCCTGAGACTGTGCCACCTGTGGGTCCCAGACTGCCTCAGGGTCCTGCCTGTCATTTACATGGTCCTCGTTCTCTTGCCAGGAGAGTATAGGTTGCTTGCTATCCCTGTTACTGGATCAGAGGTAGACAGTGGGCCACCCAGGCAAGCAGAACGTTAACACTCACTCTCTCTCTGCAGAAGAAGATGAAGCTCCGTGGGACCAAAGACCTGTCTATTGCAGCCGTGGGCAAGTATGGCACCCTGCAGGAGTTCTCCTTCTTTGACAAGGTGAGGGAGTGTGGCTATGGTATCCATCCTGGGGGAGGCTTGATTGGCCAGCTAAGCTGGTGGCTCAGACTGGCCTCACAGTGGCTACAGGAGAGGCACATGCAGTGTAGAAAGAGGTGCTCCAGCGGTGACTTAGGGATATGGGGTGGACAGAGACAGAGGAGTACGTGAGAAAGGAAACATGAACCCGAGTAGACCCAAGGGGGGTTGGGAACACATCTGCCCCTATAGTGTGCAGGCCTTTGCCCCACTTTCTCAAGTGGGGATGGTGCCCAGGGTCACTGGGCAGGACAAAGAGCACGCATTGTAGTTGCCTGAAGACCATAGCTGGTGACATAGAGCAGTGGGCAGGTGCTAGGAAGGTACACACAGGGTCACACCCAAACCACACAGCAGGCAAGGAGGATGGCTCATGTGCGTACCTTATAGACTGCCTCATGCCTCACCTACAGTATTAGCCCTTGGACCACAGCTGGTCACCTTGATGACAGGTGGGCAGTGGGCACCATGGGTGACATCTTAGCCATGAAGGGGCTAGATGGGGCAGGACCCTGTGATGCACTTTCCTCACAGGTACGCCGGGTGCTGAAGAGCCAGGAGGTCTATGAGAACTTCCTCCGCTGCATTGCACTCTTCAACCAGGAGCTGGTGTCCGGCTCTGAGCTCCTGCAGCTGGTCAGCCCATTCCTGGGGTGAGCGACCACTTCCCCGCTCCCAGTCCCACCTGGCCCACCACTGTGAACCCGCCCCCATGAGCTTGCCCCCTCCTGTTGGGCCTGAAGTTTTCTTTTTGAAGAGGTGATACGCTGTTTTGGGGTTTGTTTTTTAATTGAAATTTGTATTGAGATCATTATAGATTCACATGCAGTTGTAAGGAATGACAGGAAGGGCCTTTCCGCAGCCTCCCCAGCGGTGACACCTACAGTCGGTGTTGGAGTCCGTGGGCGGCACATACAGTTTACACGCTTGGCTGTAACTGGAAGGTTGGAAATTCAGAGGTCCCTCAGTAGAAAGACCAAGCCCCTCTCAAGTCTTGGCAGTCTACTTCGAAAACTTCAGCTATTGAAAACCCTACATGCGTGTTCTCAGAAACAACAATTTAAAAAAAAACTCCTGACCCACATGCGTCACCGTGAGATGGAATCACTTGATGGCAGTTGGTCTTCTCCTTCAATCCCTGACAGGCCCAGAAGGTAGTTATGGCCATTTTAAAAGGAGGAAACCGAGGCTTGATTTGCTGGTGGAAGCAGGGTCCCAGGTGGGCTCAGGTGGTTCCCACAACACCTAGGCTGTGCTGGGGTAACCCACTGTATATGTGACCTCCAGGAACCTCCCCCTGCATCAGTTTATCCTTCCAATGACAGTGTTAAGGATTAAATTGTGCCCCCCCAAATATATGTTGGAATCCTAACCTCTGTACCTGTGGATGTGGTCCCATGTGGAAATAGGGTTGTCTTTGTTATGATCTGAGGTCAGATTGGTGTGGGTGGATCCTAAACCTACTCACTTCTGAGTGATATGAGGAACAGTACAGACAAAGAGACGAGTGAGCGCAAATAAAGGGGAAGAGGGATGCCACGAGAACTTTCCCCAAAGCAGACAGTAGAACTGTGCTCCGTATGGTTTTCAGGACCTTTCAGAAGCAGATAGCCAGGCCTGTTTTCAGAGGCACCATTGGGTTGACTCAAACCTCTAACCTTTCTGTTAGCAGCTGAGTGCTTAATCATTTGCACCATGCGGGGAAGAAGAGGGAAGAACATTCCCTGAGAAGCATCGAGCAGATGGGAAGCAAGAAGATTGTGGGAGAGGGGGTGTGGGGCAGGGTGCAGCCATTAGGAGGCCCCTCCTGGCTCTTCTGAGGTGATGCTCCTGGCTCGGCAGTGGTCACCTCAGCGGTCCTCTCCTGCATTTGCAAGCTTGAGCCTGATGTGCTCACCCCACAGGCAGCAGAGTGCAGTGGCCAGAGCACTGCCACCAGGTGATGTCATGCTGGAATGGGGCATTCTGTATCGAGTGGCCACAGAGGAGCCATGTTCTGCATTTATCCTTGGACACTCTAAGTTGTCCTCCACATGTGTCATTGGCCACTTTAATCCCTTTCGTGCACAGTGTGGGCTCATGGGCCCTCTGAGGTGGGGCACAGGGCGGCCATGTCTCAGAGAATGCAGTGGTTTAGGGAGACACTTTGCTGGGTCACGGCAGGAACTGCATGACTGCCAAAGGAGCTGCACCTTCTCCCGGAGGGCTTGATACTTAACCGTAAATCCCATTACCCTAGGGTCAGATGGATTAGGTGTCTCCATTGGCATTCATGTTAGCTACATTTTTGACCCATGAGAGTTTTTCTGTAGGCATTTCCATGGAGGCTCCCTCATGAGGCTGGGGAGACTCTAGAGCAAGGGGCAGCAAGCTTCATGTTTGGAGGGCCAGACAGCAAATAGCTTCGGTTTGGGGGGGGGGGGCCGCTTGGTCTCTGTTGCAACCACTTGACTCTGCCTTGTCATGTGAAAGTAGTTGTAGGTAATTTGTACATAAATGAGGACAGCTTTGTGCTGATAAAACTTGTTTACAAGCTAGGTTTGGCACCTAGGCCATAATGTGCCAACCCCCTGGCCTCTTGCCTGGCCCCTTCCACTCCAGGAAGGCCACTAGCTGACCCCAGGCTCCTCTGGAGCCCTGACTTCTGCAAGGGTATTGTTAGGGTCATCGGGTCGGCCCCGACTCATGGTGATCCGGTGTACGACAACAGAATGAAACACTGCCCAGCCCTGTGCCGTCCTCATAGTCCTTGGGAGGCTGTTTTACACCATCATTGCAGCCGCTGTGTCAGTCCATCTGGCTGAGGGTCTTCCCCTGATTGCTGACCCTCCACTTTACCAAGCATGATACTCTCCTCTAGGGGCTGGTCCCTTCTGACAACACAACCAAAGTTGGTGAAACAAAGTCTGACCATTCTCGCTTCTAAGGAGCATTCTGGCTGCACTTCTTCCAGGACAGATGAGGCAATTAAAAATACCGTGGCATGGGTTAGGCACACCTTGGTCTTCAAAGTAACATCTTTGCTTCTTAACACTTACAAGAGGTCTCTTGCAGCAGATTTACCCAGTGCAGTATGACATCTGATTTCTTGACTGCTGCTTCCATGGGTGTCGTTTGTGGATCCAAGTAAAATGAAATCTCTGACAACGTCAGTCTTTTCTCCATTTAATCATGATTTTGCTTATTGGTCCACTTGTGAAGATTTTTGTTTTGTGCATGTTGAGCTGTAATCCATACTGAAGACTGTAGTTTTTGACCTCTGTCAGTAAGTGATTCAAGTCCTCTTCACTTTCAGCAAGCAATGTTATATCGTCTGCATATTGCAGATTGTTAATCGGTCTTCTTCCAGTCCTGATGCCGCGTTCTTCATATAGTCCAGTCTCTTCTGATCATTTGTTCAGCATGCAATAAGTATGAATAAAGGATAAAACTCTGATACACACCCTTCCTGATTTTAAACCACGTGGTACCCCTTGCTGCTAGGTTAGCTCAGCCTTATGATGTGTTTAAAGCCCTTTCTGCAAGTGACAGGAATGGCAGTGCAGGAAGAAGCCTGACTAGGAACACGGGACGGGCAGCTTACGTGCCCACGTCCCCTCCAATGCTGAATTCTGACCACTAATGACCCAGAAGCCACTCTGAAGTCTCCCTTCAGAGGCCCTGAGGTGCTGACTTGCTGCTGATCCTTGTCTTTGAAGGAAGTTTCCAGAACTCTTTGCCCAGTTCAAGTCTTTCCTGGGGGTGAAGGAGCTGTCATTTGCCCCACCGTTGAGCGACCGGTCTGGAGATGGGATCAGCCGGGAGATTGACTACGCATCTTGCAAGCGCATCGGGTCCAGCTATCGGGCACTACCCAAGACCTACCAGCAGCCCAAGTGCAGTGGGAGGACAGCCATCTGCAAGGAGGTAGTGCTCCAGGGGGTGGGGGCTGCCATCTACAAAGAGGAAGTGCTCCTGGAGGTGGGGGGACAGCCATCTATAAAGAGGAAGTGCTCCTGGAGGGGAGGATGGCCATCTGCAATGAGGGGGTGCTCTGTGGGGGGGGTGGCCATCTACATGGAGACAGTGCTCCCAGAGGGGGATGGCCATCTGCAAGGAGATTGTGCTCCCAGGGGATAGAGTGCCCTTCTGCCACAGTCCACTCAAACCAGCCACAGGATAAAATGCCCCTTGGGTTTAAAGTTGGCTTGTATGTTACATTCCCCTCCACCATCGAGAAAAGAAAAAACCTCTGCATCTATTGCCCTATTCCAGGGATAAAAGATTTTGTGCCGGGCACCCAGCCTGCTAACTGGTGGGCAGCGGTGGAACATGGCAGATAGACCACCTGGGCAGAGGTGGTGGCTTTCTCCTGCTGGTTGTCTTGGTGAGCGCAGGACACAGAGTGGGATTGATTGTTGCCAGAGCCACTCAGTCCAGCACTCACTGCCCTCAGTATGTGTGTACTTAGCTTCACCAGTGGCAGCTTTTTCCAGGGTTAGGAGATGGACCCTGAGGGAACACCGGTGTTTCAGCGGTTAAGCATTCAGCTGCTAACACAAAGGATAGTTCGAACCCACCCAGTGGCTCCCCAGCAGAAAAGCCTGGCAGTCTGCTCCCTTAAAGATGACAGCCTAGAAAATTGTGGAGCAGTTCTTCTGTGTAACACACAGGGTCACTGTGAGTCAAAATCAACTTAACTCCACGTAACCACAGACAGGCTATGAGGGGGACAGTCTGGCTCAGTGGTAGACTTCTCACTTTGCACACTGGAGACCCGGGTTCAATTCCCGGGTGATGTACCTTATATGTAGCCACTACCCATTTGTCAGTGGAGGCTGGAGTGTTGCTATGAGGCTGAATAGGTTTCAGCAGAGCTTCCAGACTAAGACCAGGAAGAAAGGCCTGACAGTTGACTTCCAAAAGCCAGCCACTGAGAACACTGTGGGTCACAATGGTCTGATCCACGGTCGATCATGGGGAGGGTGCAGGACCTGGCAGTGTTTCACTCTGTTGTGCGTAGGGTTACCAGAGGTCAGGGTTGACTTGTAGGCAGCTGGTTTAAGCATACTTTTGACTGCATTTGCAGAGTTCAAGGCTGCCTGCTGACTTCTAGATGTGCTCCAGGGGTCTGCAGAGCACAGCCCAAGGACCACATCATGGTGGCCACCTGCTTTTGTAGATAAAGTTTTATTGGCACACAGCCACCCCCATTTATGAATTACCTACAGCTGCTTTCCACCTATCAAGGCAGAGTTGAGTAGCTAGGACAGCCCCTCAGGCCCCCAAAGCGTAAAATACTATCCGGCCCTTTACAGAGAAAGTCTGCTGATTCCTGAAATACTAAATGTGCTTATTTGGCCACTGTAGTGTTAAAACTAGTTTTACTGAAGTATGATGAAGCATTTCCCCATAAAACCAAGATGCCCTTGTCTTGGTGTCTCCTACAATGAAATAGACTGTAGATGGGTTGGCAGCTGGGGCCGGTTGACTGCTCACGCATCTTCCCTGCACAGGTGCTGAATGATACCTGGGTCTCCTTCCCCTCCTGGTCTGAGGACTCCACTTTTGTCAGTTCCAAGAAGACACCCTACGAGGAACAGCTGCACCGCTGTGAGGACGAGCGCTTCGAGGTGTGGGCGCTGGCATGGGACAGCCTGGGGCCGCAGGGAGGGACGGGGCGGGGGCTACAGGGAGCTGCAGATAGACGAGGACCTTCCTGAGTGTGTGTGTCCATGTGAGGGTATGCTCAGCTGTCTCATCACCTTCCCTGCTCCTCATCCTCCCCCTTGTCTTGACTACCTCCAGAACCCCTGGGTTTCCCCAGTCTCCTCCTGTGGATTAAGATTTTGATGCCTTCCCACTGGGGCAGCTCCTGCGAGTGGCCCACTTTTGCGGGTCCCATCTGGCCCCTGGGCTGACTCTTTTGTTGTGCTTTTTCTTTTCCTTCTCCTGTCATCATCTCTTTGCAATTGAAATCTTAGCTGAGATCATTCTAGATTCCTATGCAGCTATAAAAAACACCCCTCACCCAGTTTCTCCCAGTGGGAACATCTCACCAAACTAGCGCAAAGTCACAGCCAGGATCCTGATGTTTCGACAGTCAGCTTATCTGATTAAGATTTCCTATTTTACTTGTACTCATTTTTATAAGCATGTGTATGAAAGTGTGTGCATGTGTGTATTTGTGTGTGTGATGTGTTGTGAGTGTGTATGCATGAGTTACACATTTATGAGTGTGGATGTGAGCATGTGTGGATGTGAGCATGTGTGGATGTGAGCATGAATGTTTGGATATGAGTGTGAATATGTGTTGTGTATATGAGAGTGTGATTATGGGCTGTGTAAATGTGAATATATGTGTGTGAGTGCACATCCATGTGTTCGAGTACGTGGGATAAGTGTGCATATGAGTGCATGTATGAGTACATTCGTTCATGTGTCGGGGTGTGTGTGGTTCTGTGTAGTTTTATTGCATGTGATGGTTCATGTCCATCACCACAGTCAGGATTCTGAGCAGCTCCAGCTCCGTGAGGACCCCTCCTGTTCCCTTTTATACCCACCCCATCCAGCCCAGATCAGCCTCTAAGCGTCTTCCGTCTCCACATCTTTGTCCTTTCAAGGGGATCGTCCACTAAAAGGAATCACAGCGTGTGGCTCTGGGGACTGACATTCCCCCTCAGCTCCTGTCCACTGCTGCCTGTGGCAGTGCTTCGGATGCACAGAGCAGTGTCAGGCCTAGGGCCTTCCTGTCGGTGCTGTGCTGGGTGCCCGCTTGGAAGTTAGCAGGGCTCGTGGCACTGTGTGGGGTCCTGAGAGTCTCTGGGTACCTCTGCCTTCCCCCAGTGTGGTGTCACAGCCAGGGTCTGCCCCTCCCACTGTAGAACACACCCCCATGCCCACTCCACATGCCCCCAGGGCGCCCTCAAGGCTGTAGGGTCCACTCTTCCCCTGCATCCTACCCTAGGGCCCCTTGCCCCTGCACAGTTGACCTTTCCCACCAACAGTTGGACGTCGTCCTGGAGACTAACCTGGCCACGATCCGTGTGCTGGAGAGCGTGCAGAAGAAACTGTCACGCATGGCTCCGGAGGACCAGGATAAGTTCCGCCTGGACGACTGCCTGGGTGGAGCCTCCGAGGTCATCCAGAGGCGTGCCATCTATCGCATCTATGGTGACAAGGCCCCCGAGATCATCGAAAGCCTCAAGAAGAACCCCGCCACTGCTGTGCCCGTCGTCCTCAAGAGGTGGCCTGCTTGTGGGCCCCGTGCCCTCCCAGGGAAACCCTTTGACAGCTGTTGGTCCCCTTCTGGAGCTTCACCCATGTGAATGATTACCCACAAATACAGGGTCATAGTTGTCCTCCATCGCAGTGGGTGGGGGTCATACTACTACTACTTTTTTTTTTGTAAACTTTGTTTTTTACAGTAGTTTCAAATTTATGGAAAAATTATGCAGAAAGTACAGAGAGTTCCTACATGCCTTCCTGTTTCCCCTACGCACCGTTTGTCGCCTTATCGATATCTTGCATTCCTGTGGTACATTTGTTACAGTTGATGATCTAATCTTGACACGTTAACTTGAGTTCATAGTTTACATTAGGGTTCACTCTTAGTGTTTTCCAGCCTTGTAGTTTTGACAAATACATAATGTCACGTGTCCACTGTCATCACAGTATCATACAGAATGGTTTCACTGCCATAAAAATGCCCTTGGCTCCCCCCACCCATCCCTCCTCCCCCTGAGCATCTGGGAGCCACTGATCCTTTCACTGTCTGTACTTTTGCCCTTCCCAGAACATTCTGCAGTTGGAATCATACAGTGTGTAGGTTTTTCAGATGGACTGTGTCACTCAGTGGCGTGCATTTACGGTTCCTCCACCTCTTTTTGTGCTTTGATGGCTTGTTTCTCTTAATGACTGAATGATGTTCCATTGTATAGGTATCCACAGTTTTTCTCTCCACTCTACAAACTCCAAACCAAATGATACTCACTGCCGTCAAGTAGATTCTGACTCATAGCAACCCCCATTGGGTTTCTGAGCTCATAAATCTTTGCCCCATCTTCCTTCTGCCGAATAGCTAATGGGTTTGAACTACCAACCTTCTGGTTAGCAGTCAGACGCCTTAGGCAGTAATACACCCTGCAGCACATTCCTCTTTGGGAAGTAGGTGTCAGTTATAGGCCGGCCCTAATGAGGCAGACATGGCCCCTTCCCTTGAGTGGTGCTCGGTTTGGTGAGGAGCTGTTAGCACCTGGGGAACAGTGTCAGCACCAGGCTGGGACAGGGAGGGTCTCAGGAGGAGGTGATAGGAGAAAAACCATCAACTGCCATGGTTGTCCTGTGGGGTGGGCACCAGCAAGAGAGGTTATGCATGAGAACAGGTGTGGCCCTCTCTGACCACGCCCATCCCTACCCCCCACAGGCTGAAAGCCAAGGAGGAGGAATGGCGGGAGGCACAGCGGGGCTTCAACAAGGTGTGGCGGGAGCAGTACGAGAAGGCCTACCTCAAGTCCCTCGACCACCAGGCCGTGAACTTCAAGCAGAATGACACCAAAGCTCTGCGCTCCAAGAGCCTGCTCAATGAGATCGAGAGTGTCTACGATGAGGTGGGCCTCTACCTTCTCAGCTGCTCAATGCACACAAGCAACAGCACTCACACAGGGCTGGGCACGAGGGGCCATGGGTGTGAGCCCCAGCCTGGAGCCAGCGCCCAGAAGGGCCACGTGACTGTCCACAAGAGATGCTAGCTTGCTGTCTGTCTCTGTCTTTGTTTCAGTCTCTTTCATTTTATCTGTGTCTCATTCTGTTACTCTCTCTGTCCCTCTGCCTTTCTCTGTCACCCTCTTTCTGTGTGTTTCTCTCACTGTCCTCTGTTTGTCTATAAAGGTTGTGTTGGTGGCCATCGTGGTGGCATCCACGCTCATGGCAGTTCTGTGCTTTGGGGTCCTCCCTGTCACTGGCTTCCTGCTTGCCTTAACGCCCCTGTCTCCTTGCCGCCCAGCACCAGGAGCAGCACTCAGAGGGCCGTAGCGCCCCCGCCAGCGAGCCCCACCTCATCTTTGTGTACGAGGACCGGCAGATCCTGGAGGATGCAGCGGCCCTGGTCAGCTACTATGTGGCGCGGCAGCCAGCCATCCAGAAAGAGGACCAGGCCACCATCCAGCAGTTGCTGCACCAGTTCGTACCCAGCCTCTTTTTCTCACAGCCATTGGACCCCGGTGCCTCTGAGGAGTCAGCTGAAGAGGACCGTGAGGGCGCCCGGGGCCCAGGCACAGAGCCTGGTGAGCGGAAGCGCGTTGGAGCTCCTAGTGGCCCTCCAGAGGAGAAAGGGCCTCCCGGGGATGGCCTGGCACTTGGGCCACAGCCCATGCCCCTGGATGATGTCTACAGTCTCTTCTTCGCCAACAACAACTGGTACTTCTTCCTGCGCCTGCACCAGACTCTCTGTGCACGGCTGCTCAAGCTCTACCGCCAGGCGCAAAAGCAGCTGCTGGAGTACCGGGCCGAGAAGGAGCGCGAGCAACTGTTGTGCGAGGGTCGGCGCGAGCGGAGCAGCGACCCGGCCATGGAGCTGCGGCTGAAGCAGCCCAGTGAGCCAGGGGGCAGGGGCCGGGGGACGATAGGTAGACGGATAGAGGGCTGGGGCAGAATACGTCTCCAGGGTACCAGGACACCCTTGTTACTATTGTAGCTTATATCAGAACCATCCTGCCTGGATTTGTCTAACTTTTCTCTGAGGTCATTATTGATGTGTAGGAGGTTGCAGGTAGTAGAGAGAGGCATGTGCATCCTCCCCCAGCGCACAGCAGCGGCCCCTTCCTGCTGCAGTGCAGGGTCAGACCAAGGCCTTGGCCTAGGCCATCCTATGGGCTGAGGGTGGGCCATGTCCATGTCTGCCATCTCCCCTGCTTGCACAGCTCTGGGCACTGTCCCAGTTGTTGGTCATGTCACCATTTCCACCTGGGCAAAGTGTAGCCTAAGTTCCCATGTCCTAGGTGTTGATCACGTCACCACCACCACCATGGGCAAGGCCCGAGTTGCGTGGCCCAGCTATGGTGGAGGGGCAGGATGGACAGGGCTGCTGCTGCTTAGAGCCTTGAGGACCACAGGCTCATCAGGCTGTCTCAGGCCCAGCTGCTTTGAGCAGGCCTGCAGGGTGCGGCAGTGTTGGGGGTCCAGGCTCTGAAGGGCAGCTGTCCTCCCCCAGGTGAGGTGGAGCTGGAGGAGTACTACCCAGCCTTCCTGGACATGGTGCGGAGCCTGCTGGAGGGGAACATCGACCCCACGCAGTATGAGGACACCTTGCGTGAGATGTTCACCATCCATGCCTACATTGGCTTCACCATGGATAAACTAGTGCAGAACATCGCGCGGCAGGTGAGTGACTTGGCTGGGGCTGCTGGTGCCCCCATCCTCCTCTGTCTCTCTAATTGAGGTAAGATTCAACGTAAAACTATTCTAAAGGGGGAAATGCATCAGCGTTTAGTACATTCACGGTGTATGCAGCCCCCCTGTCGGTTCCAGAACATTCTTAACTACCCCCACAGGGAGAGCCATTAGCAGTCACTCACCCCTCCACCAGCCCCCAGCAACAACACATCCACTTTCTGTCTAGGGATTTGCTTGTTTGTAAACAGAATCACACACTCTTTGGCTGGCTTCTTTGACTCCATGTATTCTCAAGGTTCATCCATGTGCTAACATGTATCAGGACTTCATTCCTTACTTTTTATAAATCTTACTATGTAAATTACAGGAGTTCTAGTAGCATAGTGCCTAAGGCACTTGACTGCTAACCAGAAGGCTGGCAGTTCAAACCCACCAGCCACTCCTCAGAAGGAAGGTTGGGCAATCTACATCCATAACGATAGTGCCTCAGAAACTCAAGGAGGGGTCACTGTGAGTCCGTCTGACTCGATGGCACATAACAACAACAACATGTAAATTATAGCATTTCTGGTTTTTTGACCATTTTTTCATACACAGTTCAGTGATATTAATTACATATTGTACAACCATTACCGCTATTTGTTTCCAAAAATCTTCCATCACCCTAAACAGAAGCCCAGTGCCCCCTTCAACAGTCACCATCTCCCCCTCCTTCCCTTGCTAACCTTTGGTTTCTGCATTTGCTGATCTTAGATGTTTCATCTTACTGGGAGCTCTGGTAGCATAGTGGCTAAGGCACTTGACTGCTAACCAGAAGGCTGGCGGTTCAAACCCACCAGCCACTCCTTGGAAGGAAGGTTGGGCAATCCTACTTCGTAGTGATACTGCTTCGGAAACCCAAGGCGGGGTCGCTATGAGTCAGGGCTGACTCGACGGCACATAACAACAACAACAACAACAGATGTTTCATCTTAGATGTTTCATGTCAGTGTAATCATAATGTGTTTTTTTGTTTTTTTATTTTGTTTGTGTGTGTGTTTAATCACATAATGGGTGAATATTTACAGAGCAAATTGAGTTTCCATACAGCAGTTCATACACATTTTGTCTCATGATACTGACTGTAGTTCCCCACAGTGTAACAGCTCTCTCCCCATTTC
Organism: Orycteropus afer afer; assembly: GCF_000298275.1. Classification (NCBI taxonomy): domain Eukaryota; kingdom Metazoa; phylum Chordata; class Mammalia; order Tubulidentata; family Orycteropodidae; genus Orycteropus; species Orycteropus afer. Next base: position 1,046,395 of record NW_006921723.1, read on the forward strand.
CTTCCCTTAGTTATCTCTCCCCTGTGCCCTTCCCTCCCATGCACTCCCACCCCTGCAAGCTGTCTCCCTGGGCAAATACTACCCTTCTGTTCTCCCATGATTGATCGCTCCAAGGAGTGTATCTAGCTGATGTAAATGTGCACCCCACTATTCTCTGTTGTTTAGCTGGAAGCCACAGGAGTTGAGTTCAATTCCAGACCTGAAGGGTAGCTAGGGGCCATAGTTTCAGGGGTCTCACCGGGCTCTGTCAGACCAGCCATAACACGTCTTTTGTTCTGGCTTCTTCAGTGTAATGTCTTCAGTGTCCGTCTACCTTGTAGCATGTCTCAGTGCTTCTTATGGCTAAGTTACAGTCCACTGTGTGGACGACCACATTGTGTTTATCCATCATCTGTGGATGGATAGGCTGAGTTGGCCTTTTGGCTGTTGTGACTAGTGCTGCTGTGAACATTTATGTAAGGTATCTGTTGGATTCCCTGTTGACAGACCTTTCTTGAGGGCACTTGACAACATGTTAAAGTCTTGACTCTTCCTGGGGAATCACAGATGGAGCAGAGTAGAGCACCCACAGGAGGATGTTGCTCACAGAGACATGGGGTGGTGGGCGGTGGGGCTGCACACCTGTAGTACTGTGCTTGAGACACAGCTCAGGACATGAGGGGATCAGGGCCTGTTGGGCCAGCCTCAGGGAGGCTGCCCATCTCCCGGGTACACACCCTCATGACCGGGGCGTCTATGCTGGGACCTGTCAGCTGAGTTGGTGGCAAGAAATGGGGGGTAGTTCACGGTGCAGCCCATGTGGCCCATTCCCAGCAGTTCCCAGGGCTGAGCCCTGTCGAGCCTCGGGCGCCCCCACTTTCCCAGCCTCTGCCCTCTCCTGGTGTGTGGCTTCTTTCTGGTTGACAGTGGGCTCTGTGTCTTCTGGTTGTAAGCACACGCCGGAAGAGGACTTGTGTTCTGGCACCTCAGGCCCAAGCTGGGCCCCTGGATTAGGCATCCTGGGCGGGCTACCGCTCTGGGGGTGGCCTTGGGAATTTCAGGCTGTGTGTGTGGGTGCCATCTTATGGGAGTGCTGAGTCCCTGAGTTTGTACTAACTTGGCCAAAGCCCGTGGCTCTGCCTGACCCAGCCCTGCTGTGTCCATGCTCATATCTTCAGAAATAGAAACATACGGATGGGATTAAAATACACTTTGTAGTTGAATAGAAAGCTAAGTATCCATAACAGCACCACTTATAGAGGGTTACTGTTCCCAGTCTTTTAACATCATTTCTAATTTTTGTGCTTCTCACACGTGCAGTTGGGTTTGGTTGCATTGGGGGCAACATTGGGGTTGGGGTAGGATTGGGGTGGGGTTATGGTGGGGTTGAGTTTTGAGTTAGATCAGTTTTGGGTCTGGGATGGAGTTGGGTTGGTTGGATTAGAGTTGGGTTGAGGTCAGGTTGGTTGGTTGGATTGGTTGGGGTTTGGGTTGGGTCAGGTTGGGGTTGGGTTGGATGGTTGGAGTTGGGTCAGGTCAGATGTCTGGAGGGGTGTTAGGCTGCTGAGGTCTAACCTGTGCAGCTTGATTGGGTCACTGATCTACATCTCATGGCATACACCTGTTCTGTTGTGACATGTTTCTTGTCTCTGTTGCCTACCCCTCCCATTCCCACAGGAGGTAAGGCGGTAGGCTTCCCAACAAGTATGCTGGGCATTCACCCTCTCCCCCTCCCCGCAGCTGCACCACCTGGTGAGCGATGACGTGTGTCTGAAGGTGGTGGAGCTCTACCTGAATGAGAAGAAGCGTGGGGCTGCCGGTGGGAACCTGTCCTCACGATGTGTCCGTGCTGCCCGTGAGACCAGCTACCAGTGGCGGGCTGAGCGGTGCATGGCTGATGAGAACTGCTTCAAGGTGGGCAGGAGTTGTGGGGAGCAGGGGTCCGAGAGTGAGGAAGGGCCCAAGCAAAAGGCTGGAGTCAGACCTATCTGATCATGTGGACGTCATGTGCACCCTGTGCCCAGCCCCTGGCCTCCCATTTGGTGGGATGGTGGCTCTGGTCACATGTACGTGAGGCTATCGGAGGTGTGGAGGCCTGGGAGGTGCGGTCCCTTGAGCTGCGCTGTTCTGAGGACTTCAGGTGGCTAATGTGACCCTGCCCCCAGGTGATGTTCCTCCAGCGCAAAGGGCAGGTGATCATGACCATTGAGCTTCTAGACACCGAGGAGGCCCAGACAGACGACCCCGTGGAGGTGCAGGTCAGTGTGAGGCCCCCAAAACGTCCCTGTCACACTGTACCTTCAGGGTGAACATTGCAAGGGGAGGCCATGGGAGATTTTCCACAGTAAGGGGCCATGCCCCGGCGTGGGGAGTTATGCTGTCCTCCCCACCTTGCAGCACCTGTCCAGCTACGTGGAGCAGTACGTGGGCACAGAGGGCACTGCCAGCTCCCCAAGCGAGGGCTTCCTGCTGAAGCCAGTGTTCCTGCAGAGGTGAGAGGAACCCCCACAGTGGTGGTCTCTGGGTGACGAAAGGCCTAGGGGCTCTTGGGGAGGATATGCTCAGCCCAGGGCTTCAGAGACCTGAAGGAGAAGCTACTAGAAGTAGAGGGATCAGACCAAAGGCACAGGTCTTGGGGTGTCTGCAGCCCTGCTAAGAAGGTGGCTTTGGGACCCAGATTCACGGGAGCTAGATAGGTATGTAGATCCAGTAGGGGCTGAGTGCTGGTAAGGGACAGCTGAGGGTCTGGACCCCTGCTATGAGTGAGGAGAGGGTGGTGGTGTCTGAGACCAGGCGAAGGCATTAGGGGTGTAGTCACAATGCAGAGGGGTGCTGAGATGGAGGAAGTCTGGGCCCCGTTTCCCTCAGAGCAGAGACAGGTGGGACAGGACATGCCCACAGCAGGGGCAGGTAGGACAGCTGGGGGTTGGTGGGGAACCAAGTAAGGCAGGGGCACTGGTGGGTCCTGCCTGGGCTGGAGGTTGTACTTTTAGTTTATGTCTGACTCCTGGGGTTGGGCGTTTTTCATACATTGTGGCCATGACGCCCCCTGGCCTGTAGACCCCAGTCTTGCTCCCTGTAGGTTACTTGGAGCCTCCTCTAGGCAGGAGCCTCCTCTGGGTGGGGGACTGTAGGCAGGTGCCCAGCACCACCTCTCGAGCGTATCCCTGGTGCAGGAACCTCCGGAAGTTCCGGCGGTGGCAGTGCGCACAGGTACGAGCACTGCGTGGTGAGGCCAAGGGCACGTGGAAGCGGCTGGTGGGCGTGGAGAGCGCCTGCAGTGTGGACTGCCGCTTCCGGCTCAGCACCCACAAGATGATGTTCATCGTCAACTCAGAGGACTACATGTACCGCCGTGGCGCCCTGGGCCGTGCCAAGCAGGTGCCCCACCCCTGGGGACCCCTGGGATCCATCCTCCCCCAACCCCTGCTTGCATCCTGGGGTCCCAGAATCCTGCCCATGTTTGTCCAGCTTCCCCTACCCTCCCTGCTGAGGTCTTTGGGGTCCCGCCCACACGCTGGGGTACTTAGCTGCCCTGCCCCTTGCCCCCACCCCTGCAGGTGCAGCCCCTGGTGCTGCTGCGGCACCACCGGCACTTCGAGGCATGGCATGGGCGCTGGCTGGAGGACCACGTGCCAGTGGAGGCGGCCAGCCTGGTGCAGGACTGGCTGATGGGTGAGGAGGATGAGGACCTGGTGCCATGCAAGACGCTGTGCGAGACTGTGCGTGTGCATGGGCTCCCTGTGACCCGCTACCGCGTGCAGTACAGCCGGCGCCCTGCCTCGCCCTGACATCCCCCAGAGCACGCCACGTGGGTGTCTCCACAGTGACTTGCCCCAAGCTGGGGCCCAGCCTGTGCCAAACTGATCTGCCTGCACCTGAGCACCTGGAGGGGACCCCATCCTGGAAACATCAGGGGTGATGAGACACTGCGAGGATGAGACACCAGACGACTGTGGGGCTGAGCTTGGCACCATATGGAGTCCTCAGACTCTGAACAGCGAGAGGCCCCAATCACAGTCATGCCTAGGCATAAGGGGGCGGCGGCGTTGGCTCTCAGCAGCTGGCCTGCTGTGCCCAGCAGCCGAAACTTCCAGAAGATTCTACTTTCTATGAGAGAGACTGTAAACCAGGGGCTGGGCCAGCATCCCTGCCCTGTGGTGTACTTAAAGTGGATCTCCTAGAAAGACAGAGAAGCACACGCGTGTTTATTTCTTCATGCTCTCTCCGCCGTGTGGCTTCCTCAGTAGCCCAGCCCTGTGCCCAGCCCATGGCGACTGTGTGTGCCTGCCCCTTCCTAAAGCCCTCGTCCTCTGAGGAGGGGCCCCCAGCTGTTCCCACAGACTCATTGTTCTCTCCTGTGAGGGTGTGGGCCTGAAGGGCTCTAGCGACGGTTGTGGAGATGTCCAGGGCTCGGTGCCAAGAGCTCCACGTGGTGGGGCTGGGACCAGCTCCTTGAACGCCTTGTACTGTCATGCTGGAATTGGCTCCCTAGCCCTCGACCTCCTGCAGCAGAGCTGTGCCAAACTTGTGGTTCCAGGAAGCAGAGACGGATTTCTGGTTTCCTGTGGAACTTGCGATGCCTTTGACTCAAGGCCTGGGAAGTTCCAAAGTCAGTGCGTTCCCGCCCGAGGTCTCCTTGCCCGTTTTCCTGAGTGTAATCCAGCACTTTGTGAACACCCTGGTTTTATAAGAAGGGAGTTTATTATCAAAATTCCTGCACCAGCCCCTCTGCCAGCTGTGCCCCCACTGTGCCACCCCTTCTCTCTGTCTGTCTGGAGCTGGGGGGTGGAGCAGGTGGGAGGGGGCGCCCCACCCTGCATGCTTCGAGGGGCACCTGCCCCTCCTGGACACTTTCCGTCCTGGGGCTTATACTTCCTTTGCAGCTGTTTTGAATGTACATTTCCTTTTCTATTTATTTGCACATTAAAGTTAAAAATTAAATATTGATGTAAAGCTGAGAGGCTCTGCCTGTCATTTTCTTGGAGGGAGTCTTGCGAGTCTGCCACAAGCCCTGTGTGTGTTGTTTGGGGGGACCCACATGCTGCCCGTCCCCAGCAGCGGGTAGGTTCCATTTCTAGGTGGCAAAGTCAGGCTTCCCCAAGGTAGTCTTGCCTAAATGCCTGTCCGCTGTCCCCAGAGTGTGCCTCCCACACACACACACCCTACATTCAAGGGGAATCATGGGCCTGTTTCCTAGACCATTCCTATACTAAGTAGGGCTGACCCGGTTCCTCCCACCTGGATATTGGCTCTTTGGATCCTGATGTATTACTATGGAGTTTGGCTGGGCTCCTCCAGGTGGGGCATGTCTCCCTTGCCAGCCCTGTGTGTCCAGCTGTCCCCCACAGAAACTTAAAGATAATGTGTTGCCTGACACTGCCAAGCTTGTGGGAATTCGTTAGGCTGCCATTGTGTCAGCTCCGATCCATGGCAACCCCGTGTAGGTTAGAGAAGAGCTGTTCCACAGGGTTTGCAATAGCTGAGTTTCTGGCAGGCAGTCGCCAGGCCTTCCAAGGCTCCTCTGGTGGACTCAATTAGCAGCTGCCATCTTCACCAATCGAACCACTCAAGGACTCCTGCCAGCTGCTGTGGAGTCCACTCTGGCTCGAGACCCCATGTGGGTCAGAGTAGAAGTATTCCACGGGGATTCCTTAGGTACTGATAAGGGAGAGAACCCCACACCCCAATGCTGCCTAACGTTTGTACCTTCCCTTCCAACCTGCTTCATTGGTCGAGGGTGGGGGGGTTTCGAGCCCCAGTCTCCCCACCTTCTGTGCCCCCAGAGTTGGGGACCGTCTCCGGAGCCCCCAGCCTGCACCTGAGAGGGATTCCTGGGCCACGGACGAGCTCTGGAGTTGCAGGTGGGTACCTGCTGGTGGGTGCCCCTCCTCCCTGGGAGCTCGCGACCCCTCGCGGGAGGCTGGGGTAAGAGGATAGAGCACTAAGTGTACCCGGTAGACATCGTTCCTAATCCTAGTGACGTGAGTTTTACAAAGCGAGGTCACCCGAGTCAGTGGGCCGAGCGTGTGGGTGACTAACCTGCAGGGGACTGGCTGCTGGACCGCCGGCCTTGGAATTCGGGGTGGGGGGTGGGGAGTGGCGAAGGTCCTGGAGGCGGGGGCACACAGACTCGGGAAAGGAGCACCTGATAGCCAGAACTCGTGTGACCAAGGGCTGTCCTCCAACCTCACTGAAACGGGGTCACACTCCTCCTCTCCAGTGGTCAAGGGGTTGACGCAACTCTGCCCAGAGCTGAAGCCCCCCGATTAGCAGCCCCTAGAGGAGTCGGACTGGACACACGGTAGCTTCACACTGCGGGCGCGCATGCGGCTTCAGCCACAGCACAGAACGGAAGGAGCTGTTTTCTCAGGGACACTCGGGGGAGACTGGAGAGCTCCAGGGACTCAATAGGCCAACTCCTCCAAGTCCAGATCTTTCTACCGAAGCCAGAGGGACCCAGGGAGGGGCTGGGAGCGGGCCAGGGCTCGGGGAGAGGTCACAGGCAGGACTTGGTCTGAACCCAAGTTAAATAGGGGGAGAGGCCGAGGAGGGCTTCGGCGGGGCTGGGCGGGACCCGGCCGGGAAAGGGGGCGGGGCCTGGAGAGGGGCGGGGCCGCGAGGGGCCGTGGCTTTTCCAGGCCTCGACTAAAAAACCAACCAAACCCACTACCCTGGAGTCGTTTCTGACTCCTAGTGACCCCTCCTTGGGTTTCCCAGGCAGTGTCTCTGCGGAAGTAGATTATTGCCCAATCTTCCTTCCAATGAGTGATTGGTGGGTTTGAACCACTAGTCTCCTGGTTAGTAGTCAAATGCCTTAGACACTACACCACCAGAACTCCCTCCAGACTGTAGGTACTGGGGAACGGGTAGGTGCTGGGTGGGTCTCCAGAGCAAGGAAATCCAGCTTGAACCGCCAAATCCGTCTGTTTGCCTGAGGTGTTTTTTTGTTTTTTTGTTTTTTTTTTTTTTTATGAGCCGTGTCATGGCTTGAATTGTGTCCCCAAAAGGATACGTTCACATCCTACCCTGTGACCATATTTGCAAAAAGGGTCTTTGCAGTTGTAATTAAGTTAAGTTGTAGTAGTACTGGAGTTGGATGGGTGGCCATAAATTCAATGTCTGGTGTCCTTATAAAAAGATATACATTTGGATACAGATACAGGTACAGAGAAGGAGGCCACGTAACAACGGAGGCAGAGATCCGAGTGGTGCCACAAGCCCAGGAACTCCTGGGTCCACCAGAAGCTGCAAGGGACAAGGAAGGATCATTCCCTATAACCTCCAGAGGGATCGTAGCCCAGCCAACAACTGGATTCTGGACTTCTGGTCTCCAGAACTGAGAGCAAATAGATTTCTTCTCTGAAAACCCCCAGTATGTGGTACTTTGTACAGCATGCCTCGGACACTCACATGAACCGCATCCTGGGGCTCAGGAAACCCCAGCAGCACAAACAAACAAAAAGTCCTCCCCACAGGCAGCCCCACTCTGTGCCCAGAGTGTTGGGGGCAGGAGAGGCTGGACACTGACGTGTCACCCAAGTGGGGCGCTTTGGTCCCAGTGCCTCTGCACCTTCCCTGCTGTGTGGGGGGTCCTCTCCCCCAGGGCACAGTGCCATCCCTGATGCAGAGGCTGTGCACCCCGATTTATGCTGCGGAAATATCCTATACAAACCTTCTCCCATGGACATCCAGGATAAAGCTCCAGACCCGGGGGCCTGGAGTCAGAGGGTGGGAACATCAATGCCCCACCTCACCTACATGGAAGGTGGCAGGGGTCCCAACTGGGGGTGTCTTTGGTTACATGTATCTGCAAGAGTTGGGTTGAGCTGAGTTTGTCGTCAGTGTGGATGCAAACATCTTCCAAGGACCCAGGGACCTCTCTGGCCTCAGTTTTCCCCGGAGCTGGGGGCAGGGCCCTCCCCCCGGGCTGGCGGAGGCGGATGCCGCGCTGGCCAATGTCCAGGACTCTGCTTCATCACTTCCTGGCTGGTCTCCATGTCCCTGGATGTGTGACTTTAGGGCTTCCCTGAGGGAAAATAGCTCCCTCTGACCCCAGACCAACACTGCCACAGGCTGGGCCCTCCTGCCCCCCTTCCCCAGTCCTCCCTTATGGCCTGGCCCTGACCACAGGGTACTCCCAGGGCGGGGAGGGGCAGCCAGGAAGGTTGTGGGCAGAAGCGAGAAAAAGTGCCTACCCTCAAAGCTTCTGTTTCTTTATCCGCACAGAGGGTGCGCTCCCCCACAAACACCAGGTAATGCATGTCATGTCCCCACAGCAGCCTGTCCAGCAGGATGGAAGGACTCCTGGGTGAGGGAAGGAGGAGGAAAGGTCTCCCTTGGGCTGGGGTCTGGCTGTAAACACCCTACCATACTGGGGGTGGGGCTGACGGTGGCGCCATGACAGGGGTTTGAAGAGCCTGGTCTCCTCACACCCTAGCGCAGCACATGGTCAGGGTCAGTGACTCCAGCTAAGACCCAGGCCCCCTTCACTCTCTCTCCTCAGCAGACCTCTGACTCACCAGGTGCCCCCTACTCCTTCATTCACTTTCCCCTTTGCCCAGGAGACGGTGCTGAGCCCACCCCCCAGAGGACTGGGTGCCGGAGGTATCCCTCCCCTTGCTGACTTCCAGCCCAGGGCTGGGGCAGGGGGGAGGAGAGGCTGCAGGAAGGGCCCCTGATGCAGGAGTGGGCCTGGCGGACAGGGCTGTCATGCAAACTGGGGCTGGAGACATGAGTGACGATCAGGAAGTGGCGACTTGAACTACAGATGCTTCCTGGCTGAGGGGAGGTGAAAAGGGGGCAGCAGCCCAGGGCAGCACCCCCCCCCCCCATCTTTCTGAGCCCTGTGAGGAGCCTCAGCTAGGCGGAGTGACCTTGGTCTGCCCAGGCCTCCTCAGCTACGACCTGGGCCTCCCTCAGGCAGGACTGGGGCAGGGGACAGGAAGGGGTCTTCCTGCTTTATCTCCCAGCCCTCCACCCTCAGGGGCCGGGGCAGGAAGCTGGGGTGGGGGTCTTCAAGCAGGAAGCTGAGGGGCCCAGAGCAGCAAACCCATCAGCAGTGACATGTGGGGGCTCCTGCTGCTTGGGGCCCTGGCACTGGGGCTCAGCCCTGCTGGTGGCATCTGCACCCCCGGCGTCTACAAGGAGACCCCTGAGGACAGGAATGCAGGAGGGGCTGTTGGTGAGTGAAGGGCACATGGAGAAGCCAAGGGGGATGGGGCCCAGAGCTGAGGGGGCAGGGAGGAAATGGGGTCCTTTCAGCCCCATTGCCCACCCCAGCCCTAACCCAATGGGGGTGGGAGTATCTATACCCTGAGAGCTGGGGCCTCCACTGCAATGCACCCCCTTGGGCTGGCTCTTCCCAGCAGATACTAGAGAGCTCATGGGGGGGCAGGCAAACCAAGGGCAACACTTGATACTAGGGATTCACTAGAGGTGGACACAAGGGTGGGCACCAGGGGAGTAGCTAAGGGGTGTGGACAAGGGGTGCAAGAGGGGCATGAGGTGGCTCTGGGGCCTGAGGGGGACACAAAGGGGTAGCTCCAGGATCCAGGGGGACATAAGGACAGATACCAGGGTGTAACTAGAGGTGAACAGGAGTGGGGACACCCGGAGGGCAGTTGAGGGGTCCTGGGTGGATACCAGGGACAGACATCAGGATGTCACCAAGAGCAGACACAAGGGGTGCCACAAGGAACAAATAGAAGGAAGCCAGTGGAGCAGTCCAGGGCTGATGCTAAGGGTATCAGCTTAGGGTGGGGTAACGGGGGGTGGGACACTAGGTAGAGTCCCCAGGAAAGGGGACAGAAGGAATTGATGCTAGTCTCTGGTGTAGCTCTGTGTCCTTGGCGCTTGGCACTCATCCCCTTCCCTCCTGTGGTGGCTGTCACCACTCTCCCTACAGGAGGCACGCAGAAGCCCTTTCCTGCAGCAGAGGCGACAGTCCAGCCCCTGCCCTTCCCACGCAGCTTCCCAGGCCGCCCCTGCCCCAACAACAGTGACACCCTGCTACTGCCCAACAGCTCACAGGCCCTGCTGCTGGGCTGGGTGTCCACGCGCCTGGTGCCCACGCTCTACACACTGGCTTTGGCGCTCGGGCTGCCGGCCAATGGCCTGGCGCTGTGGGTGCTAGCCACAAGCGTGCCGCGCCTGCCCTCTACACTGCTGCTCATGAACCTGGCGGCCGCCGACTTACTACTAGGCTTGGCGCTGCCGCTGCGCATCGCCTACCACCTGCGTGGCCAGCGCTGGCCCTTCGGTGAAGCCGCCTGTCGCCTGGCCACAGTCACACTCTACGGCCACATGTACTGCTCACTGCTGCTGCTGGCAGCTATCGCCCTTGACCGCTACCTGGCGGTGGTGCACCCGCTGCGTGCCCGCTCCCTGCGCGGCCGGGCCCTGGCCACGGGGCTGTGCGCCGCCGCCTGGCTGGCTGCTGCCGCTCTGGCGCTGCCCTTGGCGCTGCAACGACAGACCTTCTGGCTGGGCGGCGCGGACGCGGGCCGCTTGCTGTGCCATGACGTGCTGCCACTCGGCGCGCAGGTCTCGCACTGGCGACCCGCCTTCACCTGCCTGGCGTTGCTCGGCTGTTTCGTGCCGCTGCTGGCCATGGCGCTGTGCTACGGAGCCACGCTGCGCGCTCTGGCAACCAGCGGCCGGCGCTACAGTCACGCATGGCGCCTGGCGGCCCTGGTGCTGGTCTCCGCTCTGGCCTTTTTCGCGCCCAGCAACGTGTTGCTGCTACTGCACTACTCGGACCCGGCACCGCACGCCTGGGGCGACCTCTATGCCGCCTACCTGCCCAGCCTGGCGCTCAGCACCCTCAACAGCTGCGTGGACCCCTTCGTCTACTACTACGTGTCCGCTGAGTTCCGGGAAAAGGTTGGCAGGGCTCTCTGCCGCCTGGCGCCTAGAAACGCTGCCACGGCCTCCAAGGCCTCAGGGGATGAGGGCGGCACAGGGACCGGCACCCGCTCTACCTCGCTGGTATGACTGCCCTGCAGATACTACAGAGCCCCAGACCCGCCAGACTTCCGGAACAGCAAGACCTGCAGACCAGGAGGACCCCCCGGGCTGGCCAGACCCCTGAGGTCTCTGGGACTAGCTATGGTTAAGCCCCCTCCCGACAGACGAAGCCCCCTGGCCCTCTACAGGACCCTGCTCTGGAGAAGGCCTAGGTGCCGCCCACTCGTTTCCCCTCAGGCCTGCTCTCCTCCCCAGCAACCCAGGGTTCCAAATTTGGGGTGGGCCCAGGGTTTGGGACATCTCCTGTGGGATCAAAACAGAGCCCTCCTGCTGGTGGACTGTGTTCAATGAGGATAGTGCTAATGCGTGTGGCACAACGAAAAATGTGATCGATGGCATTGGACTGTAATTGTGGAAGCTGTGCTGGTGAATGTCTTGGTGTGTATGTTTTCACTACAATAAATAACAAAAACAAATCCCCTAATGGGGCTTCAAAACAGTGAATCTGTCATGGGGATGACAGGGGCCAGCCTCTACCTCCTATGTCTGTCTCCAAGGCCCCGGAGACTTCACCTTTCTCCCTTAATCCACTTTTGGCTGACTTCTCATGTTAACTTCCCTGGGGACTAGGTGGGATGGGTGGTGGGTGCTGAGGGCTCCGGTGCTGGGATCTGCAGACCTATGACCTCCTTCCCCAGTGCCCCTGTCTGCTGAGCAACCATAAGCCCATCCACCCCAACAGTGTGAGCTACCTGCAATGCTGTGTTGGAGTAATGGGGTGCAGACTGTAGTAGGAGAGGGGGCCTTTTTGGGCTCCCCACTGGGTTTACATTGGCAGTGAGCCTGGCAATAGGAGGCTAAGAAAGTGTGAGCTGTGAGTTGGGGCAACCCTGGGTCAGGGTGTCAAGATGTCTGGGAAGACACACACTCACACATGCTCATTGAAACCAGCTGCCATTGGGTGACCCCATGTCCACCCCATCAGTGTCCCCAAGTGCACAAATGGTGCATCTCAGGGTTTGCAGCAAAGTGACCGACAGGCATCCTGTCTGTGCCTTTCTGTTTCCTTCCAGATTAGCAACCTGAAGCCATATCTTCCTCTCCAGCTACGGCTGCCACCAACCTACCAGAGGTCCCAGCTTCCAGCCATTTTTTTTTTTTTTAACTTTATTTGCATTCAAGACTGGGGAGAGGGGTGGGATAGGAGGGATCAAGAACTTGTGGCACAGGAGGGAGGCACTCTCTCACTCAAAAACACACAGGTCCTTACCTGGCTTTAAGGCTATTTAACCAGATTTTTTACTATTATAATTGTGAAACGCCAAATGACAAGACATTAGTCTGTAAGTGAGGAGTAGGTATATATTACGAGAAACTCTGGTGGCACAGTGCCTGAATCATTTGCTAACCAGAAGTTTGGCAGTTCAAACCCTCCAGCCACTCAGCAGAAGGAAGATGGGGCAATCTACTTCTGTAAAGGTTTACCACCTCAGAAACCCAATAGGGGTCACTATGAGTCGGAATTGACTTGATGACAGTGAGTTTGTTTTAGGTGAGGTATATTACAAAGTAGAGCTGTGCTCCGTAGAGTTTTCTTGGCTAGAATCTTAACAGAAGCAGGTCACCAGGCTTTTCTTCCAAGGCACCACTGGGTAGGTTCAAACCATCAACCTTTCACTTAGTAGCTGAGTGTGTCTACCGTTTGCCCCACACAGGGACTCCCACACTCATTCACACACACTTATCCATCCTCACACTGATACACACTCACAAACACACACACTCACATATGCTCCCATACTCATTTATACACACGCATGCACCCACCAGCCACTCCTCAGAAGGAAAATGGGGCAATCTACTTCCATAACGATACTGCCTCGGAAACCCAAGGAGGGGTCACTATGAGTCGGTCCGACTCGACGGTACATAACAACAACAACATGCACACTCTCACACCAGGGCACATGGAGAACTAGGGAGTCTGAGTAGAATCGGTAGATCATATCAATGTCCATATCCTGATTAGGATCTTATATTAAAGATTTTGTAAGATGTTGTAGTGGGGGAGGCAGGAATGCCTGGGACCTCTATGTACAATTTCCCACGCCTATGTGTGGGAGCTCTGGTGGCGTAGTGCCTAAGGCACTTGACTGCTAACCCGAAGGCTGGTGGTTCAAAGACACCAGCCACTCCTCGGAAGGAAGGTTGGGCAATCTACTTCCATAGAGATACTGCCTCGGAAACCCAAGGAGGGGTCGCTATGAGTCGGGACTGACCTGATGGCAGTGAGTTAACGTGTGAATCCAGGGTAATCTGGGATGCAGAGGTGTGGCTCCCATAAACCCCACCCTCTAAAGACCTGGGCACAGAGGCTACAGGTGCAGGGGAGCCATGGCTCCAGCTGAGGCCTGCAGTGGGGTGGGGGCACCCAGCCTGCGCATCTGGGAGGCCCTCTGGTGTCCGTCTGTGGCTAGACCCCCACCTCCCACAGGAGGCTGACACCATCTGTGACTCCGCTGGACATGAGCATTTATTAAACTGTAGCCTTCATGTTTGCTGGGGAAAACTCCGGGAAAACAGCCGTGGGGCCTGTTCCCATGGATTCACAAGAGCAGAAAGGTCAAGGGGGCTGTAAGTGGGGAGGCTTGCTGTGCCCAGGGGCAGAGAGACAGCTGCAGCGAGTTGGTGAAATAAACATAGCCAGGGATAACGCAGTGTAAAAGTGCCAGGGGCAAGTACTCCGGTTCTGTCGGTGAGTGCAGGAGCAGGCGCTGGGGGCGGCCTGGCTGTCCTCTGGGAAGGCAGGCAAGTATGACCCTCGCAGCACTGGGACCATTCTGGTTTTCCAGGGCTGGTGCTGGTTGGGGTTCCGGGGTGAGGCAGAAGGTGTGTTGCCCTGGATCCAGGCTTTCCCCACATGGCCCAGTGCTGCCACAGCCAAACATTGGGGGGTCTCCAGGAATGGGCAGGGAAAGAGGTGAAGGTGAAGAAGACTTAGGCGAGGGTGGAGGTAGAGAGGGGCCCCGGGTGAGGGTGGAGATGCAGGATGTGGGGACAGTCTGGGAAGCCTCTGGCTTCCAAGGCACCATTCAGGAGGCTCAGTGGTCAGGAGCCCCAAAGGGAGGCCCGGACCTTGTGCTGTCGAAGGAGGCAACATGTTAAGTTTCAAAGTTGCTGATGGAGGGACGATGTTGTCTCCTGAATTTGGCCAGTGTGGTAGTTCAGTTTGTGTGTCAACTTGGCTGAGCCTGGTTGAGTGGCTGGGCAGCTGGATGTAGTATT
>NW_006921723.1:1060991-1063483 GCF_000298275.1 Orycteropus afer afer
CTGAGTGAAGAGATGCCTCTAGCTCCAGTGGGCCAGGAGCAAGAGGCAGAGCTGAAGCCCAAAGTTGAGGGGCTTTCACCCAGCCCCTAGAGCCTGGCACTTTGAACTTGGACTTAAAGCCTCCAAACTGAAAGAGAATAAACTCCTTTTTGTTAAGGCCATCCCATTTGTGGTATATTTATTGTCAGAGCGGCACTAGGGAACCAGAACAGCCAGGTTCCCTGGTCCCCTCAGAAAGAAGCCTTGGGCCAGGAGCCCCTCTAGGGAGTGTCCCTTCTCCCTGTAGCGAATCTGGGTATGGGAGCTGCTGGCTTAAGGAAGAAGATGCCCAAGCATCAGGACTTGGGTGGGGGGAGCTTCAGCTTCAGCTGGGAGCAATGGGGGTACCACACCCCCAGCTAGCCCCTAGCACCCCCAGAGTCTCTTCTGTAGAGGGTGAGGGTGGCTGGGTCCCATGTAGGGGCTCACAGGCAGGCAGGTCTCTGCCAGTTTGCTCATTGGCTTGATTTGGAGGCAGGTGTCACTGCCTACCAAACAATTGCTGGAACTTTCTGAGGGGCAGCTCAAGGTTGACAGGAACAGGATGACGCTCCAGCAGGTGGCCATTAGGAGAAGCTGCTCTGACTGGGAGGGAAGGAGAAAGACAGCTGTGGTCTGCCAGGCCTTCCCACATTCACCTCCACATGGCTCAAGCCCACCACCCTCCCCTCAAAACAGCAGAGCCCATCCTCAGGACCTTGCCCCTCCCTGATCACCTAATGTACAAACTAGCCTCAGGAAAGAGCACTCGGACCCAGAGGCGCAAAACCAAAACACACCAACAATACAGCCTAAAATATTCCAGGGAGGTCAGCCTTGAGAAAAACAGAATCCACCTGGTGCTGATGCCTTCCAGAGCTGAGGGATGAGGGTCACAGTCATAACCGAGGGGCTTCTCTTTGTCCTTCTCATGGTGAAAGAGCCCTGGTCCTTGGGAATGTGTTGTGATTACTTCATGCTGCTCTAACAGAAAATACCACAAAAGGGTGGTTTGAACAAACGGGGATCTTATTCTCTTAAAATTTTGGAGGCTAGAAGTTTGAGTTCAAGTGCCAGCTCTAGGGGCTGGGTGAAAGCCCCTTGACCTTGGCCTTCAACTCTGCCTCTTGTACCTGGCCCACTGAAGCTAGAGGCTTCTCTTAACTCAGGCAGCTGCTGGCTGCTAAGGCTGACAAACCCAAGGTCAACAAGTAAAAAGGCACAGTCCCAAGATTATCAAACAATACGGCAGGCGACTAGTTCAAGTCCAGAAAAAGAACCAAGATGGGCAGGACATGGCAGGCTGCTGAATGAAGACTTGGCTATATGCAGGGTCCAAGTGTGCCAAAAAGCCACAGACCATTCCCAAAGCTTCTCCCTCTATACGGGAAGCAGACCACATCCCTAAAGCAGCAATTCAGCTGCTAGTGGTAGATTCCACCATGGAGCTGATTGCCAGTCTCCTCATGGGGAATAACTGCAGTCAGCTGTCCAGCTACTCAAAACCAGGCTGAGCCAAGTTGACACATAATCTTAACTACCACAGAATGGAACATGTACCTGTGATCATAAGCTTTGTTATTGTTGTTGTTAGGTGCCATCAAGTCAACTCCAACTCATAGTGACCCTATGTACAACAGGATTGTTTTGGTTCCCTAGTGCCTCTCTGACAAGAATATACCACAAATGGGATGGCTTTAACAAACAAGAGTTTATTCTTACAATTTGGAGGCTTTAAATCTAAGTTCAAAGTGCCAGACTCTAGAGGCTAGGTGAAAGCCCCTCAACCTTGGGCTTCAGCTCTACCATAAAAACTACTGGGTAGTAGAAGAAATTAAATATGACATTAAAAAAGTCTTTGACTCAAACAAGAATAAAAATACAACATAACAAAATCTCTGGGACATAACCAAAGCAGTGATCAGAGGGGAATTTATAGCAATAGATGCACACATCAAAAAAGAGCCAAAATCAAAAAATTAACCCAACATCTCTAATAATTAGAGTAAAAAGCATCCTCTAAGCCCAGGCCTGCCTACTTCAGGCCCCAGCCTTAATATAAAGCCACCCCCAAGCCAAAAGCTCTGGGGAGCTCTGGTAGCATAGTGCCTAAGGCACTTGACTGCTAACCAGAAGGCTGGCAGTTCAGACCCACCAGCCACTCCTCGGAAGGAAGATGGGGAAATCTACTTCTGTAGTGATACCGCCTCAGAAACCCAAGGACGGGTCACTATGAGTTGGGTCCGACTCGACAGCACATAACAACAACAACACAACAAGCGAAAAGCAGCCTCCAAGCTCCTTGCCCATCTACCTCAGGTCCCAGCATTAATAAAGAGCCACACCCAAGTGAAAAGCAACTCCAAGCCCCAAATAATAATTAGAAAAAGAGCAACAAAAAAAGCCTACAGTCACCAGAAGAAAAGAAATAATAAAGATTTGAGCATAAATAAATGAAACAAAAAACAGAAAAA
>NW_006921723.1:1087903-1096214 GCF_000298275.1 Orycteropus afer afer
AAAAAATGAGAAATTTATCTTAGGAAAATGGCTCACACACTTATAGAAGCTGGCAACTACTCCCAAGTTCTTGGATCAAACGTCAAGCTGGAGGCTTTTCCCAACTCACACAGCTGCAGGGGCTGACGAGCTCAAGGTTGGCAGGCAGTATACTGGCTATTGACTCCAACGAATGACGAATCCAAGATCACCAGGTTGAATGGTGGATTGTTCACTCACATATAGTTTGTAGGCAGCAAAACAGGACCCCAATGCACAGAAGAGTGTCTCAATGCCTGTGGCCACCAGCCTGAGATAATTCAGTCCATCAAGCATGCTCTGTGACTGTCTAATGCTTGGATCCCAGCTCTGCCCTTGAGCTGTGTGACAGTGGAGGGCTGTATCCCCCTCTGATCCTCAGCATCCTTGGAGGATGCAGTGGGGAGGAGAGGAGCTTAGGAGCTCAAAGGTGGCAACCATCATCACAGCAATCCTGGTTCCACCCTCCTGACGCAGGCAGGCAGGGCTGTAGAGCAGATACTGAACTGACTCCTGACAATCTCACGTCAGGAGTAGAACTGGACACCATGTGGTTTTCAGTGGTTGATTTTTCGGAAGCAGATTGCCAGGTCTTTCTTCCAAGGCACCTCTGAGTGGACTCGAATCTCCACCCATTTAGTTAGCATTCGCGCTCTGCACCACCCCAAGGACTACTAGCAACCCAGGAGGGTTTGTCTATAAGCTTTCATTCATTCAAGAAAGAAAAAGAGTTATGTGGCAATAAAACTCTGGAAGGTTCAGCCCCAACTATCTTTCTGTCCTCAGCACTCTGTTTTGAAGGAAGAGGAACTCAGAAAAGAGGTGCTGGAGTCCCAGATGGAGTCTTCTTACAGTGAAGGTAAAAACTGGGCATCCTTGGTGACCCTGAGGGTGGCCATGGGAAGTCAAAGGAGTTCTGACCTCTTTGTGCTATCCTTCTGGCCCACCAGAAAGATCCTTCTATGTCCCTGGATGCCCCAAAAGCATCAGAAACATACTCCACTAGCTCCTGGAAACCTCCAGGTGAATGGGCAAAGGGGGGACTAGTTAGCTGTGGTTTTCTTTTGTGAGTCTAGCACATTCCCATATCAGCCTTCTTTCACATACACCAGCGTGCAGCAGTCCTGTTGTTGCTATTAGCTGCTGCCAAGTCAGCGGACTCATGGAGACTCCATGCACAATGGAACGAAATGCTGCTCAGTCCTTTACCATCCCCGTGATCAGTTGCAGATCAGACCCTTGTGGTCCATAGGTTTTTACTGACTGATTTTCAGAAGTCATTTACCAAGCCCTTTTTCCCAGTCTGGAAGCTCTGCTGAAATCTGTCAGCATCACAGTAACCTGAAGGCCTCCACTGACAGATGGTGGTGGCTGCATATGAGATGCATTGACCTGGAATCTGCCCCCTGGAAGGTGAGGTTTCTACCATAGACCCACTACTTCATGGCAGTTAGTCTTTGGAAATAGGAAATCGGGGTCATCAGCCCATTTTAAAATAAGCCAACAGAGGCTGGAGGGTTGGGACCTGGCCAGGGTCACATTTCAAGATATATAGTGAGGAGTCCCTGTGTGGTACAGACAGTTAATATACTAAGCTGTTATCTGAAAGAGTAATGGTTCAAGTCCACCCAGAGCTGCCTTGGAAGAAAGACTTGGTGCTCTATATCCAAACAATCAGAGGTTGAATGCCCCATGAAGCACAGTTCTACTCTGATACATATGGGGTCACCAGGAGTCAGAGGTGACTCAATGACAACTGGTTTTGGGATACATAGTGAGGCTGAGTTCTTTCAACTGACCCAAAGCAGCAAGAAAGATTGGGTTTGCTAAGAATTTATCCCAATGAAGAAATTGAATCTGGATTCACATTGAGCCCATTCACTTCTTGGGAAAGGACCACAAGGGAAGGGAAGGCCATCATAGAGCCCCACACCCAAAGGCCCTGCTCACCTGGGCAGGGGTCAGCCCAAAATCAGACCTGAGCAAGCAGATGCTCTCGTGAACCACACTAACACACACATCTGCCCTGCGCAGCTCTGACCCTCAGATCCATAGCTTCTTCGGGCCAGGTCTCATTCATCGAAACATCATTACAACCTGAAAAATGAGAGCTAGGTCGAATCCACAACCTCTCTCCCAGCCCACTCCCCACCCACCACTGCCCACCCACGAGAACTTGGTAATCATAAGCTCAGCAAGGGCCCTGTCCTTGCTACCCAGAGCAGGACAAGGGGACAGAGGGAGAACTCGCAGGCGCCAGGTTGGAGTAGCTGGTCTGTTCTGTAGAGGGCACAGGTAACTGTGCAGAGGGGTTGAGAAAGGGAGTGGGAGAGGGTCTGAATCTACTGTGTCGATCCATCTTGTTGAGGACCTTCCCCTTTTCACTGACCTTCTACTTTACCAAGCATGATATCCTTCTCCTGAGATCTTTGATCTTCTGACAATATGACCAAAGTACATGAGATGAAGTCTGACCATTCTTGCTTCTAAGGAGCATTCTGGCTGTACTTCTTCCAAGACAGGTTTGTTCGTTCTTCTAGCAGTCCATGGTATTTTCAATATTCTTTGCCAACACACAATTAAAATGCATCAATTCTTCTGTGCTCTTATTTATTGTCCTACTCTTGCATGCATATAAGGCAACTGAAAATACCATGACTTGGCTGGTGAAACCACTGAGACTATGGCCCCTAGGAGCTCTGGTAGCATAGTACCTAAGGCACTTGACTGCTAACCAGAAGGTTGGCAGTTCAAACCCACCAACCACTCCTCAGAAGGAAGGTTGGGCAATCTACTTTCATAATGATACTGCCTCGGAAACCCAAGGAGGGGTCACTATGAGTCGGGTCCGAATCGATGGCACATAACAACAACAGTTGCCCTTCAGGCCTGGAATCGAACTCACTCTCGTGGGGGCAAGACAAATAAAATTCTGGAACATTTACACCAAGCAGATACACTCCTTACAATGATCAATCATGGCAGAACAGAAAGGCAGAATTTGCACTGGGAGATAGCTCAGGAGGCAGTAATGCATAGGAAAGTATACAGGGAAGAGGCAATTACAGGGAAGAAGTGGGAAGAGAGCTGTCACATTGTGGGGATTGCAATGTCATGAAACAAAATGCATATGAACTGCTGTACGGAAAATGAATTTGCTCTGTAAACTTTCACCCAAATCACAATAAAAATTTAATAAATAAATAAAATACCAAGGCTTGGGGCAGGAGCACCCCAGTCTTCAAAGTGACATCTTTGCTCTTCAACACTTTAAAGAGGTCTTTTACAGCAGATTTGCCTAATGCAGCACATCATTTGATTTATTAACTGCTACTTTCATGGGTGTTGATTGTAGATCCAAATAAAATGAAATCCCTGACAACTTCCTTCTGTTCATTTATGATGATAATTGCTTACTGCTCCAGTTGTAAGGACTTTTGTTTTCATTATGTTGTGGTTTAATTCATACTGAAATCTTTGATCTTCATCAGTAAGTACTTCAAGTCTTCTTCACTTTCAGCAAGCGAGGTTGTGTCATCTGCATATCACAGGTTGTTAAAGAGTCTTCCTCCAATCCTGATGCCACGTTCTTCATATAGTCCATCTTCTTGGATTATTTGCTCAGTATACAGATTGAATAAGTATGGTGAAAAGATACAATCCTGACACACATCTCTTCTGATTTTGAACCATGCAGTATCCCCTTGTTCTGTTCAAACAACTGCCTCTTTGTCTGTGTACAGGTTCCTCATGAGCATAATCAAGTGTTCTGGAAGTCCCATTCTTCGCATTGTTATCCATAATTTCTTATGATCCACACAGTCAAAGGCTTTTGCATAGTCAATAAAACACAGATAAACATCTGTATAGTAAAATAATGAAATAATAATAATTCTAATCACCATCTAATGCCTTGCTATTCCAAGTGTGGTCCATGGACCAGCAGCACCAGTGTATCAGAAATACAGATTCTGGGCCCACACCCCAGACCTATAGAATCTGTATTTTAACAAGATCCACAGGTCATTTGATTGTACAGGAAAAAATTGAAATACACTGGTCTAACCGACTGAAGAGTTAATAAGGACAGAATCATTCTGAAGCAATGGAAGGTAGAAGTAAAAATAGGGTTGAGAGGACATAAATATCCTGGATATTACAATGAATTATAGTCCTCTAAAGACAAAGAGAAAGGAGCTCTGGTAGTGTAGTGCCTAAGGCCCTTGACTGCTAACCAGAAGGCTGGCGGTTCAAACCCACCAGCCACTCCTCGGAAGAAAGGTTGAGCAATCTACTTCCGTAGTGATATCACCTCAGAAACACAAGGAGGGGTCGCTATGAGTTGGGGTTGACTCGACGGCACATAACAACAACAACAAAGACAAAGAGTACATAAACTAATACATAGTACATTTGGATTATTAATTTTAATGGGTGATTAGAAAAAAAGTGTCTGAAAAAGCTCCTTTGGGGCAATAAAGAAAGAAAAGTTGAGAAACACTGGCCCAGGGGTATAGAGGGAGGGAAGGCTTTGGTGAACAGTAACCAATATTAAATAGAATTGATGGTTATTATTTAAATTTATAAACTTTTGTTTTATGTCACAGAGAAATGATATATTTGGGTGTCCTAATAAATGGGTTCATTTTGCCACTTAAAAGGTTTTACAATAAGAGATCTATAACAAAGAAAGTTTAAAAAGTTTATTTAATGTTGTTATGAGTTACATGAAACATGTCAAATCAGGAGAAGTGCCAACTTTTCTTTGGGTTAGAAATTTATTTCTCAATGTGCCTAATATTAGACAATAACTGCATAATATAATGTCATTATTTTATTATTTTTAAAGTATTATCTTGGTCACACTTTATTTCTTTTGAATCTAGCATTATCAGAGCCAATGGTTTTCATTGGAAATTCACATCATTTACCCATAAAATTTTTTATTATTATTACTATACAGCTGTTTAAAGCCAAAAGCCAAACACACTGCATTGAGCTCATTACAACTCATAGTAACCCTTTAGGGCAGAGTAGAAATGCCCCATAGGGTTTCCACACCACCCACCCACTGCCATCAAGTCGGATCTGATTCATAGCAACTCTTTGTTGGGTTTCCGAGGTGGTATCACTAAGGACATAGATTGCCAAGTCTTCCTTCCGATAAGGTTTCCAAGGCTATAAATATTTACAGAAGTACACTGCCTTGTCTTTTTCCTGTGGAGTGGCTAGTGGGTTCAAACTACTGACTTTTTGGTTAGTAGCCAAATGCTGTAACTACTACACCATTAGAACTCCTATTCAGAAGTTTAGAAACTTGACGACAATCTTGGTGTATTCTTGATACATCATGACTACCATATTTTTATCCAAATAACACACACATTCTATGTTTATTTACCAACCACTTCTTCCCCCAGGAGGTATTTTTGTAAACATGCTGTGATAATCCTTTTTACAGCAACTTGTTTAAAAAAAAATTAGCAGTGGCACTTAGAAAGATACTTCCTGAGGGAAAGGAGTGATTGACAAATATGTGTTGAAGATATGTGTTATTTCTGTAAAAATATGTTATACGGTATTACATCTCAAGATGATTATATGTTATTTCTTAAGCTCTTTGAAAATAAGGTCAATCATTATGTTTAAAGATATTTTGCCTATTTTTTATAAAATTGACTTTATTTGACTTTGCAATACTTGTGTAATTAATTATCATCATCTTTCACTTTTAATAATAATTATTATTATAAGTTAATCATGGCCATTTGAAGTTTTGTTGTCTGTAGATAAGTTTTCACTTTGCTGGTGGTACAGTGCCTAAGGCATATAACTGCTAACCAGAAGGTTGACAGTTCAAATCCACCAGCTGCTCTGCAAAAGGAAGATGGGGCAATCTACTTCCATAAAGATTTACTGCCTCAGAAACCCAATGGGGGTTGCTATGAGTCAGAATCAACCCTATGGAGTTTTGACTTACTGAAAGTGTTTGACAAAAATATTTCAACAAAAGATAGAACATATTAGACTTATGAAAAGGATTGTGATATATTGAGCATGGATATCATTTGCAGTGCAGTGAACTACTTAATATGGTCCTTCAAGAAGGCTAGTGGTTCAAACCCACCAACCACTCCTCATAAGGAAGGTTGGGCAATCTACTTTCATAGTGATACTGCCTCGGAAACCCAAGGAGGAGTCGCTATGAGTTGGGTCCAACTCGATGGTACGTAACAATAACAACAAGACATAGTACTCCATTTTGTGATATATTGTAAATCCTAGCCCCTATGCCTGTGATTATGGTGCCATTTTGAGGTGAATTGTCTGATGCATCGATGAGGCAGGATTAGGGTAGAATGTCTCACCTTGTCTAACCTTGTCTCACCTTGCTGCAGGGTGTGACTCAAGTCACCACCCTTAGCTTCCTTGAGGGTGTATATGTGAATATTCTGGCAAAGTTCGCTCTCTTGCTCTGGATCCTGCATCGGCTTTGTCAACATCTCACCCCTAATTCTTGTCATTTAAGACAGCAGCCTGTCATCTGAGCTGCTGAATTGGGTTCATCAGCCCCTGCAACCACATGACTAAGGAGAATCCTCCAGACCGATGCCTGACCCACAGATTTGGAACTTGCTAGCCTCCAACACCATGTGAGCCATTTCCTTTGTAATTTTTGAGTTCTGTGAGACATCACAGTGAAATACAGAACCCTAAGATGAGGGGAGAGCCCAGAGGAAAAGGGGAGGAGTTGATTTTAGAGATGATGGAGTGGTGTAGTAGTTTGGAAAACTTGGACATTTGGGTCATCTTTAACCTCCACCGCAAAGGGACCAGCCTAATGCTGATCTTTCTAGAAGAAATTATTCAAGCACCACTAGACTGAATTAAGATTTCCAGAATTCTTGTGCAGAAGCTGACGGGTTTACAGACTGCTGCTGGTCCAGAATAGCAATGGAACAAAAATTAACTACACAGGACTGAGTGAACTAAAAGATTACTATGATTACTATTACTAGATCAGAGTCAAATTCTCAGAACAAACTGACAGAAAAAAGCCACATTAAATCAGCAGTCTGAAAGTGTAGCCCAAAACCAGGCTTATACTCTTAAACAACATAACAGAAAAAAAGAAGAAGAAGAAGAAGAAAAAAAAAAAGCAAACAGGATACTCAGTTTCTTAACATATATACAGTAATTCTTTGGTGAGATGAACTCAAGTCAACAGAAAAATAGGTTGTAGATAAAAACTCATTAATTTCCCAAAGTCTCAGATGGAGGGATATCAGACCCTCTGACAAAACTTTTTTTTTTTTTAGCTGTAATTGACCTAAACTCATAGCAACACTATGTACAACACTATGTACAACAGAACAAAACACTGCCTGGTCCTGCACCATCCTCACAATTGTTACATTTGAGCCCCTGTTGCAGCCACTGTGTCAACTCATCTCCTTGAAGGTCTTCCTCTTTTTTGCTGTCCTTGTACTTTACCAAGGATGATGTCCTTCTCCAAGGACTGGTCTTTCCTGATAACATGTCCAAAGTTGTTGTTGTTGTTGTTAGGTGTCATTGAATTGTCCCTGACTCATAGTGACCCTATGCATGACAGAACAAAATACTGCCCAGTCTTGTGCCAGCCTCATGATCCTTGATATACCTGAGGCCATCGTTGCAGCCACTGTGTCTGTCCATCTCATTGAGGGGCTTCCTTTTCTTCGTTAACTCTCCACTTTACCAAACATGATATCTTTCTCCAGGGAATGGTTCCTTCTCACAACACAACCAAAGTAGGTGGGATGAAGTCTGAACATTCTCACTTCCAAGGAGCATTCTGGCTGCACTTCCTCCAGGACAGATTTGTTAGTCCTTTTAGCAGACCATAATACTCTTAGCATTCTTCTTCAACACCACAACTCAAAAGCATCAACTCTTCTTCAATCTTCCTTAACTCATTGTCCAGCTCACATGCATAAGAGGCGATTGAAAATACCATGGCTTGGGTTAGGTGCACTTTAGTCTTCAAGGAGACATCTTTGCTCTTCATCACTTGAAAGAGGTCTTTTGCAGCAGATTTATCCAATGTGATATGTCATCTGAGGTCTTGACTGCTGCTTCCATTGGTGTTGATTGTAGAACCAAGTAATATGAAATCCTTGACAACTTCACTCTTTTCTCCATCCACTGTGAAGCTGTTTATTGGACCAGTTGTGAGGATATTTGTTTTCTTTATATTGAAGTGTAATCCATACTGCAGACTGTAGTCTTTAATCTTCATCAGTAAGTGCTTCAA
>NW_006921723.1:1098014-1104397 GCF_000298275.1 Orycteropus afer afer
AAATTTGAATAATAGTAGTATTAACTGGTCTTCCTTGTAGGTGTATGGATATTATCCTATCACTGACAGCATTGTACTTCAGGACAGATCTTGAAACACTCTTAGTGACAATGAATGGCACACCATTCCTCTTTAATTTGTCATTCCTGGCATAGTAGAACATATAGTTGTCTGATTCAAAATGGCTAAAATCAGTCCATTTCAGCTCACTAATGCCTAGGATATCAATCTTTATGTGTTCCATTTCATTTTTGACAACTTCCAATTTTCCCTGATTCATACTTCATACTTTCCATGTTCCAATTAATAATGGATGTTTGCATCTGTTTCTGCTCATTTTGAGTTTTGCTACATCAGCCAACGGAGTTCCCAAAAGCTTTACTCCATCCATATTGGTAAGGTCGTCTCTACTCTGAGAAGTCAGCTTTTCCAAGTCAAATTCTGAGTGCCTTCCAACCTGACAGTCTCATCTTCTGGCACTATATCGGACAATGTTTCAGGGCTGTTCATAAAGTTTTTCAGTAATGTATCAGACTGTGTTTCAATGCTATTCATGAGGTTATCACTGGCCAATTCTTTGAGAAGTGGATGGCCTCTTCCTTCTTCCAAGTCTGTCTTAGCCTGGAAGTGCTGCTGAAACCTGCCCACATGGGTAACCTTGCTGGCATTTTGCAATACAGTGGCATAGCCTCCAGCCTCATAACAACATATAAACCACCATAGGACAACAAACTGACAGAAAAGTTCATCTCTCTTAGTTGTTCCTAACCTCTCTGCACCTGCATACCTCAGACAATGGCTTTAAAATAGAGCTGCCCATAAGCAAAAAGCAGCCCCTGAGCCCTGGCCGGCCTGCCTCAGGCCCCAGTCTTAATATAGTCACACCCAAGTGAAAACCAGCCTCCAAGACTTGGGCCCACCTACCTCAGGCCCAGGCCTTAATATAGAAGCACCCCTAAGTGAGAACCAGCCTCCAAGCCTCCAGCCCACCTGTCTCAGGCCCTGGCCGTAATATAGAACCACAACAAGCAAAAAGCAGCCCCAGCCCTGGGCCCACCTATCTCGGGTCCTGGCCTTAAAATAGAGAACGCCAACAAATGAAAAGCACCTTCCAAGCCTCCAGCCCACCTGCCTCAGGCCCTGGCCTTAATATAGAGCCACACCCAAGCAAAAAGCAGCCTCCAAGCCTTCGGCCCATGTCCAAAGTACATAAGATGAAATCTCGCTATCCTCATTTCTTGAAGCATTCTAGCTATACTTCTTCCAAGACAGATTTGTTCATTTTTCTGGTAGTCCAGAGTATATTCAATATTTTTTGCCAACACCATAACTCAAAGGCATTAATTCTTCTTCAGTCTTCCTTATTCATTGTCCAGCTTTCACATGCCGATGAGGTGATTGAAAATACCATGGATTTAGTCAAGTACACCTTTTCCCTCAAAGTGACATGTTTGCTTTCTAACACTTTAAAGAGATCTTTTGCAGCAGATTTGCCCAATGTATTGATTTTTCAACTGCTGCTTCCATAGGTATTGACTGTGGACCCAAGTAGAATTAAATCCTTGGCAATTTCAATAGACAAAGCCTGAGCACCAAACAAAAGTTCTCCAAAGAGGAAAGAAAAGACAATGCAATGGGAACTCTTTCTCCTAACGTTGAAGGAAAAAGAGCAAATGGGAACTAATTTTCCCAAAATGATGACTGAAATTCCAAATTACTTCAAGTTTATTCAGATTATAATAACATTTTTGTTCATGAATCTCAAACCAGCATCCTGGTGGGAGGAGTTTCATGCTCAGTTGTCAAGGATCCTATTTCCTTAGGTTGAAACCTTGGTCTTGCAGAATCAAACAAAATTCCCAGCTGGGAGTCTGCTGCGAGGTTTGGTCAGTGGTTTGTATTACAGCGTACCTCCGTTGCATAGAGTTTTCTAGTGGTTGTTGGGTAGCCTAATGCTCTGGCTCATCTCACATTCCAGCTTATCCTAACACAAGTGTCTGTCTTTCTATTGGTGGTGAGTGTCCTAGAACCTCTTAATGTGCACTCATGCCTACACATTTTTGCAATTAAAAAAGACTCCGGGATTCTTTTGTAATAACCATATGGAAGCTAGTTCCATCCTTTGTGAACCTAATTCATTCTGCCGGCTAGAAACCCAGTCTCTTACAACTTACCAACATTTTCAATTAAGCTGCTGAGCTGTAATGCAGAACGTGGAGCTCAAGACCTGACAGTTCCTACCACAGCCCTAAATAAACCGGAGAGAAGCAGGGGGCACAAAGAATGCTCTGTGGTATGGACCCTGTTCTGATTTCTTCAAAGGACTTGGGGACATAGGAAGATGTCTTCAGGGTTCTACTCCTGACTCTATTTTGTTATAACAAAAATCATATTAAACCAAAAAGTAGGTATTTCATTCCTGGTGGAAGTTCAAATAGGTGCTTTCTGGATACACAGACTTCAATTATATGAGAAAGACATATATCTCTATCTGTCCAAGCCACTGTCATTTGGGGTTTTCCGCCGCAGGTAGTCCTTATCCCAAATGTTAACATGTCGCTGCATTGCGACCATCACCCACCTGATCCAGCCCAATCCACCTCACCTGAACTACTGCAACAGCCTCCTATCTGCCCTAGCCACATCAGTCTTGACCTCTCAATTCTATTGTCTAACCAGAATATTTTTGCACAAATACATAAAAGATCAACTAACTCTCTTGTTTACAATCCTTTAAAGAATTTCCATTAGTATTAGGAGAAGTCCAATATTCTCAGTGTGACCTATTCAGTCTCACATTATGTGGTCCCCAAAGCTTCAGCTCATCTCTTGCTACTTCCCCCTCACTCTCTGGGCTACAGTAACATTGAAGCTTCAAATACCCTGTTCTGTCTATTGTTACATTCATCTTAAATCTCCCCTTCTCAATTCCCACCGTCTAACTACATTTTATTAATCTTTCAGGTTTCTGATCAAAAGTAACTCCCTCAGGTATTATACTCAGGGCCCTAATACTTCCTCATGGTATCTGGGATTTTCTTTATAGACCTTGTCTCATTTGCATTTACATAATTATTTATTCCATTATTCATTTAATGAAGAGTTTTCAAATGGTGTGCAGGCCTAATGTACCTATAGATGCACTCCATGGGCCACACAATGTTTTTTTAAAAAATTAATTTTCAGGAACATTAGTTAGTTCATCCATATGACAGCTTCATTACAATACGGATGGTTCTTATCTTCCAGTGGAGCTCTGGTAGCATAGTGCCTAAGGCACTTGACTGCTAACCAGAAGGCTGGTGGTTCAAACCCACCAGCCACTCCTTGGAAGGAAGGTTGGGCAATCCTACTTCTGTAGTGATACTGCCTCGAAAACCCAAGGAGGGGTCGCTATGAGTCGGGGCTGACTCGACAGCAAATAACAACAACAACAACATATGTGAATTAAAAATATCTTCCAGAATATGTACAAACCCCAGACTGGAAATCAGACTGTGACAGCTGAACCTAGCAGTGTAACAAACGTGTGACAGTATCTCACTGACATTGGTGGGAGAAAAAAGGGCTGACTTAAAGAACTTTGGGAAACATGTGTTTAATGGAAGGCCCAAGGCTTGGAGGGTGCTTTTCACTTGTTGGCATCTCTATTTTAAGTCCAGTGCCCGAGGTAGGTGTAAAAGGAATTGTACTGAAACTCTGTGCTTTAGTTGCTAAATTTGTTTTTCAGAGTGTTATGGGCTACCAATTTTGAAACTGCATGTAGGTGTATTAGTTTTTTCTTCTTTTTGTTAAATGCTGTCAAGTCAGTTCCACCTCATAGAGACCCTGTGTACAACCAAATAAAATGTAGCCTTGGCTTGCAAAATAAAACGTAGCTCAAACTGTGTTTACACCCATTGTTGGAGCCACTGTGTCAACCTCCTGTAATCTATCTCATTGAGGGCCTTCTTTTTCAATGACCTTTTACTTTACCAAGCATGATGTCTTTCTTTGGGGATTGATCCTTCCTGTAACATGTCCAAAGAAAGTGAGATGAAGTCTTACTATCCTCACATAAGGAGCATTCTGGCTTTACTTCTTGCAAGATTTGTTCGTTCTTCTGGTAGCCCATAGTATATTTAACATTCTTCAAAACCATAATTCCAATGCATTGAATCTTTGTTTATCTTCCTTATTCATTTTCCACCTTCCACATGTATATGGAGCATGACTTAACACTCCCTTTTGACAGCTAATTTCTTCTCTTCTAAATGATTATTAATGATTAACCTTTGGTTCATTGCCATCCAGTGGCTCGGACTTAAGGTGGCTTTATGTATAATAGAACAAAACACTGCCTGGTCCTGCACTATCCTCACTATTATTGAAATGTTTGAGTCCAATCAGATGATATTCTTTTCTGATCCATAAGGTTTTCATTGGCTAATTTTCAGAATAGCTCTCCAGGCCTTTCTTTCTAGTCTGTTTTAGTTTGGAAGCTCAGCTGAAACCTGTTTTCAATGGGTGACCTTGCTGTATTTGAAATACTGCTAGCAAAGCTTCCAGCATCACCACAATATGGAAGACACCTCAGAATGACAAACCTACAGCGAAGGAACTGTATCAAGTGCTGAGGAGCAAGGATATCTCCTTGAGGACTAAGGTGCACCTGACACAAGCCATGATATTTCCAATCGCCTCGTATGCATGTGAGAGCTGGACAATGAATAAGGAAGACCGAAGAAGCATTGATGCTTTTGAGTTGTGGTGCTGGTGAAGAATGCTGAAAGTACCATGGACTGCTAAAAGAACTAACAGATCTGTCCTGGAGGAAGTGCAGCCGGAATGCTCCTTGGAAGCAAGAATGGCCAGACTTCGTCTCACCTATTTTGGTCATGTTGTAAGAAGGGACCATTCCCTGGAGAAGGATGTCATGCTTGGTAGGGTGGAGGGTCAACGAAAGAGGGGGAGGCCTTCAACGAGATGGATTGACATGGTGGCTGCGATGATGGGCTCAAGTATAGCAGGGATTGTGGGGCTGGCGGGGGATCGGGCAGTGTTTCATTCTGCTGTGCATGGGGTCGCTATGAGTCGGAAACGACTCGACGGCACTTAACAGCAACAACAACACAGATGGGCGGTTGAATGACTACCTTACCCCTGCTCAATCACCCTACCTCCTACATGAAAAGTTTCAGTAAAACCAATTACTAAAAGTCCTCCCCCCATCTTGATAGCATCAAATCCATTTTTTTTAAATTATTGTGATGAAATATATATAACAAGGCATTTGTCATTTAAACAAGTTTTACATGTACAATTCAGTGATATTAATTCCATTCACCATGTTTGTCCAATAATCACTACTGTGTGATTCCAAATTTTTTCATCACCCTTACCAGAAACTCTGGGAGCTCTGGTGGCGTAGTGCCTAAGGCACTTGACTGCTAACCAGAAAGCTGGCGGTTCAAACCCACCAGCCACTCCTTGGAAGGAAGATTGGGCAATGTACTTCTGTAGAGATACCGCCTCGGAAACCCAAGGAGGTGTCGCTAGGAGTTGGATTAGACTCCACGGCAATGGTTCCATTGTGTTTTTGTGTAACAGAAATTCTACCACTTAAGTAGAATTCTCCCTCCCCATTTCTCTTTCTAACTTATCCCTGGAAACCCATGATGAACTTGAATCTTTATACATTTGCCTGTTCTAGATATTGCACATAAGTGGGATCACACTGTATTTGTTCTTTTGTGACTGATTTATTACACTCAGCATAATGTTTTCAAGGTTCATCCATTATCGTGATATGCATCCTTTCTCTTTATGAATATGTGATATTCCAAAGATGGTGACCTTATCACATTATAATAAGAAATCTCCATCCAGGAGTGTGTGATTTACTATGCTAATATGCTCTTTTACTTAGATTTAGGCTGTTGCTGGGTCAGCAACTGGTAATTAATGGTAGATGACCTTCCTCCAGCATTTGCAAACCTCCTGGGCATCTGGTGTTTCTTAAAAGTTACATTTCTACTCCCCTTATCTCACTAGGAGCAACCCTGAGAAAATCTCCAAAGAACACTGTGTATTCCTTTAATGAAACACTGTGCATCTCCTAATGAATACTGTACATTCTTTTAGGGAAACGCTGTGCATCATTTCCTCCCTTTGAAGCTACTGATGCTTCATTAATTGAATGGCATCAGTTGTTTCATTGGTTTGCTATATTTTATGAAATCTCCTTGAGGTTGGAGGAAGAATAGTGGTTAGCCTCTCTATGGAACAAAGTTCTTCTGTTGCATTAGTGGGTATATGTGAATAAACTTTAACTATACACAGCAAAAACCACTCTGCAGCTAACTTGATGTGGCTTTGATTGTAGCTAACCAAATTTACAGCAA
>NW_006921723.1:1105427-1106740 GCF_000298275.1 Orycteropus afer afer
GTTACAGCGAAATTCAGAACCCTAAGACTGGGGAAATTACTGGGAGGAGGAGGAGGGGTTAATGTCTGAGATGATGGAGTGGCATGGTAGTTTGGATATTTGGGACATCTTTGACCTCCACCTCATGGGGACCAGCCTCGTGCTGATCTTTCTAAGAGAAATTGTTCAAGCAACTAGACATGAAGTGAATGTTTGTTTTACATACCTTCCTCCTGATAGACAGAACTCTGAGGTATTTAAGACCTGTTGAGCTAGGTAAACCCAACTCCATTTTTGTTGAGATTTTAGTATATTTTCCCCAAACTGGGGAGGACTACCAGGAAAATAATGAAGGCTTTCATAGTCTTAAGAATAAGAACTTAAGGTCTTGAAGGGGCTCACAGTTCCAGTTGTCTCTCTGAGGTTCGGTTGATGGGTCAGATTAAGGTGCAGATTTCAGCCTTGTGTGATCAATCCACGGTTCCACTCCTAACTTCACTGCAGTGTAGGCGGTCAGAAGAACTGGGGTCAGCCCCTTTCCACTTTGCTTGAAGGGGTTCATCTTTGCAGGTCTGTAGGAAGACTTGCTCTCCTGGTAGGAAATGATGAACAGGAATGTCAACGGGGTATTTCCACCATAAGTGGGAGTATCTGTGAGTAAAGAAAGTACAGCAGACAAACCTTTCAAGTGAGAATGAACCCCATTCTCCCTAATACATACAATTGATCTCCATTTCTCAGGTCAAGATTCCTGGAAAAGGGCCTACCAAATAGGAGCTCACATGGGCTCAGCTTTAACTTGTGCCTGTAATAGGGCAATTGGCAAGGCTTCTCTCCATGTTAACTTTGTTTCTTGGCATATTTTTGTTATCTGCCGTTAGAGATTTTGGTTCATTCGTTCAACCTTTACGTTTGATTGGGGGTCGCCGGATTGAACGCCATTTCCAAGCAACACCTAGTGCTCCAGCAATTTCTTGAGTCACTTCTGCTATGAAGTGTGGCCTATTATCACTCTCAGTGCTGATGGGCAGGCCAAAATGTGGGATGATTTCTTGAACTAATGCTTTTACATCTTCTCTTGTTTTGCTGGTCCTGTAAGGAAATGTCTCCACCCACCTAGTGAAGGTGTCTGTAAACACTAGTGTATATTTAACATTTCCAACTGGTACGTGGCATTACATGGCGTTCTGACCAAAGTGGGAAGATTCATGAACTCTTTTTAACAAAGGCTGCAGCATATACTTTGCAATCATTACTCAGCCGTCTGGGGTGTGTTTTCATTTTGTGAATAAACAAGACACTGTCCATTCCTGGGCAGCGACACCCCCACCCAC
>NW_006921723.1:1108679-1112819 GCF_000298275.1 Orycteropus afer afer
ATCCTTGCTCCTCAGTACTTGAAAGAGGTCCTTCGTGGCTGACCTGCCCAGTGCTATACATCATCTAATGTCCTGACTGCTGCTTCCATTGGTGTTGATTGTGGAACCAAGCAATGTGAAGTCTTTGACAACTTCAATCTTCTCTCCGTTTATCGTGATGCTGGTTATAGGTCCAGTTGTGAGGATTTTTATTTTCTTTATATTGAGATGTAATCCATACTGCAGACTGTATTCTTCAATTTTCATCAATAAGTGCTTCAAGTCATCCTCATGTTTAGCAAGCAAAGTTGTGTCATCAATGTATTGCAGATTGTTAATGATTCTTCCTCCAATCTCGATGCCACGTTCTTTTTCATATAGTCTAGCTTCTCGGATTATTTGCTCAGCATACAGATTCAGTAAGTATAGGGAAAGGATACATTGCTGATGTACTCTCTTCTTGATTTTAAACCAGAGGGTGTCCCCTTGTTCTGTTCAAACAACAGCCTCCTGGTCAATGTACAGGTTCCTCATGAGCACAATCAAGTGTTCTGGAATTCCCATTCTACTCAATGTCATCCAAAATTTGTCATGATCTACACAATCAAATGCCTTTGCATAGTCAGTAAAACACAAGGAAACATCTTTCTGGTATTCTTTGCTTTGAGCCAGGATCCATCTGACAGCAGCAGTGACATCCCTCATTCCACATCCTCTTCTGGATCCAGCTTGCACCTCTGGAAGTTCTCTGTCAATATACTGCTGCAACCGTTTTTGAATTATCTTCAGTAAGATTTTACTTGCATGCAATATTAATAATATTGTTTGATAACATCCACATTCTATGGGATCACCTTTCTTTGGAATGGGTACAAACAAATATGGATCTCTCCCAGTCAGTTGGCCAGGTAGCTGTCTTCCAAATCTCTTGGCATAGCCAAGTGACTGCCTCCAGCAGGACATCTGTTGAAACATCCTCATGGGTATTCCGTCAATTCCCAGAGCCTTGTTCTTCACCTGGAACCTTGCTCTTCACCAATTCCTTTATTGCAGCTTCAACGTCCTCCTTCAATACCATTGGTTCTTGATCCTATGGCACCTCCTGAAATGGATGAAGATCTACCAGTTCTTTTTGGTACAGTGAATTTGTGTATTCCTTCTATCTTCTTTTGATGTTTCCTACATCAGTCAATATTTTTCCCATAGAGTCTTTCAATATTGTGACTCGAGGCTTAATTTTTTTCCTCAGTTCTTTCAGCTTGAGAAATGCTGAGCATGTTCTTCCCTTTTGGTTTTCTAACTCTCAGTTTTTGCACATTTCATATAGTAATTGGCTTTGTCTGCTTGAGCTGCTCTTTGAAATCTTCTGTTCAGCTCTTTTAACTTATCATTTCTTCCATTTGCTTTAGCTACTCTCTACTCAAGGGCAAGTTTCAGAGTCTCTTCTGTCATCCATTTTGGTCTTTTCTTCTTTTCTTATCTTTTTAGTGACCTCTTGCTTTCTTCATGGATGATGTTCTTGATGTCATCCCACAATTCTTCTGGTTTTTGGTCATTGGTGTTCAATGAATCAAATCTATTCTTTAGATGGTCTCTAAATTAAGGAGGGTATATATATATATATATATATATATATATATATATATATATATATATGGATATATTTAAGGGAGCTCTGGTAGCATAGTGGCTAAAGGCACTTGACTGCTAACCAGAAGGCTGGTGGTTCAAACCCACCAGCCACTCCTCGGAAGGAAGGTTGGGGCAATCTACTTCCATAGTGATACTGCCTTGGAAACCCAAGGAGGGGTCGTTATGAGTCGGGTCTGACTCGACAGCACATAACAACAACATATTCAAGATCATATTTTGGCTCTCATGGACTTGTTTTAACTATCTTTAACTTCAAGTTGAACTTGCATATGAGCAGTTGATGGTCTGTTCCATAATCAGCTCCTGGCTGGTTTTGGCTGAAAACTGAGCTTTTCCATTGCCTCTTATCACAGATGTCATCAATCTGATTCCTGTGTATTTCATCTGATGAAGTCCACATGTATAGCCGCCATTAGTGTTGTTGAAAAAAGGTATTTGCAGTGAACAATTCATTGGTCTTGCAAAATTCTATCATGCGATTTCCAGCATCGTTTCTGTCACCAAGGCCAAATTTTCCAGCTACCAGTGATTCTTCTTTGTTTTCAACTTTTGCATTCTAGTCACCAGTGATAATTAACACATCCTGATTGCATGTTCAGTCAATTTCAGACTGCAGAAGCTGATAAAAATCTTCAATTTCTTCATCTTTGACTTTGGTAGTTGATGCATAAATTTGAATAATCGTATTAACTGGTCTTCCTGGTAGGTGTATGGATATTATCCTATCACTGACAGCATTGTACTTCAGGACAGATCTTGAAACATCCTGTGTGATGATGAATGTCACACCATTCCTCTTCAAATCGTCATTCTTGGCATAGTAGACCACATGGTAGTCTGATTCCAAATGGCCAAAACCATTTCATTTCAGCTTACTAATGCCTAAGATATCCATCTTTATGTACTCCATTTCATTTTTGACAACTTCTAATTTTCCTAGATTCATGCTTCATACATTCCATGTTCTGATTATTAATGAGTGTTTGCAGCTGCTTCTCCTCAGTTTGAGTCCTGCCACATCAGCAAATCGAGGTCCCAAAAGCTTTACCTTATCCATATCATTAAGGCTGGTTCTACTCTGATGATGCAGCTCTTTCCTGGTCCTATTTTGAGAGCCTTCCAACCTAAGTGGCTTATCCTCCTGCACTGTATCAGACAATATTTCCAGGCTATTCATAAAGTTGCACAGTAATGTATCAGACAGTGTTTCTCTGGTATTCATAAGGTTTTCCCTGGCCAATTCTTTGAGAAGTGGATGGCCTCCTCCTTCTTCCTAGTCTGTCTCAGTCTGTAAGCTGTTGAAACCTGTGCACTATGTGCAACCCTACTGGACTTGAGACACCAGTGGCACAGCCTCAAGCCTCACAGCAACATGCCACCACAGTAGGACAAACTGACAGACAAGTTTGTCTCCCTTAGCTGTTCAAAACCTCTCCATCCTCCCCACCCTGTCTACCCTCCCAACCCTCCCTACCCTTCCCCTACATAGATCCCTGCCCCTTTCCCGCTGCTTGAGAGGAGCGTTACCTGGGACCCCAACCCTGGATCCCTGCCTCTGCTTCCTCGCTCTGTCCAAGCTTCTTCTATAAGGTGGAGATTACATCATAACCATGTTCTATATACAATTACATATGATTACAGGTTAAGCATAAGCAGTGAGGAATCAACAATGGTGACCTTATCATGTCTTGTTATAATGTGAAATCTCCACTCAGGGGTATATGATATACTAAATACCAATGCCCCCTTCAACCTAGATTTAGGCTGCTGCTAGGTCAGCAACTGGTAATGAATGGTGGATGACCTTCCCCAGCGTTTGCAAACTTCCAGGCCTTCTGGTTTTTCTTAAGTTACATTTCTCCTCCCCTTTCTCATGGGGGGGAATCTTGAGAAAGTCTCCACACAGCACTGTGCATTCATGGCTGTGAGTCAAATTGACTCTACAGCAGTGAGTTTAGTTAGTGTATTTCCCAATGAATACTACTCATCCCCATCTTTTAGGGAACCACTGTGCATCATCATTGCCATTACAATGAAAGTGAGGTGATATCTCATTGTGATTTTGATTTGTATTTCCCTAATGGTAATGAAGAAGCTCTGGTGATGCAGTGGGTAAGGTACTTGGCTGCTAACCAAAAGGTCAGCAGTTCAAACCCACCAGCTGCCCTGTGGGTGGAAGATGAAGCAATCTACTTCCGTAAAGATTTACAGTCTTGAGGGTCACTATGAGTCAAAATCGACTGGATGGCTGTGGGTCTGGTTTTTTAGTTTAATGGCTAATGACTACTGAGCATCTTTTCATGTGCACTTTGGCCATTTGAATATCCTCTTTAGTGATTTGTGTGTTCAAGTCCTTTGCCTACTTTTTGATTGGGTTGTTTGTCTTTTTGTTGTTAAGGTGTAGAAATTTTGTGTGTGTGTGATTTGGGTGAAAATTTACAGAGCAAATTCACTTTCCATACAGCAGTTCACATACACTTTGTCTCATGACATTGACCACAATTCACC
>NW_006921723.1:1113454-1116673 GCF_000298275.1 Orycteropus afer afer
TGTGACTATGGTCCCAAGCCCACAGGTTCAACTACTCAGTGCCTCTGGGTAGCTGGTGGTGACCAAGAAGTGACTACAACCTTGTCTCTTGTCAGCTCTAAGTTGTAGAAATTTTTTAAATATATATTTCTTGGATATTAGACCTTAATCAGATACACAGTTCCTAAAAACTTTCTCACAATCTGTAGGTTGTCTTTTTACTTTGTTGACAAAGTTGTTTGGTGAACAAAAGTATTTAATTTTTATGACATCCCATTTATCTATTTCGTCTTTTGCTGCTAGTGCTTTTGTTGTCCTATGTGATAATCCACCATTAAAAAGAGCTCTCACATCCTTACCTCTATAACATACTATGAGGGACAGTTTTTATTCCCAGTGAGTTTCTTTCTTTTTTTTTTTTAATTACAAAATTTCTAACTATAACAGAATTATTGGTGCTCCTTAAGTCCCAGAGTATTATTCAAAATATAACATTAATAAGGTCATGACTTAATATTGAATAGAGAAGAGACAATATTTTAATATTGTGAAAATAACTTGAAATATAAGAATCAACACAAAGCAAATCCTATGAGGTGGAGGTCACATATATCCCCATTTTCCACATCCTCCAGGCTGCTGTACCACTCCGTTTCAGACACCAGTCTCTTCTCCCCTGGGCGCTCTTCCCTACAATGTTGGGTTCACCAATTCAATCCAAGGCAACTCAACTGTAATTACACTTAAGTGGTTTATAAAGGAAGTAATCGATCACAACTCGGGATCAAGATCAGGTAGCAAGTAGGCAAAGTTTCCCTTGTTCAGTGCAGGACAGCTCTCTCAGCTCCTCTCAGATGCATTCCTCTCAGCCAAGCCATCCTCCTGGTGGCCACCTGAATGTAGGCCTCTTCCGGGGCCCCTCAGCACGGGTTCCTCCTGACCCTGCTGTCTGTCACCATGGACTCTGCCTCTAGGCCTAGAGGATTTGTGACTTTAGTCCAGCTTGATTAACATTTCCTGGGTAGACTGCAAACAATTTATCCTTTGATACTTTTTGTCTGATCCTGGGCTTTTCCCACATTAAACCATAGAAATGTTCAAACTGACTAATAGTCCTCAGCACATGCTAACACCAAGACCTACACACTGCTTGCCACACGTCAGCCCTCTCTTATAGTTCCAACTTGTTGCTTTGTCGCAGGGTGCAAAACCTTTGTGGCCCTGTATTGAGGCTTGCCTGTGTCCTGTCTGGCACCTGGGAGCACTAAATTCTATTGGTTTTCTGGCCTTCTTGCATGGTCTCACTTTGTCCTGTGCCTGTGACACTTGACAGAGCAGCTGCAACAGCAAGAAATTCCCTTTGGGTAAAAATTCAGACATGCATTGCATAGGCCACAGAATTTTTAAAAAATTAATCTTGAAGAACTTCACTTAGATCATCCTCTTTTAGGTCTATCACAAGTACCACCAACTCATGCCATTTCACCAACTTAGGTCCCTTTCCTGCCTCCTGTAGGCCTTCTCATCTTTGGCCTGTCTCTTTTACTAAAACATAAGGTCCAGTAAGGTAAGGATGGTTCCATTTTCCACATCGCTTTATGCCTGGGACATGCTAAGGTACTTCTGAAATCCTCCCCAAATGAAGGACAGCCCTTCTCACTATTCAAAAAAAAAAAAAAACACCTCACTTTCATTGAGTCGATTCCTAAGCATAGCAACCCTACAGGACAGAGTAGAATTGCCCCATTGGTTTCCAATGGCTGTAAATCTTTACAGAAGCAGACTGCCTCTTCTTTAACCCATGGAGTGGCTGGTGGGTTCAAATGACTAACCTTTTGGTTGGCAGCTGACTTCTTAACCACTGCGCCACCAGAGCTCCATTTCTCAGTATAGCTAATAACCTTTTTCTTAGGTTGCCTTTATTTTTATTATCAGATGCTCTGTTGTTGTTGTTGTTATGTGCTGTCAAGTTGGACCCAACTCATAGCGACCCCTCCTTGGGTTTCCGAGGCGGTATCACTACGGAAGTAGATTGCCCATCTTCCTTCCAAGGAGTGGCTGGTGGATTTGAACCACCAACCTTCTCGTTAGCAGTCAAGTGCCTTAAGCACTATGCTACCAGAGCTCCTCAGATGCTTGGTTGGCAGCTGACTTCTTAACCACTGCGCCACCCGAGCTCCATTTCTCAGTATAGCTAATAACCTTTTTCTTAGGTTGCCTTTATTTTTATCATCAGATGCTCTGTTGTTGTTGTTGTTGTTATGTGCTGTCAAGTTGGACCCAACTCATAGCGACCCATTTGGTGAATATTTCAAAACAAATTTTGAACAAACACTGGAATGTTTGGAATTTCAAAGCAAACTTCCATGCTCTGTTTTACTAACGGACTCATTAAAATGTAAAATTCTGTGTTTACACTCTAGAACACGTTGAGTTGAGAGCTTTTCAAAAACATTCATCAGGGCTTTCAATTTCTGCCCTCGAGGGAGATGCCTCCCTGCCTGTGCTCCCAATTTCCCACTGTTTAATCTCCAAATGCTCCAGACTGGATGGCTCTGCAGTCTGTCCTCACTGATGGCAACATCAAAAAATAAACCCAAATCACAGTGTAAAAATTCTTATTACCTCAAAAATGGTCCTATGTACAAAACAGGAATTACAAATTTATGCCTCTTATAAAGAATAAAGATACAGCCCAATGTTGTTTCTTGGAAGCATGGAAGTTTTCCAACTCATAATGACCCAATGTCACAGAAAACTGCCCAATAAGGTTCCTGGCTGAAATCTTTGTGGGAGCAGGTTGCCAGGTCTCTCCCCTGAAGAGGTGCCAGGTGGGTTTGAACCTCCAACTCTTCAGTTGGCTGTTGAGTGCTTAGCCATTGTACCACCAAGGCCCCCTACATACCACAGTATCAAAACCAAAACAACTCACTGCCATCGAGTTGATTTCGACTCATAGCGACCCTCTTCCAAGGTGGTAAATCTTTATAGAAGTAGATTGCCCCATCTTCTTTCCGCAGAACAACCAATGGGTTTGAACTGCCAGCCTTCTGGTTAGTAGTTAAATGCCTTAGGCACTTCGTCACTAGAGCTTCTTATATAGCACAATAGATCCCTGTGTTTTCCAGATACTTTACTTTTTTATGTTTTATGGGAGCTCTGGTAGCATAGTGGCTAAGACACTTGCCTGCTAACCAGACAGCTGGCGGTTCAAACCCACCAGCCACTCCTCGGAAGGAA
>NW_006921723.1:1117163-1118825 GCF_000298275.1 Orycteropus afer afer
TCTTGAAATTTTCCTACCCCCTCTCTAACACACACATGCACACACACACAGATTCTATTTTTGTTTTTTAATTCTCCTCACTTGGTAAAGGCTACAATCTTACTAGTAGCTCTAAAAAATTCATCATAAACTCTGGACGAAAATGCTAAAATCCATTTTTCACTTTTACCAATACTAAGAAAGAAAATAGAGAGAGAGAAGTTTAAACTTAAGACATAAAGTGCAAAATAGAAATGAAAAAGGGACTACATTAAATGGTATTTGAAAGAAACATGGATGGAGATTTTTCCATAACTCAAATTGTAAGAATGTTTGTTTTGTCATGAAAACAAAGTAAATACCACTGGGGTTCATGACCATCAACCATCAATTTGACAGAACTGATGTTCAGGGTTTTTCTTTTGCATCAGTCTACTGTCTGATCAAGAATGAAAAACAAAATATCAGCCCACAAGTTTTGTTCTTTCTTTCTGTTCTTCTTCCCTCTAAGTTGCTTCGTCCTCAGCCTATCCTCTTGTTATTAGATGAATGCCGTCAACTCCATACTTACATCCTATCAAGGTAACAACCCTAGAGGGGTTCTCCCAACAACCTCAGCAAAAGTCCCAGAGTGGATTGTGATTGGCTTGGTGCAGGTCCCATACTAACTGCTGAACCAATCACTGTGGCTAGGCTTCTCTTAGTAGCATATACACAGAACACTCACCTATCCTTACAGCTGGGAAGTGAGGGAAGCCTTACTTAAACTATTTGGACTAAAGTAAAGGAGAGACATTTCCCCAAAGGAAAATCACAATATCATTACCAAAAAGGAGGACGAAGTGATGAAAGAAAAACACAACACAAGTAGATAATCTCACACACCCCATGGAGAAGGTACTGTCATATCTCCAATTTCATAGAAGAGGAAACTGAGGCTGAGGGAGGTGAAGTAACCTGACCAAAAACCTCATGGCTGGTACATGGCAGAGCTGGAATTCACACTCTCAGGTTTGAATGCTGAGAAACTGCACTCTTCAGCCTTCAGGAAAAAAGCAACTTCAGGTAACGGTGTAGTATTTGAACCCTCTTCACAGCCAACTTGCCTCACTATCCTTTATCCTAGGGAGCATTGACAGGATGATGAATATGTAACATGTCTCCTTTTCTGTAATCTTGATCAAAATTATAAAAACAAAAGCCTCCAGGAAACCAAACCTAAGAAGTAATAAATTTTGTGTTGGATTAATGGTCCATTTTGTCCAACAGCATTTTCAACAACACAAGGGGGATGCGATTTGCACTTGATTATATTAACACAAAAGGAGCTCTAGTGGTACAGTACCTAAGGGATTTTGACTGCTAACCAGAAAGCTGGCAGTTCAAACCCACTAGCCACTCCATGGAAGGAAGGCCAGGCAATCTACTTCTGTAAAGATCTACTGCCTCAGAAGCCCAATGGGGATCACTATGAGTTGGAATCAACTCAGTGGCAGTGGGTTTGGTTTTTGGTTTTCATATTAACACAAAACAATATTTCCCATGCATTTGAGGGTCACAATCATGGTTCTTTTATCCACACACACATCAAAACATTTTGATCTCCTCATATTTCCCTTAGTTTTCCTGACTATGTTCTTACCAACCTCCCACCTTCAGAAGAATAGGGAAGTCAGCAAGCAT
>NW_006921723.1:1128551-1133470 GCF_000298275.1 Orycteropus afer afer
AGAGCCACATCGCTACCTGTCTTAACAGACCTGTGGTCTCTCTCATTTGAATCATTTGTTCGCTCTATTTGTTATGTGGCTTCAATAAAACTCTTTAACATTCTATGGTAGTCATAGCTGCTCCTTCCCATCACTACAAAGGGGGAGCCATGGAACCCCACGGTCACAAGTTACAGCCCTCTGTGTTGCCGCACGGAACCCTTCCCCGGAGGCACCAAGCGGCCCAGGAACCGGAAGGGGAAGTGTGCGTCCTCAAGTGGGTAGCCGCATTTGGTCGCATTCTTACTGGGGTGGTTTTGTTTCTTTAGTCAGCCGGCCTGATCCACTAGTTGGTGATCCCAACTAGTGGGTCTAAGGGCGCTGCTCCCGCTCTCTCCTCGTTTCTCCGCGGTCCACTAGGCTGGGCGCCGCCGCCCTGCCGCTTTCTGCGAGATCCCGGCCACAGCTGCTTTCTGGACGGCTAAAGAGGTGGGTGTACCTGGGTCTCTCGGTGCCTTAACGGGTAAAATCGTGTGGTCTGGCTGAGTAAAAGTGTGCTTGTCAGACCAGCGGCGTCAGCGTCACCTGGGGGTAGGGAAAAATGCAGTTACGGCCTCGTGGATGCCCCAGGTCATTAGTCTAAATGCCCCCACTCACCCCTTCCAATCTGTCGTTCACCTTGCTCCCGTTTCTTTTCTTTTTTTTCACAATTCAGCCTCAGCCAGATTCTTGGCCTCATTTGCACCTCTCCCTTACACAACGCGCGCGCGCGCACACGCAACACGTCACGTTGAGCTCCTCGTAAGGCCTCAATTACTCACTCCTCCGCTTGTATTTATTGAACCATTTCAGAAGTGCTAAGCACTGCCCTAAGTCCTTTCAAAAAGGACTTGGGGGCGACATCTTCCGACCTAACTTCACAAGAGGAAGACAGAATCACCATCAGCAGTGCGAGCCATATTCCTGTAAGGCCAGACGTGCCAACACCCTGCAGCCTTTTACCAATTCTGACACCAACCATCCGTCCCACAGGCGCTCACTACTTCTCTGCTGGGTTTGATAATTCGTTGCAATGGCCACACAGAACTCACAGACAGTACTCACAATTATGCAGTTTATTAGGGAAGTAATAGGCTACAATTCAGTTCAGAAGAAGCTCAGGACAGTTCTTCCATCCCAACAGTCTCCCCTCTGCTATGCCCTGAGGCTTACCTCTCTGGCGTTGGCCTCGCCTCTTGGCCTCTACCCTGCTTGGGCAAGTGGTACAAAGCTCTTTTAGCTCTACTGACAAGCACACCTAGGTGCACCCCACTCCTTCCACAAGCCTCCTGCCCAAAGGCACTCAGCGTTCTGGCTCTGTGAGCCAGGTAAGCCCGCCACTCTGTCTCTTGCCTCTTGATTCCACTGTGACTGTCTCTCTCTGCCCAGGCATCTGTGCCTGGGCATCTCTGCCAAGGAGGTCCAGTGCAGGGTTCTTGAGTCCAAGGACACACTCTACTTCACCTTCAGCTCTTCTCTCTTGACGGCAGTGAGATCTCTTCTCTTCTTCCAGGAGGGCTCACTTTAAGCCTGGCAGAGTGACAAAACTAACCAATCCCAACATCAGAGTTCTATACACGTTATTTGCATGGTCCCACCCAGTAATCCCGTGGGAGTTAAAAGACTGTGGCTAGAAAAGCCATACCAAGTAATTCACTACACCACAGTACTTTATATATTGTTGTTGTTGTTGTTGTTATTTGCTGTCGAGTCAGCCCCGACTCATAGCGACCCCTCCTTGGGTTTCTGAGGCAGTATCACTACGGGAGTAGGATTGCCCAACCTTCCTTCTGAGGAGTGGCTGGTGGGTTTGAACCGCCAGCCTTCTGGTTAGCAGTCAAGTGCCTTAGGCACTATGCTACCAGAGCTCCTTATATACTGTACCCCATTTTATTCACAAAACAACACTGTGAGGGAATATTTATGGCATTCTACAAAAGTCATAGTTTCAGAGAAATTAAATTGCTTTCCCTTGGATGTGTATCTAGTAAGTGACAATCTGAACTCAGATTCAGGTATGTTCATACTTCAAGGGGCATATTCTTCATCACAATTTCCATGCCTGAAATGGCTTCTCTTTGCTTTCTGTACTCTGTGAAACAGGACTTTTGTTGAATATTGTGGTCATAGAAAAATTAAAACTATGGTAAAGAATATCCCCCCTCCTTTAATAGGTATTTAAGACAGATGAAGAGTTAAGAAACATGAGTTGGAATTGGTACGTACCCTTAAGACTGTAGTTCTCCTCATTTCAGGAGGAAAACATTCAGTAAGTGGCACATTTCGAGGAATTTCTTTGGCCATAAGGCAGAAATTTTCATCAAGATTTGTGAGGAACCATATGGCCAATGCGAGTTAGTCTGATTTAAATTGTGATGTTGCTAAACGAGTTCAACATAGGCAA
The DNA here is from genome assembly GCF_000298275.1 of Orycteropus afer afer. Taxonomy (NCBI): domain Eukaryota; kingdom Metazoa; phylum Chordata; class Mammalia; order Tubulidentata; family Orycteropodidae; genus Orycteropus; species Orycteropus afer. The sequence goes on from NW_006921723.1 coordinate 1,130,974, forward strand.
TGAGGGATTTATAGAGCTCATACACTCGATGTATGTGATCTATGGTGGCTTGGTTGCTGGGCATTGAAGTGCAATTTTTGCTACCAAAGAACACTTCTTAAAAGGTAGAAGGCTTCTTGGAGCACAAACTGCCTATTCCCAATGTCATAACAGTGAATGTTAGGAATGAAGGCAAAATGGGAAGCATGTGTAATGAAGTTCATAGAAATACTTCAACAGATCCTAGAAGGTCATCTGTACTCCCATGTTGCAGAAAGAACCTCATTTTTTGTAATAGTAGTTTTACAAAGTAAGAATCAAGTAAGGAGTCCCTGTGTAGCAGAAAAGATACAGATTAGTAGCTGAAAGCTTATCACTTTGGGTCCACCCAGATGTGCCATGGAAGACATGCCTAGAGATCTGCTTTCCAATGGTCACAACATTGAAAACCCTAGGGAGCAAATTTAAAGTGTCTAAATTTAATTGTCCCATTTGAAAAATCACTGGGAACTCCAATGCCATGAGTGTAATTTCTTTTCTTAGCTACTCAGAATTCCTGTGATTGTTGTTGTTATTGGAAGCAATCCTGTTTTTCTTTTGTCCTTCATGTTAAGAATAAGGTAATCTTAGGAGCTCTGGTAGCATAGTGCCTAAGGCACTTGACTGCTAACCATTAGGCTGGTGGTTCAAACCCACCAGCCACTCCTTGGAAGAAAGGTTGGGCAATCCTACTTCTGTAGTGATACCGCCTCGGAAACCCAAGGAGGGGTCGCTATGAGTTGGGGCCAATTTGACGGCACATAACAACAACAACAAGAAGAAAGGTCCAATTACCTTAAAAAGTCCATTCTTTATACATTGTAGTTCCTTAAATGTGATTTTATTTCTCTTGGTTAGCACAGCCTTTGGTTGGCGTTAAACTTTTGAAATATCCACTTTCCTTCTATATCCCCATATTATCTAAACTTCCCTCCTTTCACTTATACACGCAGACCAAGAAACTTGTCCTTTTTTAAATGATGTCATTTCATGGTATCTTTTGTGTGCCTGTGTGTGTTAGACTGGGTTCTCTCAAGAAGCAAAACCAGTAAAGCTTATAGAGAGAGAGAGAGAAAGAAATTTATCTTAGGAGAATGGCTCATGCACTTACAGAAGCTGGCAAGTCCCAAGTTCTTGGCTCACACGTCAAGCTGGCGGCTTTTCCTGCCTCACGCAGCTGCAGGGGCTGACGAGCTCAAGGTTGGCAGGCAGTACACCAGCTGTTGACTCCAACAAATGATGAATCCAAGATCTCCAGGCCGAATGGTGGATTGTTTGCTCATGGACAATTGTAGGCAGCACAACCAAATCCCAATTCCCAGAAGAGTGTCTCTTTTCTCAGGATGTCCATAAATATACTGGAAGCAGTCCACACCCCTAGGGAAACTCCCTTTCAATGGATTGTCTGCTCAAAACATATAGATCTGATACCATCATGGGAACTCACATTACAGTTGCTTAAACCACACAGAATGGTGGTCCAGCCAAATTGACACACAGCTCCAACTATCACAGTGTGGAATAATGACCTTTTCCTATGCCAACTATTTTTACATATACAATTCAGTAACATTAATTACTTTCAGCATGTCATGCAACCATCACCACTGTCAGTTTCCAAGTTTTCCTATCACCCTTAGTAGCAACTTGGTACCTTGAGCTCAAGCATTAACTCCCCTCCTCCCTCCCATCAGCCCCTGGTAACCATATGGTCTGTATACATTTGCCTACTATAGATAACTCATTTAAGTGAGATTACAAAATATTTGTCCTTTTGCATCTGAGTTAGTGTTTTCAAGGTTCATCCATGATGTAGCATTTATGAGAACTTCTTTTTATGACTCAGTAAGATTCTTTTTTCTTTATCCATGTATTTGTTGATGGATGTTTGGTTATGTTCTACTTTTGGAGTACTATGAATAGAGCTGCAGTGAATATTATTGTAAAAATAACAACATTCCCCCTTTCAAGTCTTTTGCTTATATGCCTGTTGTTGTTAGGTGCCACTGAGATGATTTTAGGCACATGGAGACCCCATACAACAAAGTAGAACTGTGCCATGGGATTTTCTTGGCTGTAAACTTTTACGAAAAGTTTACCTTATGGTGCAACAGGTCTCAGCTGCTGACTGAAAGGTTAGTGGTTCATATTTATCCCTTGTCTCCATGGGAGAAAGACCTGGTGATTTGTTTCTGTAAAGATTACAGCCTAGAAATCTTTATGTGGCAGTTAGTTCTACTCTGTCCATAGGGTCATGATGAGTCAGATTTAATAGCACACAACAACAGCAAGAACAATCTTTATGAAAGCCTATCACCAAGTCTTACTCTTGCAGAGCTGCCTAGTGGGTTTGAACTGCCAACCTTTTAGTTAGCAGCTTAGTGTTTAACTATTTGCACCACCAGTGCTCCTAGAAATGGGAATTTCTGGGTTATATGTTCTTCTTTTTGAAGAACCACCAAACTTTTCTACAGAGGCT
>NW_006921723.1:1134373-1136104 GCF_000298275.1 Orycteropus afer afer
AATATTCTTATTTTTTAAAATTGAAAATATCGCATGTGTCAAGAAGGAGTAAAAATGATCATTAAACACCACTTGTAATCTCAACCTCTATAGAAAAATGTGGTGCCTTTTATTTTCCCTTTCCCTTCTCTGTTGTTGTTGTTTTTAGGTATCATCGAGTCAGTTTTGACTCAAAGCGATCCTTTGTACACGGAACATAACACTGCCTCGTTTATGAAGTAAGCATAACCTTGATGCCAAACCCAGGCAATGTTATTGTTGTTGTTATGTGCCGTCAAGTCAGACCCGACTCATAGCGACCCCTCCTTGGGTTGCCGAGGCAGTATCACTATGGAAGTAGATGGCTTAGCCTTCCTTCCAAGGAGTGGCTGGTGGGTTTAAATCACTAGCCTTCTGGTTAGCAGTCAAGTGCCTTAGGCACTGTGCTACCAGAGCTCCTAAACCCAGGCAAAGACATCACTGAAAAGAAAAACTATAGACCAGTATCCTTCATGAATATAGATGCGAAAAATCTTCAACAAAATTCTAGCCAATAGACTCCAACAACATATCAAAGAAATAATACATTATGACCAAGTGGGGTTCATACCAGGTATGCAAGGATGGTTCAATATTAGAAAAAACAATCAACATCATCCATCACATAAATAAAACAAAGGAAAAGAACCACATATCATATCAATCGATGCAGAAAAGGCATTTGATAAAATCCAACAGCCATTCCTGATTTAAAAAAAAAAAAAAAACCTCTCAGCAAAATAGAAAGGAAATTCCTCAACATGATACAGGACATGTATGCAAAACCAACAGTCAACATTATTCTCGATGGAGAAAGACTGAAGCCATTCCCCTTGTGAACAGGAGCCAGACAAGGATGCCCTCTATCACCACTTCTATTCAATATTGTGTTGGAAGCCCTAGCCAGAGCAATAAGTCAAGAAAGGAAAGTCAAAGGCTTTCAAATTGGTAAGGAATAAGTAAAACTATCTCAATTTGCTGATGATATGATCCTATATGTGGAAAACCCAAGAGACTCAGCAAGAAAACTATTGGACATAATTGAGAGATTTAGCATAGAGGCAGGATACAAGATCATACAAAAATCATAAGGAAATCAACACCATTTATAATAGCTACCAAAAAAATAAAATACTTGGGAATAAATCTCACTAGGGACAGAAAAGACCTGTACAAAGAAAACTACTACTTCAAGAAATCATATGTATGTAAACTGCTGTATGGAAAGCATATTTGCTCTGTAAATTTTCACCCAAATCACAATAAAAAGAAAAAAAAGAAAGGAAGGAAGGCAGGTACAGGTGGAGCGCAGTCTGTAGACAATATGCAGAGGAGGGGTGCTGGATGGGCACAGGGAGGCTGTTGTGAGCATGCCTGCTGGATTGGAAAGGAAGGGAGGGAAGATGTCAGAGGAGTAAAGAGGAGGTCAGGTCAGGAATTGTACGCCAGGAAGGGAATGAGAACAGAAAGACTGTAAAACCAGTGTTCTGGGTTTTTATTTATTTTCCCTTCATCCAAGTTAATATTTGTCTACCCTCTAGTTAGTGGTTTACCCTCCCTTCCCCACCCATCCCTAGTAACCATCAAAGAGTATTTCTTTTTTTGTGAAACATTTTTCTTAACTTTTTAGAACAGTGATCTCATACAATATTTGTCCTTCTGTGATTGACTAACTCCTCAATATGTTGTTGTTGTTGTTGTTGTTATGTGCCA
>NW_006921723.1:1149634-1159863 GCF_000298275.1 Orycteropus afer afer
ATCTCTACCCAGAAGTAAGGGGCACATTTAAACAATGTAAACCAAGTAAACTGTCCACCACATATAGAATAAAATCCCCATTTTACAATGGCCAGCAAGATCCTACATGTTCGGTCTTATGTGTAGCTCTCTGACTTAAATGTATTATATCCTCGTGTTACATAAACTGTAGACCATTTAAAAACAAAAGAACTTTTCTAAGATGTGGAGATTTTCCCTGCCTTTTAGCCTTTGCATCAGAAATTTCTGATTATGAGACAAGGACACATGTAAGGAATGGAAGCTGCCCATGCTGCATTTTTATGATTAAATTGCTTAAATCCCTGCTGATAGTAACTGGAAAGTTGTAATGTTTTTGGTCAAGATTGCTTAAACTGTATTAAGCCCTTCATAGCTCACTAACCCACAATACCTGGGTTGGTCTATACCCACATCATAGGAACATGAAGTGCAGAAATAGCTAGCACCTTCCAACTCTGTGCTTCGTATTCTTGGCAGTTTTCTTTCTGCATGTGTTTCTGGTCATCTAATTTCTGGCTCCTCAGGCATGTGCAGCACGTTGCTGACTGTCCATACACAGTCTTTGAAAGATAACAGAGATCCTGACCATCAAACCAACACTCAAAGGACAGTGCATGTGCAACATCCGTAATGAGCGTCTCACATCTGATGACTATAACCCAGTCCAGAACCTCCCATCTCCCCAAAATACACACCTTTTCCCAGAAACTGAACGAATAAAACATTTACTGAGAACCTTTATAAAAATCTCCCTGCCCTGTGCTCGGGGACACAGAGGCTAACTTTGCTTACTCGCTCTTTGCTCCTTTCCCTTTCTCTTTCCCTTAGCAGTGTTTCATTAAGGCTTGCTCTCTGAACTTATTTTGTCTCTGTGAGCAATTCTTTCTTGCCAGAAGACAAGAGCCTATTTGGGCTGGAGGTGGGACCCCCATACTACAACAATTAGAGAAAGACTTTTTAACCATAGAAAATCAATAATTCTTAAATTGTTCAGGTTTCGCTTCACATGTCACCTCCTCACAGAATGTCCCTTCCTTTCATTCAGTTTCTTCTATTCATTTCTCTTTTTTTTTTTTTCCAAAATTTTTATTGTGAATTGGATGAGAATTTACAGAGCAAATCCATTTTCCGTACAGCAGTTCATACACATTTTGTTTCATGACATTGAGTGCAATTCCCCAGAATGTAACAGCTCTCTTCCCACTTCCTCCCTCTGAGTACCTCTTCCCCGGGTCCTTCTTTCCTATGCATTCCTGCCCCCTGAGCTATCTCCCTGTGCAAACACTGCCCTTCTCTTCTCCCACAGTTGATTGTTCTAAAGAGTGTATCTACCTAGTGTAAATGTTCACCTTATATGCCTGTCTGTTGTTTGGCTGGAAGCCATGGGAGTGAGTTCAGTTCCAGACCTGAAGAGTAACTAGGGGCTATAGTCTCAGGGGTCTCACCAGGATCTATCAGACCAGCAAACATGGTCTTTTTATGATTTTGAGTTTTGTTCCACTCCCACTCATTTCTGTGTTTCATTATCATTGTAGGCTTCATAGTGAGGTAATTCCAATTTATATTGACCTTGACCTTAATCATGTAAATACAAGCAAATTGAATTGAATGTTAGCTTTGCTTTGACCAGCTGTATTTCCCTATTTGACAGGCTTCCAGTAAACAAAAATTTGTGAAGCTCCACATTGTGATGATGGCAGTTTTCACACCCTCTTTTCTGTGTTTGTAGCTTAGAGTTCTGGAGATTCCACTAGAGCTGTGATACCCACTAGACATATTTTGGTATTTCAATTAAAATTGCAGTGAATTGCTTGATGTGCCCTTCTAGCCATTGTCCTCCATTCTGTGATGTATTGTAAATCCTATTATCCATGCCTGTTTGGGGTGGTGTGGTAGTTAAGGTCAGGTATCAACTTGGCTGGGCAGCTGGTAGTAGTCGTTTCCTATAATGACTGGTTCTGTGATAGGATTTGCCTTGAGCTTCTGATTGTTAAAGCCATCCACTTGGGTTATTTCTGTTGGAACAACACAGGTGGAATGTATCTTGAGTCCTGCCTTGCTGGAGGGTATAATTCAAATCACCACTCTTAGCTTCTTTGAGGCTATACCTACAATCTCCTGGGAAGGTTCACCCTCCTCTTGCTCTGGTTCTGTGTTTTGGCTCATCCTCATCTCACCCCTGGATTTGGGACAGCAGCCGTCATCTGATCTGCTGATCAAGGGTCATCAAACCCTGAGAATTGGGAGGATCCTCTAGACCCACTGACGGACCTCAGACTCGCCAGCCTCCACCACTACTATGTGAGACGATCCGTTGGGTGTCTGTAAGTTCTGTGAGGCGTTAAAGCGACATATAGAACCCTAAGACGGGGGAAATTACTGGGAGGAGGAGGAGGAGTTAATGTCTGAAATGATGGAGTGGCACGGTAGTTTGGACATTTGGGACATCTTTAACCTCCGTCTCGTGGGGACCGGCCTTGTGCTGATCTTTCTGAGAGAAATTGTTCAAGCAAAAACTAAAAGAAAAATTTCAGTTCCTTAGTTGCACTAGTCATGTGTTCAGTGCTAAATAGACATATGAGACTAGTGGATACCATAATGGACTGTGTCTCAGTTCCCAGAAAGTTTCATTGGTAGTGCTGCTCAAGAGTATATACAACAGGTGTGTTGTATATCTATGTGTCTTCAAAGACCAATGTCCAAAGCCAGAAGGAACAAGAAAACAAAATACATCGTGCCTGGTCATCAATTTACAGTTTAGCATGAGAGACAGTTTTAAATAAGTAATGAAAAAACAGGAATATCTGATACTTGTAATAAAAGGATGTAACCCAAGAGTCAGGTTAGACTGCTTGAGAAGAAAAATTACTTACATGAGGATTAAGAAAATTAGTTTTATTTAGTTAAATGAATGGTTGGTAGGGCTGATAGTATGTGATTTGAGTGACTTGGAAAGAATATTTCCATTTGGAAGAATAAGTGTATAACTTCCTGAGAAGCAGAGTGCCTGGTATCATAGATTCCTGGATGGAAATCAGTGATGATCGAAGCAGAGAAAACAAAGTGTACATGGCATGTGGGATGGGAGTGGGGGTGGGTCTGTGTCAGGCAGATTGGAGGGGGCAATGGCAGCAGATTTTTCAGAACTATGCTGACTATTCTGGGCTTTTTGAAGTCCAGTGGACAGCCATTGATGGGCATTAAGTACTGTATTAATTATTTAGTGGTACTTTAACAGAAATACCACAGTGGATGGCTTTAACAAACAGAAATAAATTCTTTCACAGTTTAGGAAGCTAGAAGTCCCAACTCAGAACGTCATCTCTAGGGGAAGGTTTTCTTTCTCTGTCCACTCTGGGGAAGTTGCTTATTTCCTTTCAACCTTTGTGGGCCCAGTGTTGTTTGGAGACCTCTGTCTGTCTTGGCATCAGTCTTCACCTGGTCTAGGAGGTTCTCAGCACAGGGACTCTAGGTCCAAAGGACACACTGTGCTCCTGGCTCTTCTTTCTTGGTGGTAGTGAGGTCCCTCCTTCTTTGCTCACTTCTCTCTCCTTTTATCTCTTGTGAGATAAAAGGTGATGCAGGCCACACACTAGGAAACTCCCCTTACATCAGATCAGGGCTGTAACTTAAGTAAGGTTCTTGGATCCCACCCTAAACTCCTTACAACTGATTTCATGATCACATCAGATCACATCATCAGGAATGATTACATCATTACATAACTGCCAAATGACTGGGAATCAAGGCCCAGCAAAATTAATACATGTTTTGGGGGACACAGTTGAATTCATGACAAGCAGTTTCTGTGCTGCAAATAGATCTTGGAAATGAGAATCATGACTGATGTCAGGCAGGAGCATGTATGAATAAGTTATGAAAGACTGTGAAGGGGCCTAGATGTGGAAATGGCTTGTGGATCAGGAAGATGGTGAATGCTTATTCCTTGAGTTACAGGCTATAGATCAGTGGATTCTTCTCATAGTTGAATGGCAATGTGGGTTACCCAGGGATCTTGTTAAAACATGAATTTTGAGCAAGCTCTTAGTTTATGCTGGAAATAATAAGTATAGAAATAAGGATGTGACTTAAATTTGGAGAGTACTATTGAGAAAACACACCCACTCCTCCCTTATCAACATGGTTCGGTTCCAAAGACCAGGTCATTTTGTGAAAAATCAGCAATATGCAAAAATTAGAAACTAAAATCATAGGTCAGATGGCATGCTGGTAGCTCAGTGGTTGATGGAGCTGGAGTGTCTTAGGTTAGGTTGTCCAAAATCAGCAAGTGAGGTAGCAGGCTGCTCAAGTCTCAAGAACTGGAGGTCAGATGATGACTACTCAGATGCAGGATCCAGGGCAAGGTGACTCTTACTGGAACATCCTTTTCAATTGATTGGCTTCTCACATCAGATCACAAAATGGAGGATTAGTATATCATTATATAACTGCCAGATTACCTCATTACATAATTGCCAAACCAATAAGAATCATGGCCCACCCAAGTGAACATGAAACCTTAAACTTCACAGCCAGCATCCCTCTCATCCCTCATCTTGCCATTCGTTACTGCCAGATGTATGTCACGAAGGTGCAAAATAGTTGGATAGTAGATTTTTTACTGTTGTCCTAAATTCAAAATGTCAGATAAGGAGACAGTTAATGAGGAGTGGGTGTGAAAGGAAGGCTTGTGCTTGAAGGGGAAACACTGGTGTAAAGATCATGGTAGAGAGAGAACATTTGCACTGAGACAAGAAATGAAAGAATAGGAGTCAGAGAAGCAGGGTGGAAAGAAATGGCAACAGAGGTGGGAGACAGCTTCATAGAGAAAACTTAATGGTTTGTTTCTTTGTTTGTTGATGGATTTAGTATAAGGTTGAAAGACAAAGTGTCAGGAACTCTCCTATGTTTCTCAAAAGCTTAGGGACTGGTGGTGTCATAGTTTGAGAATGATGGGGGTGGGGCGGGAGGAATACTAAAGGGATGAAAGAAATGTTAATTGCCAAAGCAACAGAAAAATACAATCACATATTACAGTGCACATAATTAAAAATGAATGAACCATGATGAGTTCATTGCAAAACTTGGGGAAAAAAAAAAAGTTCTTCCTGGAAATTCACCAATGTTAATATCAAATAACAGTGTGTGTGTTGATTTATAAGGGCAAAGTTACATAGATGAAACCATAAGTTCAACATTGGACCCCTGACTCCCTGGAAAATCAGAACCTGATTTTCCAGCCTGGCCAGGCCTGCTTGCTTCTCATGCCCTGGGATAGGTTAATTCCTCCATATGTGACCTTGTTGCCAGCAGGAAGAGGCCCAGGGAGCTGCATAATGAACACAGGTTGATGTGCTGGAGGGTGGAGCATTGCCCTGCCTCTGGGAAGAAGCCAAAAACCTGTCACTCCCTGCTTACTCGATACTGTTTCCTTCCTATACTTCTTGTATTTCAGGTCTCAATTGTGGTGCAGGGAGAACTAGTCCAGTCCAGGCAGCTGGGGACCTAGGGAACCATCCAGCACATCCGTAAATAACAAGTAAGGATTTTAACTGATTTCACTGATGTGTGGACCAAACATTATTCATCAGCTTCCAAACAGCCCAGTGCTCTGCTTCCACTCCCATCCTTCTTACTGAAGTGACTTCTTGGGCTGAGAGACAGCATTGCTTCAGACTTCTAGAAGCTGGAGCAAAGAAATGGTGAGTTCTATGGAGAACAGGGTTACTCTTACCATATATGGGTGAAGCTTGATCTGAATTCTTGGGGGACCAGCTGTGTGCCACGGGACTGTGATTCCTCAGTGAAGTAAAAAGGTGGCAGAGGGGGCCAAGGAATTTAGCCCTAAGAGGCATCCTAAGGCCTGTATGATTTAAATAGTAATCTGAATTGATGATTTTGGTCAGTTTAGATGGCCTTCCAGTGTTTCCCCCCGATCTCATCTCCTCCTACCCAGAAATTGTTACTCTCTGTATTTTAAAATTTATGACTATTATCAATATTATTGCTATTATTATAGTTTTATCACTCAAGTCTTAGTCCATAAACTGTATAGTGTTTAGTTTTGTTTAATTTTTGTAAATTAAGGTATTACCTTGTGTGGGTCTTGAGTGACTTGTTTCCTCAGGATGCATTTGAGTTTCATACATGTTAGTGTCTGTAGCTGTAATCTACTCATGTGTCTATGTCTGTATGTTCCCATTGTGTGAATGGGCTACAATCTACCTATCCATTGTAGAGCTTACAGGATTTGGGTGGTTCAAGTGTAACTTTTGTTGTAGTGAGTATTGCTGCTCTTCTGTTCATTCTTTTACCCGGACCCATGTGCTCATCTGAAGTAATCCTGCAGTGAGAGAAGATGGCTGAGTGTAGACCACAGTCGTGTTCAAATATAGGAAGTACTGATGGTACATTTTACAACTTTCTTCCCACAAAGTATGAATACATATTTGTTTGTTCCATCTGCTTATTTAATCGATATTTGTTCTTATAAAGAATGTGAAATGGTATCTTACTTTCATTTTAGTCTGTTCTTCAGTGACTTGTTTCCTCAGGATGCTTTTGAGTTTCATACATGTTAGTGTCTGTAGCTGTACTGTACCCATGTTATTTCATCCTTTGTTGTTGCTGTTTTTGTGGGCTGTTGAGTTGATTCTAACTCAGAGCAACCCATAGGACAGCGTAGAACTGCCTCATAGGGTTTTCTAGGATATAATCTTTACGGGAACAGATTCCCAGGTCTTTTTCCTGCAGAACTCCTGGTGTGTTGGAACCAGTGACCTTTCAGTTAGCACTGAAGCGTTCTATGCACCACGTCACCGGGGTACCTTATTTCATCCTTAACATTCTGTATCCTTTTCTTGTCTTTAGTGCATTACTTAATACTTCTAGTACAATATTGAATAGAAGTGGTGAGTGGGGACATCCTTGTCTTGCTCAGGATCATAGCTGGAAAGCACCTATAGGTGACCCTTGAACAACATGGGTTGACACTGCATGTATCCACTTAGGATTTTTCTTCAAAAAATATATTGGAAAATTTTTTGGAGATTTGCAACAATTTGAAAAACATATAAACCATGTAGTCCAGAAATTGAAAAACTATATGTAGATACTAGTCTATTTTATCATTTACTACCAGGAGCTCTGGTAGCATAGTGCCTAAGGCACTTGACTGCTCACCAGAAGGCTGGCGGTTCAAACCCACCAGCCACTCCTTGGAAGGAGAGTTGGGCAATCCTACTTCCGTAGTGATACTGCCTCGGAAACCCAAGGAGGGGTCGCTATGAGTCAGGGCCGACTCGATGGCAAACAACAACAACAACAACACCATAAAGTGTATATAAATCTATTATAAAGGGTTAAAATTTATAAAATCTTTTGCACAGAAACAATTACAGACTGTACATGTCAATATTTGCAACCGTGATTGTTGTTATGCGCTGTTCCGTCATCTCCGACTCATAGTGACCCTGTGTACAACAGAACAAAGCACTGCCTGGTACTGTGCCAGCCTCACGATCCTTGCAGTACTTGAGCCCATCATTGCAGCCACTTTGTCAATCCATCTCATTGAGGGCCTTACCCATTTTCGTTGACCCTCCACTTTACCAAGAGTGATACCTTTCTCCAGAGAATGGTCCCTTCTGACAACATGACCAAAGTAGATGGATGAAGTCTGGCCATTATTGCTTCCAAGGAGCATTTCAACTGCACTTCTTCCAGGACAGATTTGTTTTAGCAGTCCATGGTACTCAGTATTCTTTTCCACAACTCAAAAGCATTGACTTTTCTTCAGTCTTCCTTATTCATTGTCCAGCTCTCACATGGATATGGGGTGATTGAAAATATCATGGCTTGGGTTAGGCACACCTTACTCTTCAAGGAGACATCTTTGCTTTTCAGCACTCGAAAAAGGTCTTTTGTGGCAGATTTGCCTAATACAATGTCGTCTGATGTCTTGACTGCTGCCATTGATGTTGATTGTAGAACCAAATAATATGAAGTCTTTGATAACTTCAATCTTTTCTCCATTTATTGTGATGCTGCTCATTGGTCTAATTGTGAGGATTTTTGTTTTCTTTATATTGAGGTATAAACCATACTGAAGACTGTAGTCTTCAATCTTCATCAGACAGTGCTTCAAGTCATCCTCACTTTCAGCAAGCAAAGTTGTGTTGTCTGCATATCGCAGGTTGTTAATGAGCCTTCCTCCAATCCTGATGCCACATTCTTCTTCATATAGTCCAGCTTCTCAGATTATTTGCTCAGCACACAGATAGAATAAGTATGGTGAAAGGATACAACCCTGACACACTCCCTTCCTGATTTTAAATCATGCAGTATCCCCTTGTTCTGTTCAAATGACAGCATCCTGGTCTATGTACAGGTTCCTCATAAGTACAATCAAGTATTCTGGAATTTCCATTCTTCTCAATGTTATTCACAATTTGTTATGATCCACATAATCAAATGCTTTTGCATGTTAATAAAGCATAAGCAAACATCTTTCTGGTGTTCTTTGCTTTCAGCAAAGATCCATCTGACATCAGCAATGATATCCCTCATTCCCATCCTCTTCTGAATCCAGATTGCATTTCTGGAAGTTCTCTGTCAGTATACTGCTGCAACAGTTTTGGAATTATCTTTAGTAAGATTTTACTTGAGTGTGATATTAATGATATTGTTCGATAATTTCCACAATCTGTGGGATCACCTTTCTTTGGAATCAGTACAGATATGGATCTCTTCCAGTCAGTTGGCCAGGTACCTGTCTTCCAGATCTCTTGGCATAGCTGAGTGAGTGCCTCCAGTGCGGCATCTGTTTGTTGAAATATCTTAGTGGGTGGGTATTCCATCAATTCCTGGATCCTTGTTCTTCTCCAGTTCCTTCAGTGCAGCTTCGACTTCTTCCTTCAATACCATTGGTTCTTGATCATATGCCACCTCCTGAAATGGATAAACATGGACCAGTTCTTTTTGGTGTAGTGACTCTGTGTATTTCTTCCATCTTCTTTTGATGTTTCTTGCATCATTCAATATATTGCCCATAGAATCTTTCAGTATTGCAACTCGAGACTTAAATTTTTTCCTCAGTTCTTTCAGCTTGAGAAATGCTGAGTGTGTTCTTCCCTTTTGATTTTCTAACCCCAAGTCTTTGCACATTTCATTATAATAATTTATTTTGTCTTCTCGAGCTGCTCTTTGAAATCTTCTGTTCAGCTCTTTTATCTTGTCATTTCTTCCATTTGCTTTAGCTACTCACTGTTCAAGGGTAAGTTTCAGGGTCTCTTCTGACATGCATTTTGGTCTTTTCTTCCTTTCCTGTCTTTTTAATCATCTTTTGCTTTCTTGATGTTTGATGTTCTTGATGTCATCCCACAACTCATCTGGTCTTTTGTCACTGGTGTTTAATGTGTCAAATCTGTATCTAAGTTTAGGTGGGATACACTCAAAGTTGTATTTTTGCTCATGTGTACCCCTTTTTATTTTCTTCACCTTCAACTTGACTTTGTGTTATGAGCAGTTGATGGTCTGTTCTACAGTCATCTCCTGGCCTTGTTTTGACTGATGATATTGAGCTTTTCCATCACCTCTTTTCACAAATGTAATTGACTTGATTCCTGTGAATTCCATCTGGGTAGGTCCCTATGAATAGTCACCGTTTATATGTTAAAATATTATATTTGCAATGATTAAGTTGTTAGTTTTACAAAATTTTATTATGTGGTTTCCTCTGTCATTTCTTTCACCAGTGCAAAATTTCCCAAGTACCAATGCTCCTTCTTTGTTTCCAATTTTTGTAGTTTAGTCACCAGTAACTATCGATATGTATTGATTGCCTACTTGGTCAATTTCAGACTGCAGAAGTTGGTAAAAATCTTCAATTTGCTCATCCTTGGCTTTAGTGGTTGGTGCATAAATTTGAATAATAGTAGTAGTAACTGATCTTCCTTGCAGACATATGGATATTCTCCTATCAGTGAAAATATTGTACTTCAGGACAAAAAAAACAAACCCACTGCCATGGAGTCAGATCCAACTTATAGCGACCCCTCCTTGGGTTTCCGAGGTGGTATCACTATGGAAATAGATTGCTCAACCTTTCTTCTGGGGAGTGGCTGGTGGGTTTGAACCACCAGACTTCTGGTTAGCAGTCAAATGCCTTAGGCACTACACCACCAGATCTTAAAATGTTCTTTGGGACA
>NW_006921723.1:1163041-1166726 GCF_000298275.1 Orycteropus afer afer
CAGGAATCTGCGAGAGCGCTGTCTCTTTAAATATCCAAAATAGTCAAGCCGCTTTTTAAACCTACAAAATGGCGGCGCCCTCTGGACCAGCAAAAGTCCACAACTCAGCCCACCTTTCTCTTCACCTTCTCTGTTTGTTCCCCGGCCACCATGCACAGTCCGTGCAGTCCCTGGCTAGCAGGGTGATTTTTAAGTTAATGTTTAGGTCCTACCACCACTCGGGATTGTCCAAGCCGTTTGTGCCATCAGGGGCGTTCAGGTCCCTGCCAGGCCACAACTCCATATGTCTCCTTTTTTGGTATTTTCACAGAAATTCTTCTGCTAGTTGTGGTTTAGTCTCCTTCTGTATCCTTCCCTTCAAGGCTCAGCGGTCCAAGATTATCTTCTGTGTCTGTGTCAATTGGTTTCCCTTTTCTTTGTTGAAGAGGGTCTGTGCAGTCCTTCTGCCTAGTCTGCCATCTTGCCAGAACTCCCATAGTGTCAATTTTTTTGAGAGTCTTCCTCTTTTTAACTGGCCTTTACTTTACAAAGGAACTCTGGGAGTGCAGTGCCTGACTCATTTGACTGCAAAACAGAAGACTGGTGGTTCAAACCCACCAGCCACTCTTCAGAAGGAAGGTTGGGCAATCTACTTCCGTAGTGATACCACCTCAGAAACCCAAGGAGGGGTCGCAATGAGTCAGATCTGACTCAATGTCAATGTGTTTACTGTACAAAGCATGGTATCCTTCTCCAGAGACTGGTCCCTTCTGGTAATGTGGAAAAGGCATGAGAGACAAAGTCTGGCCATTCTCACTTTTAAGGAGCATTCTGCCTGTACTTCTGTATGAAGATTGTAACCGCTTCATGTTCAGCAGATAGAAGAGCATACTATTCTTCTTTCTGTAGAGGTAGGCTCTTTCTCATCTGATAACATTGACCGTGCTTAGGTGAGGGTATATGGATTTATGTTTGTTGAGGGGAGAAGTCAATAACAATTGGTGTATAGTTGCATCAGGTCTTGAAATTTGAGAATTGTAAAACGATCTAGATTGTATGGTCTCTGTCTCTCACCTGAGCTCTTTTCAAATTTTACCTTTGCTTATCTCCATGAAAGGGACAGAGAGGATAATAAAACAACTGAGCTTTTGAAAAATAGGTGACTGATATATAAATATTCATAATTATCCATAAGAATATTCTTTTTTCAGTGGGTGGACTGTTACCTCCTGATCGTGAGTTGTACCAGAAAATATAACTATCTTAGAGCCTTGGGATGCCAGTTTGTATGAGCCCTTGATCCTCCCATGGCTGTAAAGGGCAAAAGGGATACTGCCATCTGCAGTGTTTCCCAGTTATTAATACCTCATCCTGCATTCACCCTTTGCTTTATATGTTGTTGAGTGTTCCGGTGGGTCTTATAGAAGTAGGTGAAATTATTTGCTTATTATTAAATGATGATCTGAATTAGAGCATTTCTCTAATTTCTACTATGTTTTCTAACTGTTCTAACCCATAAAGAAAGAGACTGTAATTGGTCACAAACTGTGGACAGATTATTTCAGTGTGTTTGAAGTCTGTGAGATAGTGAATGTAGTTAGTGAAGAGATAAAACTGATGGCTACACTCTAGAGTAGACTTTGGTAGACCACAGAACCTAGTGTCAAATCCCTATAAATTCTCAATTTCTCAGGACTGTCTGCCTCATTCTTATACACAATGGAATACATGATACCTGCCTTGCTGATAGAAAACATGTGGAATGTTTTAGGACACAGTGGTCCTTGAGGATGTGGCCGTGGCCTTTAGCCAAGAAGAATGGGCTTTGCTGGATCTTGCTCAAAGGAAACTCTACAAAAACGTGATGATGGAAACCTTCAGAAACCTGGCCACCGTAGGTAAGAATGACATTTTTAAAATTCCTTTAATGAAAAATATTTTGCTCATCAACTTTGCTCTAGTGCTTGGGGTGAAGAGTGGGAATAAATTGTTAAGTAAAACAAGCATGATCCCTTGGTCTATGAAACTTACATATCCTAGCTCCCCCATGAACATAAAACTCATTAAAGTAAATGTTCACTTCTTTTGTGATTAAAAGCCCAGAGGCTCCTTAAAGTTTATCAGTGTAAGCACTGGCTTCAGGGTTCACTTCAGGACAGAGAGGTTTGTGTTGTAGGACCTTGTAGAGAGTTTTAGTGTGTTTATTACAAGTTTGACGTGATTATTTTGCTATAAATAAACTCATACCTGTCCATCTTCACAGACTCAGAAGAGCATAATTTTGGCTCAGTGTCAGAGAAATGTTCATTGCTCTGCACTGTCTTTACTCATGACATGCATGTCTCCCTGAGCACCATGTTAGCTATACCAAAAAACCAAACTCACTGCCATTGAGTCGGATCTGACTCATAGTGACCCCTCCTTGGGTTTCCGAGACGGTATCACTATGGAAGTAGATTGCCCAGTCTTCCTTCTAAGGAGTTGCTGGTGGGTTTGAGCCACCAGCCTTCTGGTTAACAGTCAAATGCCTTAGGCGCTATGTCACCAGAGCTTCTATAGTCATTTGTTTTCCAGAGAAGCAAGGAAGGTGGAGATAGAACTCATCTAGGGACACTGTCTAGGAGAACCAGGAAAGCAAGAATTTTTTGAAAGACCATCCCTGCATGGAGGGAATTATATTTGAATGGGTCAGCTATAAAGTCTCTTTTGGATTGAGAAAACAACTTCACGAATACTTAAGCTTCCTTTTTTGACTTTTGAAGTCCTCTCACACTTGTGGTCATTGAGACCCTTTTCGTCTTTCAATGTCAAATGTTTATTGTGTCCAGTAGCTTTCCATTTAGTTCTCGTAATCACAGCTATTTATATCACCATCATTCTCAGTCCTCATGGAAGTGTTTCCTTGATAAATTGGTTTTCATCATTACCAAAGTGCTGAAACAGCGAAATGTGGCTAAGACTTTTTTTGTTCACAGCAGCCATTTTTCAAATAATAATTCCTTTTCCTCTTGTTTCACATTGTGAACCTCAACTTGAATTATTGGGCTAGTCTCTCAAAACCTTAGTGATGGAGAAAAGTTATCCAGTGAACAAATAATTGTGCAGTTCACGAAGATGAACCCCTGGTCCTCTGTGTTAGGAGAAATCTCTGAATCACATGGCAATAAAGATCAGCATAAGAACCAGAAGAGACATTTGAGGTGAGTGTCATTCATACAAGTGAAAACAGTGCCTCAGGAGAAAGTGCAAAGGTGTCATGACATATTTACAAAAGGAAAAAAAAAAAAACCTACTAGCATCAAGTTATTTCTGACTCATAGCAACCCTGTAAAACTGAAAAAACCCATTACCATCAAGGTGATTTGGACTCATAGCACCTCTGTAGGACAGAGTAGAACTGCTCCATGTTTTGCAATGTCATAAATCTATACAGAAGCAGACTACCTCATATTTCTCCTTCAGAGGGGCTGGTGGATTCAAATTGTCGACTTCTTGGTTAGCAGCTAAATCCTTTATCGACTATGACAAAGCAATGCTTTATCCTTACATTCATAAGGCCTCTCTCCACTGTGAGTTCTTACATGTTGAGTGAGGGCTAAAGCCCGAATAAAGGCCACCAAAGCTCCTTCATGACAGTATATATCTTACATCCATCCATCCATCCATATGTATGTGTGTGTGTGTGTGTGTGTATATATATATATAT
>NW_006921723.1:1166826-1170713 GCF_000298275.1 Orycteropus afer afer
TCATGACAGTATATATCTTACATCCATCCATCCATCCATATATATATAAACGGATGGATATATGTATATATATACACACACATAGATATATATGTATACACACACACACACATATATATATGTATATATAAAATGCTTGGTAAGGTGAAGGATCAGCTAAAAAGAGCAATACCCTCAATAAGATGGATTGATACAGTGGTAACAACAATGGGCTCAAACATAGCAACAATCATGAATATAGTACATGATCAAGCACTGTTTGATTTTTTTGTACATGTGGTTGCTATAACTCAGAACTGACTCAGTGGTTCCTAACAATACATGTAAACCCAGCTGTAAATTTATGTGTTTAGAGAATTTTCATAATACATTTTTATAAATGTGAGTTTCAATTTTTTGAAACATATTTCACTTGAGCACAATTATCAGAAAGCCGCATATTTTAGAAATATAGTGACAGTAATGGTAGTATTTCTGGTAGATGCTTTAATATTTGAAACATGAGACAAGTTATGGAAAAAGTTATGTATGTTTACTGTGTTTGGTAATGGTGAAACGGGAATAAATTTACTTCCAACAGCATCTTGCCTATTTTTAACAGAAATCATACAGTAGAGAACTTCTGTGAAGGTAATGAAGACAGTCAGTGTGGGAAAACCTTTAGCTGGAATCCAAATCTTACTGTGCTACAAAGAAATCTTCAAGAAGTAATTCCTTTTGAGTGCTGTGAGTGTGGAAAAGCCCTCCTGGAGGAGTCATCACACGAGCATCATCCTAGATCTCACACCGAATACAATACCTGTCACTGTAAAGAATGTGGAGAATCGTGGGGTTGTCCCTCTCACCTAACCATTCCTATTAGAACTCTTACTGGAAGAAAACTTCAAAAATACAAATTATGTGGGAAGGACTTCATTTGTATTTCAACGCTTAAGAATTTTGTGACAAAACTCACTGATGAGAAATGCTATGAATGTAACAAATGTGGAAAACATTTCTGTAGTTTCTCAGCATTTTGGACACATGTGAGAGATCATAAGTATGAGTGTAAAGAATGTTGTAAAAGCTGTAGTTGTCAAAAAACTAAATTTCATAATAGAGATATGCCTTATGAACATAAGGAATGCGGGAAAGCCTTTAGTGATTCTTCGTTCCTCAGTACACATATAAGAACTCAAAATGGAGAGAGGCCTTATGAATGTAAGGAATGTGGGAAAAGCTTTATTTACGCCTCATCCCTCACTAGGCATAGGACAACTCACAGTGGGAAGAGACCTTATGAATGTAAGCAATGTGGAAAAACCTTTATTTACGCCTCATCCCTCACTCATCATATGAGAACTCACAAAGAAGAGAGGCCTTTTGAATGCAGAGAATGTGGGAAAGCCTTTAGTTGCTCCTCAGCCCTCAGTAGACATGTTAGAACTCACAGTGGAGAGAAGCCTTATGAATGTAAGGAATGTGGGAAAGCCTTTAGTTCTTCCTCAGCCCTCAATAGACATGTTAGAACTCACAGTGGAGAGAAGCCTTATGAATGTAAAGTATGTGGGAAAGGATTTAGTTGTTCCTCAGTCCTCACTGAACATATAAGAATTCACAGTGGAGAGAGGCCTTATGAATGTAAGGAATGTGGGAAAGCCTTTAGTTATTCATCAGCCCTCAGTAGACATATTAGAATTCACAATGGAGACAAGCCTTATGAATGTAAGGAATGTGGGAAACCCTTTAGTTGTTCCTCAGCCCTCATTACACACATAAGAACTCACAGTGGAGAGAGGCCTAATGAATGTGAGGAATGTGGGAAAGCCTTTAGTTCTTCCTCAGCCCGCAATAGACATGTTAGAACTCACAGTGGAGAAAAGCCTTATGAATGTAAGGTATGTGGGAAAGGCTTTAGTTATTCCTCAGCCCTCAATAGACATGTTAGAATTCACAGTGGAGAGAAGCCTTATGAATGTAAGGTGTGTGGGAAAGCCTTTAGTTGTTCCTCAGCCCTCAATAGACATGTTAGAACTCACAGTGGAGAGAAGCCTTTTGAATGTAAGGTGTGTGGGAAAGGCTTTCGTTGTTCCTCAGCCCTCACTGAACATACAAGAATTCACAGTGGAGAGAGGCCTTATGAATGTAAGGAATGTGGGAAAACCTTTATTCATGCATCATCCCTTACTACACATGTAAGAGCTCACAGTGGAGAGAGGCCTAATGAATGTAAAGAATGTGGGAAAGCCTTTAGTTGTTCGTCAGCCCTCATTACACACATAAGAACTCACAGTGGAGAGAAGCCTTATGAATGTAAGGTATGTGGGAAAGCCTTTAGTTGTTCCTCAGCTCTCAATAAACATGTTAGAACTCACAGTGGAGAGAAACCTTATGAATGTAAGGAATGTGGGAAAGCCTTTAGTTATTCCTCAGCCCTCATTACACACATAAGAACTCACAGTGGAGAGAGGCCTTATGAATGTAAGGAATGTGGGAAAGCCTTTAGTTGTTCCTCAGCCCTCATTATACACATAAGAACTCACAGTGGAGAGAGGCCTTATGAGTGTAAGGTATGTGGGAAAGGCTTTCGCTGTTCCTCAGCCCTCACTGAACATACAAGAATTCACAGTGGAGAGAGGCCTTATGAATGTAAGGAATGTGGGAAAGCCTTTAGTTGTTCCTCAGCCCTCAGTCGGCATGTTAGAACTCACAGTGGAGAGAAGCCTTGTGAATGTAAGGTATGTGGGAAAGGCTTTAGTTGTTCCTCAGCCCTCAATAAACATGTTAGAGCTCACAGTGGAGAGAAGCCTTATGAATGTAAGGAATGTGGGAAAGCCTTTAGTTATTCCTCAGCCCTCACTACACATGTAAGAATTCACAGTGGAGAGAGGCCTTATGAATGTAAGGAATGTGGGAAAGCCTTTATTTGTTCCTCAGCCCTCACTACACATGTAAGAACTCACAGTGGAGAGAGGCCTTATGAATGTAAGGAATGTGGGAAAGCATTTAGTCAAGCCTCGTCCCTCACTAGGCATATAAGAACTCACAGTGGAGTTAGTTCTTTTGAATGTAAGGAATGTGGAAAATCCTTTAAGTGTTCCTTACACTCACTGAACATATAAGAACTCACAGTGCAGGGAGTCCTTGTGAATGTAAGGAATGTGGGAAAACCTTTATTTATGCCTCATTCCTCTCAATTTAAAAGAACAAAATAGAGGCCTTATGAATGTAAGCAATGTGGGAAAACCTTTAGTTGTTCCTCATCTCTCACATATAAGGAGCTCTGGTGATGTAGTGCCTAAGGCGTTTGACTGCTAACTGGAAGGCTGGCAGTTCAAACTCACCAGCCACTATACAGAAGGAAGACTGGGCAATCTACTTCTGTAAAGATTTACCTCCTCGGAAACCCAAAGGGGGTCACTATGAGGTGGAATTGACTCAACGGCAGTGAGTTTTTGTTTCTGTTTTTGGTCATCCCTCACTACACATACGAGAACTCACAATGCAAAGATACCTTCTGATGTAATGAATGTGAATAAACCTTTATTAAGCCCACAGACCTCATTCAACATATCAAACTTGCAATGGACGGGGGCCTTATGAATGTAAGGAAATGTGGGGAAATCCTAGTTGTTCCTCATTTTACCTTTCTTAAGTCTTCTGCTATTACAGATAAAGCTTCAGGGAATAACCTAACGCACATGTGGTTTTATATTTTTGAAGGTTTTATTGATGTTATTTTACATACAATAAAATACACTGATCTTGTGTTTGTTTCAATCGTTTCCTTATTTATCTCATTTCCCTCCATTCTTTTCTATTATAAAATTATCTATTTTATTCTGTACAACTAGTAAGTTTCTCATAGGGTGATACTTTGAGACTATGTTGTTGTTGTTAAGCGCTGT
>NW_006921723.1:1172068-1175323 GCF_000298275.1 Orycteropus afer afer
GGTTTTGGCTGAAGATATTGAGCTTTTCCACCGCCTCTTGCCACAGATATAGTCAATCTGATTCCTGTGTGTTCCATCTGGTGAAGTCCACATGTAGAGCTGCCATTTGTGTTGTTGAAAAAAGGTGTTTGCAATGAACAAGTCGTTGGTCTTGCAAAATTCTGCCATGCGAGTTCCAACTCATAGCGACTTCCATTGTGTTTCTGAGGCAGTAAATCTTTGTGGAAATAGATGGCCCAGTCTTCCTTCCACAGAGTCGCTGATGGCCTTGAACCACCAACCTTCTGGTTAGCAGTCAAATGCCTTAGGCACTGTGCCACCAGAGCTAGGGAGAGAGAAATTTATGTCAAGGAAATGACTCACATTATTGTTTGTATGTCCATACATAGTAAGGATTCAGTATATAATTTTTAATGAGTGAATGAATGAATAAACGGATAACTTTAGATGCAATCAGGCAAGGACTTCATCAAGAGTCTATGGGGCAGACCAAGCTGGATGCTTCTCCTGACTCATGTAGCTGCAGGGGCTGACGAACCCAAGATTGGCAGGTAGTACACCAGGCCTCTGGCTTCAGAGGCTGACAAATCCAAGATCAGCTGGTAAGATGGCAGGCTGTTGGCTTACAGGATGTGAAGGCAATAATTCCAAGATTGGCAGGCAATATGGCAGACCACTAGTTCAAATCCAGGAACTGGAAGGCAGATGATGAACCAGATGCAGGATCCAGATGGAGCAAAACCCAGAGACCTTCACTGGGACATTTGTATGTATTGGAAGCAGGCTATACCCCTGAGGAAACTCCTTTTCAACTGATTGGCTATTCACAGTGGATCTCATCATGGGGGATGACTGCATTGTAACTGCTAAATCCCTGAGAATCATGGACCAGACAAGTTGACACACAACCTTAACTATCACAACATAAATAAGAAATTGAAGCCCTAAGTTTCTTGTGACCTTGAAATAGTCTCTCAACTACTGTAGCCCATGGTTGGTGGAATTTTAATGGGGGCTGGAAAATGATTTGAAGTAGACTGATGTCTGTTCACCTGATGTCCATATGTAGTAAGGATTCAATAAATAATTTTTAATGAATGACTGAATAAATAAATAAGTAGATAAATTCAGATGCAATCAGCAGGGACTTCATCAATTTCCTGACACTCCTCACAAGTTTCTGCTCTTCCACCAATCTACACCTCCATCCTCTGACTCAGTGATGAAATTGGCCCTCTCTATCAGCTCTGGGCCCCTTTCCTTTTCAGATCCATCACACCATTAATCATTTACCCATTCCAGTGTTTAAAAGGCTCCTGTCTCCTATGTGCCCTTAGTATCAAATTTGTCCAACTTAGTTGAACCCTCTTATGGCTGTGCTTCAGGTCTTTTCATGATCTTCATTTTTAAGCATCTTTAAAAAGATGCTATAGCATAATGGCTAAAGCACTTGACTGCTAACCAGAAGGCTGGCGGTTCAAACCCACCAGCCACTCCCCGGAAGGAAGGTTGGGCAATCCTACTTCTGTAGTGATACTGCCTCGGAAACCCAAGGAGGGGTCGCTATAAGTCGGGGCCGACTCGACGGCACATAATAACAACAAAAACAACATAGCCTCTGTGTTCTTAGCTTCAACCACCAACCCAGTCAACTCATATGTCCCCATCTCTAGCAGAGATCTCTTTTCCAGGCTTAATCCCCATATATCTTATAATCATTGCAATAGGCTCCAACGAATTTGTCTTGTCATAGTTGTATCCCTTAGGCACTGCATTACTACCAGGAGAATGTTGGTTTTCAAATGTAGCATCTCTGTCATTTCTGCTTAACACCTATATTTCCACCTCACCTGTCTAAATTTGTTCCCCTGTTTCTATACTCTTACATCAAGACTCCTCTGAAAGGCCAACACTTCTAGGAACCCTTCTGTCACCACCTCCACAGCTCTTTCTCTGCAGTATCATGGCTCTCTTCTTTGACCCCTAATACAGCACTGACTAGGAGCTCTGGTAGCATAGTGCCTAAGGCACTTGACTGCTAACCAGAAGGCTGACTCTTCAAACCCACCAGCCACTCCTCAGAAGGAAGGTTGGGAAATCTACTTCCATAGTGATACCACCTTGGAAACCCAAGGAGGGGTTACTGTGAGTCAGGGCTGACTCTATAACACATAACAACAACAACAACAACAACATAGCATTGACTATGCTTTTTCTCACTTCCTGTAAATAGAGTTTTCTCTACTGCTGTCTCTTTCTGTCACACAGAGGGCCCTCAAACACTTGAAGCAAAGAATGGGTGGGTGAACTAATTTCTTATAACACATTATATTTGTCTTCTATCAACAGCATAAAGAAAAGAGCCTATAACAGAACTTGTTTTTGTTATGTGCCGTCGAATTGGACCTGACTCATAGCGACCACTCCTTGGCTTTCTGAGGTGGTATCACTATAGGAGTAGATTGCCCAACTTTCCTTACAAGGAGCAGCTGGTGGGTGGTTTGAATCGGCAGCCTCCTGGTTATCAGTCAAGTGCTTTAGTCACTGTGCTACCAGAGCTCCCTATAACAGAGCAGGCAATCTTTAATGGATGTATCTTTAATGAATCTTTAATGTATGGGTGAAATGAAAAAGATAATGGTGAAATGGAAGTTTCAGATGAATGGTAAGTGGGACAAAAGAAGAATGGGCCTGCAGGTAACCACTAGAGGTCTTTCTCAGAAATAGAATGTCTTTGTTTTGTTTTTGAAACTTAGAATGCGAGTCCAGGCTCTACTCATTGCAGCTCACAGGATCACAGACTCAAGTTGAGGAAAAGAAGCTGCTGTTTGAATGGAACAAGTGGACACTACATCGTTTGAAATCAAGAAGGGAGTGTGTCAGGGTTGTATCCTTTCCCCGTACTTATTCAATGTATATGCTGTGCAAATAATCCGAGAAGCTGGACTATGTGAAGAAAAACGTGGTATCAGGATTGGAGGTAGAGTCATTAACAACCTGAGATACACTGATGATACAACTTTGCTTGCTGAAAATGAGGATGACTTGAGGCACTTACTGATGAAGATTGAAGAGCACAGTCTACAGTATGGATTACATCTCAATATAAAGAAAACAAAAATCCTCACAACTGGACCAATAAGCAGCATCACGATAAATGGAGAAAAGATTGAGGTTGTCAAAGAGTTCACGTTGCTTGGTTCTACAATTGATGCCAATGGAAGCATCAGTCAGGACATTAGACTACATGTAGCA
>NW_006921723.1:1175744-1177260 GCF_000298275.1 Orycteropus afer afer
ACGAAAGAGGGGAAAGCCTGTGACAAGATGGATTGACACAGTGGCTACAACAGTGGGCTCAAGTATAGTAAGGATCATGGAGCTGGCGTGGGATCAGGCGGTGTTTTGTTCTGCTGTGCATGGGGTCACTATGAGTCGGAAACAATGCCATGGCACCTAACAACAACAATAGCAATAAATTGTACATTTAAAAATGGTTGACATGTGAAGACATTTTGTTATACATACACACATATACAAATGATAACATGAAATTATGCCATTAAAAAAAATTAAGTTCCAGAAAGATGGCGGAATATGCAGAAAGACTGCACAGACCCTCTTCAACAAAGAAAAGGGTAACCAATTAACACAGATATAGAAGATAATCCTGGAGCCCTGAGCCTTGAAGGGGAAGGATATAGAAATGGACTAAACTCCAACTAGCAGAAGAATTAGCATGAAAACACCAAAAAAGGAGACATACAGAGCTGCGGTCTGACAGCCATCCTGACAGCACAGACAGCTTGGACATTGCCGAGAGGTGGTAGGACCTAAGAATTAACCTAAAAAACGGCGCTGCTAGCCAGGGACTGCACAGACAACTGCTCTGGTGACTGGTGAATAAAAAGGGAAGCAGTGAAGAGGAAGGCGGGCTGAGCTGTGGACTTCTGTCTGTCCGAAGGGCGCAGCCATTTTGACTGTTTACAGGAAGCTTGACCATTTTGGATATTTAAAGTGACAGCATTCTCCCAGATTCCAGGGACTTAAGAACAGGCTCCACTTGCTGGTAACCCCAAGGACATTCCGGACCCGGACAACTGGAAAGGTGTGACATTCCCCTTCTTACTCTTATACTCCGATCCTGGAATAAAACTCACTCCCAGGAGCTGGCTCTCAGCCCAATAGTTAACAAGATGTACATGCAGACCACTCAACCCAGGGTGACGCACCCACACACTCTATGCAGATGCATCCCTTGGAGCAATAGACCACGGGGCACCAGAGGGGCAACATTCACATGGAGGAAATGCAGGACAAACAGGAGTGCATAACTATGAGGGGCACAGGGGGAGGGCTACTGGCAGGGAGGGGAGGAGACTGGGTTAGAGTTGGGCATGGTAAATGGGGAGTGAAACTAAATGTACACATAATGTTAAATGTAAAACAAATTCTTAAAAGAAAAAAATCAAACAAGTAAAAGCAAGAGGACCAAAAAAAAAAAAAACCCTACTTGAACTAATTCAGTTTTAGCATAATGGACAAATACAAGATCAAAATCCAAAAATATAGTCAGGCAGGAATAGTAACCAAAAAGTGAAAAATTGGAAAAAAAAAAAAAAAACACGCCATATAAACACACAGGACCAATTACCAAAAAGAGGGGGGGAAAAGGAAAGGCAGTAAATGGGGAAAAATATTTAAATACTTTAAAAAGACATGTATAGAAAAAGGGAGGAAAAAAAACCACAATGTGTGGTGGGGGGGGCTAAGAGAAAAGAGGTAGAGTAGGAGAATAATGAAGAGAAAAGTGGGG
>NW_006921723.1:1177565-1182124 GCF_000298275.1 Orycteropus afer afer
TGTACCTTTCCAGTCCTCAGTGTCCAGTATGTCCTTGCTGTCCCCAGCAAGTGGAGCATATTCTTAGTTCCCTGGAATCTGAGAGGATGCTGTCGTTTTAAATATCCAAAATGGTCAAACCATTTGTAAACATTCAAAGTGGCTGTGCCCTCTGGATAGCCAAAAGTCCACAGCTCAGTTTGTCTCCTTCTTCGCTGTTTCCCCTTTTATTTACCAGCTGCCAGTGCAGTCCTCTATCCAGGCCCTGTCTAGCAGGGCCAATTTTTAGATTAATTCTTAGGTCCTAATACCACTTGGAAATATCCAAACTGCCCATGCTGTCAGGATCACTTGACAGTCTGCAGCTCCGTATGTCTCTTTTTTTCACTGTTTCATGCAGGTTCTTCTACTAGTGGGAGTTTAGTCCACTTCTGTATCCTTCCTTTCAAAGTTTAGGGCTCTGTGATTATCTTCTATATCTGTATTGATTGGTTCCTCTTTTCTTTGTTGGAGAGGGTCTATGTAGTTACTAGTCTGCCTATTCCGCCACCTTACCAGAACTTCAGAAAGTCCCTTCTTGTGTTCATTTGTGGTTGGTTGCCAAGCAGATCCTGGAACTAAACTGAAAAAATAACTGTTAGCATATTGATAAAGAAGTAGTTCCCCAAAAATCTCCAATGTCAGCACAAGCCTGTCTGGAGGCCGTCTCATTTTCTTTCTTAGATGTGGTGGGTGCCCTGATCGGCACCATATTTCAGAATAATTTCCAAGATACTGACCATGAGATGAATGTGAACCCAGCCTGGATCAAAGTAAAAGTTTGAAGCTGGACAAGCAGCATCTAAGGAGGATAATAGTGGGGTCCTCGGTGCTCCTCATGGCTGAATTGTGAAATGGCTGACATTCATTTTCTAAAAACAAGTAATTTAACAAGGTAGACTGTCTTGTTCTTTAAATGTTAACATTCTTTGAGCAGATTTCCTCCTCTAGAAATCTCCGCAGTCAAACATATATATCTGCCTCCTGGGCACAAAAAGACAATAAATATAATCCTTTATCCACATAATTCTTTTTCTCATTTTAGAAGACATTTTTATTGTAGAGGATTAAGAAAATTCTGACCATCAAAAAGAGAAAAACAAAAGCAAGTCACCTACAGTTCCACCACCCAGAGGTAACCACACTTAACACCTTCATGTATCTCCTCCTGGAATTTCTCTAAGCATATACACTTTTATTCAAAAAAATGGAGTCATCTTGTATACATTACTTTGTATACATAAATTTTTTCACATACTGTAATCTCTTTTCTCACTAATAAATATTTTTCTATTATTATTTAAATTTTTGTGATTTGATAAAAGTTTACAGAGCAAATTCATTTTCCATACAGCAGTTCATACACATTTTGTTTCAAGACATTGACTGCAAATTTCCCACAATGTAACAGCTCTCTTCTTGCTTCCTCCCTGTAGTTACCTCTTCCCTGTGTCCTTTCCTATGCATTCCTGCCCCTGAGCTATCTCCCTGTGCAAACACTGCCCTTCTGTTGTCCCATGATTGATTGATGATGTAAATTGATTGATTGATTGATGTAAATGCCTGTCTGTTACCCTATATGAACAATTTCCTATTGTTCAGTGGGGAGCTCTGGTACCGTAGTGCCTAAGGCACTTGACTGCTAACCAGAAGGCTGGCAGTTCAAACCCACCAGCCACTCCTCAGAAGGAAGATGAGGCAATCTACTTCCCTAGTGATACTGCCTTGGAAACCCAAGGAGGAGTCATTATGAGTCTGGTCCAACTTGATGGCACATAACAACATTGTTTGGCTGGAAGCCATGGGAGTGAGTTCAGTTCCAGACCTGAAGGATAAGTAGGGACCATAGTCTTGGGGGTCTCACCAAGCTCTGTTAGACCAGTAAACCTCGTCTTTTTTTTATGATTTTGAGTTTTGTCCCACATTATTTTCCCACTCTACCCAGGATCTCCTGCACTGATCCCTTTCTGAGTGGTTGACAGTAGCAGCCAAGCACCATGCAGTTCTTCTGGTCTCATGGTCACATAGGCTGAGGGTCGCATGGCATACCAGTCCCCTGGACTAATTGTTTCCATGTGTCTTTGATTTTCTTCATTTTTCTTTGCTCTGGACGAGGAGAGACCTGAATTAGAAAACCAAGGGAAGAATATACTCAGTATTTCTCAACCTGAAAGAACTGAAGAAAAAAGTCAAGCCTCGAGGTGCAATGTTGAAGGATTCTATGGGCAAAATAGGTTGAAGATTCATTAACAACCTACATTATTCACATGACACAACCTTGCTTGCTGAAAGTGAGGATGACTTAAAAGACTTACTGATGAAGATCAAAGGAGCTCTGGTGGTATAGTGCCTGAGGTATCTGATTGCTGACCAGAAGATTGATAGTTCAAACCCATGAGCACTCTGTGGAAGGAACACTGGGCAATCTACTTCAGTCAAGATTTACTGCCTCCAAACCCAATAGTGGTGGCTATTAGTCAGCATCAACTCTTTGGCAATGAGTTTGGTTTGGTTGGATGAAGATCAAAGACTACAGTCTTTACTATGGATTACACTTCAACATAAAGAAAACAAAAATCCTCACAGCTGGACTGATAAGCAACATCAGTATCAATGGAGAAAAGATTGAAGTTGTCACAGATTTCCTTTTACTTGGAATCACAATCAGTGTTCATGGAAGCAGCAGTCAAGAAATCAAACAACATATTGCACTGGGCAAATCTGCTGCAAAAGACCTCTTTAAAGTATTAAAGAACAAAGAAGTCATTTTGAAGACTAAGATGGGCCTGTGTTTTATTCTGAACGGGTCTTGGAGTTTGTCAAGTGCTTTCTCTGCATCTATTGATAGGTTCAAATATTTCTTGTTTAGTCTTTGATAAAGTACATCATTTGATATTCTAGTGTTGAAGCAGTCTTGAATAGCTAGAATAAATCCCACTTGATTCTGGTGTATAATTCTTGTTATACATATTGCATTCAATTTCCTAGTTTTTTGTTGGGGAGTTTTGCTTCTATGTTTGCCTCACTGCTCTCCGCTTTCCACTTGCAAGCCTTTTGTTTTAATAGACACTTTGCTGTTTGGGAACCTCAGTCTCTGTCGATTTTTCTAAATTGACTGAAGACAGGAACCTGGACTCTTCTGCCCAGGAACAATGTTACATTCTTTGTACTGTTCCTTTGTGCTGCTTAGGTTTTCCACTTTTCTAAATTTATATGTTTAGTCTGTTGCTAATGACCTGTTCTTTTCTGGGTGTCAGAACTTCATGTATCTTCTCTTTCCCCAGCATGAAGGTCAGTGGAGCCCTTTAACTCCTGTGTCTCTACACTGGGACTTATTGAAGTCAGTAAGCATGGGGAATGTTAAATGAATGTTTTTAAAATCATCATAGTCTGCTTCCAAGTTTTGGGAATTGCAAGTACAATCTTTATTCCCTTACCAAGCCAGATTTTACTAGCCACTGTTTTCCAAAATGATTATGTGCTCACTGCCCTAACTTACTACAGATAAATATGCTTGTGTTACTTGCTGTTTATCCCCTTACTGTACTGCATTTTCTATAGAATGTATTGCCACTTGACATTATATATAAATATATACTGTGCACACTCAAACTTATGATCCAATATCTGAATATTTCCTACTGTATCTGTTGTGCAAACATGAAGTAGGCTGTGTGTCAATGGTAGATAAACCTATTTTAGTGTATGGAACTAGCCACAGTTAAGACTCTGAAGGGAAGAAGTCTTGTCTGAGGCACAGTGCTTTGCCAGAGAAGTAGCTCCAGGTTGTGCGAATTGAATAATATTGTTCCTCTGTCCCTTCTCCCTAGTATCCAGCAGGGACCTGGATCATGCATGATGTTATTGCAGAATGACAGCCAGAATAACTACAAAACTGTATGCATTTGAAAAGCAATGCAGTTGTCAGGAATTTAAGCATCAAAGGTAAATTGACCTGCATTGTGATCCTGGCTGAGCAATATTCCATGTGGGCAACATTGAGCATGTGATTGATTGTCTCTGACTTTACTCAGCTATGAATATGAACAATATCTGCATAGGAGAGTCATGAGATATTAATGAGGTAATAGATCATAACCTTTTAACAAAAACTTTCAGAAATCATAGCTACTCAGTATATGAAACATTTTATCATTATTATATTGTTTAATATCTAAGGCACTTGACTGCTAACCATTAAACAACAACATTGTTTAATGAATGTTAGGATTTTTGATGACTTTATAATATGTAACATGGCCCATTACAATGGAGGAGACTTTGGTATCTGAGCTCTAGCTCAAAGTTTATTTTGACACCAAAATGATGATAAGAGATGACATGGATGGCTAACTTCACCTCTTTCCTGGCAAGAGGAGTCTTCTTATTCTACCCAAAAAAACAAACCAAACTCAATGCTGTCGAGTCAGAGCCGACTCATAGCGACCCCTCCTGGGGTTTCCAAGGTGATATCACTACGGAAGTAGATTGCCCAACCTTCTTTCTCTATTTTATGTATTTAAATATATATATATTTATTT
>NW_006921723.1:1182474-1185100 GCF_000298275.1 Orycteropus afer afer
ACTGCCTCGGAAACCCAAGGAGGGGTCGCTATGAGTCGGGGCCGACTCGACGGCAAACAACAACAACATATATATATATATATATAGTATTGTATGTTTGGTGAAATTTTACAAAGCAGATTCATTTTACATTCAGTAATTCATACACATTGTTTTGTGACACTGATTACAATCCCCACATTGTAACAGCTCTCTTCCCACTTCCTCCCTGTGGTTACTCTTTGCCCTGTGTCCTTCTTCACTACTCATTCCTGCCTCCCTAGCTTTCTCCTTGAGAAGATGCTGTCCTTCTGATCTCCCATGGTCGATTATTCTAAAGAGTGCATCTCCCTGTTGTACTTGTTCAGATCATAGGCCTGTCTATTACTGTTTTGCTGAATGTTACCCCAGGAATGAGTCCAATTCTAGACCTGAAGGGTGACTAGGAGCCACAGTCTCAGGGGTCTCACCAGTCTCTGCAATCTTGGTCTTTTTTTATGTCATTTTAAATTTTGTTCTACCTTTTTCTCCCACCCTATCCAGGATCTGCAACTTTGCTGAATTTCCAAGTGGTTGGCAGAGGTAGCCAGGTACTATTTACTCCTGATCTCAGGTCACATAGGCTTCTGTTTTAGTACCCACACTGTAGTTTAGTAGCCTTTCTCTCCTTACTGTGTGAAAAAGCCAGTAGATTGGTGCTATTTCCCAGAGGTCACTTTGTTGTTGTTGTTGTTGTTGTTATGTGCTGTCGAGTCAGACCCAACTCATAGCGACCCCTCCTTGGGTTTCCAAGGCAGTATCGCTACGGAAGTAGATTGCCCCATCTTCCTTCCAAGGAGTGGCTGGTGGGTTTGAACCGCCAGCCTTCTGGTTAGCAGTCAAGTGCCTTAGGCACTATGATACCAGAGTTCCCAAGGTCACTTTACAGACCAAGAATTCCACTGGTCAGGAATCAGGTGCACTGTAGTAAATTACCTGGTATGGCTTTTCTAGCCATAAGTCTTTGTAAACTCCATGGTGGAATTTGCTGTGAGAAACTGAGTAGCTCATGATTGTTAAAATCATCCACTTGGGGTATTTCTGTTGGGAGCAGCACAAAACAATGTTTTGGGAAGTTCACTCTCTCTCAGGTGCTTAGAATTCTGATGTTATGTATTGGTTAGTTTGGCCACTCTGCCAGACTCAAAAGGAGGCCTCCTAGAGGCAAAAGAAGTCTCTCTGACTGCTGGCTGAGAAGGAAGTGCTGCTGAAAGAGACTCGCACTCCTGAGAGACACGTGCTGCTGGGAAAGAGATGCAAGAGACACGCACTGCTGGGAGACAGACTGTGAGAGACTGTTGGCTGAGAGACGGCAGGCTAAGAGAGACTGAGCGTTTTTCCTGAACTTGAATTGTAGCCTGGTGCTTCCCTAATAAACCCCATAATCTGTGAGTTCTGTGTGGCCACTGCAGTGAATTATCAAACCCAACAGAAAGGTAGTGGGTGCTGCAGGAGGAACAGTTGGTGTCAGGGTTGGTAAAAGGGCTGGAGGGAGGTAGCATGTCTGGCCTCACAGTAATGGGCCTTGGACTACTGATAGTGATTCTGTTTTCCTCTTGTGTGGTTAGACAAAGATGTGGCCTCCTTGCCCCTTTGGCATCAGGTAATCACTGTGTGTCTTCCAGTGGCTGCAAATATGAAAGAATTTTGGAGTGAAGCCTCTAGAGGCCTGGTGTGTAAGTCTCTGCTTCCTAGTTTTCAAGGGCAATTGAACAAGTAAACCATCTGCACTTCAACTTACTTACAAAATTAATTTTTGGGTGGTAAAAATTGTATGTAACAAAGAATTTGCCAGTGCAACAAGAACATTTACATGGATAACTTGGTGACATTGATTACATTCATCGTGTTGTACAGTCATTACAAAAGGAAACTGTAAGCCCCTTCTTGGTCAGCAGACATAGGGCATGCTATTCTTGTTTCTGCAGAGGTGGTACTCTTTCTCACCTTCCAGCATTGGACTGTGTGAGGGCATATAGGTTTATATTTGTTGAGGAAGAGAATCACTAATAATTGATTACAATTGCATCAGGTCTTGAAATGTCAGAATTATGGGGGATCTGGATTCTCATGTTTGCTGTCTCTCACTTGAGCTCTTTTTAACTTTTACCTTGTTAGCGTAGTGCCTAAGGCACTTGACTGCTAACCAGAAGACTGGTGGTTCAAACCCACCAGCCACTCATCAGAAGGAAGATGGGGCAATCTACTTCCATAGTGATACTGCCTCAGCAACCCAAGGAGGGGTCGCTATGAGTCGGGTCTGACTTGACAGCACATAACAACAACAACATAAGAACTCTTAATGGAAAGAAACTCTAAACATGTAAGTTGTGTGGAAAGGACTTCATTTGTATCTCAACACTTAAGAATTTCTTGACAACACTAACTGGTGAGAAATGCTGTGAATGAAATGAATGTAGGAATCATTTGTATAGTTTATCATCCTTTTGGACACACCTGAAAGATCTTAAGCATGCATGTAAAGACTCTTGTAAAAGCTATACTCGTTTTGGTGGTTATGTTTGTGTGTCAACTTGGCTGGGCCAGGCTGAGTGGCTGGGCAGCTGGTGGTAGTTATTCCCCATGATGAGACTGGCAATCACCTCCA
>NW_006921723.1:1189368-1196735 GCF_000298275.1 Orycteropus afer afer
TACCTCAAGTAGACACACGCCCTGGAGAGAACAATCATGGGAGAAGGAAGGGCTGCTTATGCACAGGGAGACAGCTCAGGGCGCAGAAGAGTATGGAGGGATGGTCACTGGGAAGAAATAACCATGGGGAGGAAGTGGGAGGGGAGCTGTTACATTGTAAACTGTGGTCAAAGACATGAGACAAAGTATATGTGAACTGCCTTATGGAAAGTGAATTTGCTCTGTATATCTTCACCCAAATCACAATAAATAAAGTAAAATTTTAAAAAAAAATAGACATATGACTTATGAATGTGAGGCATGTGGGAAAACCTTTAGGTGTTGTTCAGCCCTTTCTACACATATAAGAACCCACAGCAGAGAGTATGATTTCAAACACCTTTAAAAATGTAGGGAATGTGGGAAAGCCTTTAGTTGTTCCTCATCTCTCATTATACATGTAAGAACTCACACTGGGGAGAGGCCTTATGAATGTAAGGAATCAGGGAAAGCCTTTAGTGATAGTTCATTCCCCTCTAGACATAAAAGAACTCACAATGGAGAGAAGCCTTACAAATGTAAAGAATGTAGGAAGACCTTTAGTTATTCCTCAGCCCTCACTAGACATATAAGAACTCACAGTGGAGAGAGGCCTTACACGTGTAAAGAATGTGGGAAAGTCTTTATGCCTCATCCCTCAATCAGCATACAAGAATTCACAATGAAGAGTGGCTTTCTGAATAAGTAATGTGGGGAATCTTTTAGCTGTTCCTCATCCCTCAATACAAATATAAGAACAGAAACTGGAGAGAGGCCTTGTGAATGGAAGCAATGAGGGAAAGTCTGTATTTGTTCCACAGCTCTCAGTACACATACAGGAACTCATAGTGGAGAGAGGCCTTTTGAATGTAAGCAATGTGGGAAATCCTTTCTGTTCCTCACATCTCACTACACATAGAAGAACCCACAGTGGAGAGGTGTTATAAATGTGGGAAAGCTTCACTTGTTCATCATACCCCACTTCATATATGAGAACTCATAGTGGAGACATTTCTGTCAAAATTTGGAATGTTTCATTCTTACTGCTATGATTTCAAACACCAAATTTTCCAAAGTCTGGGATCAAACAAAATTTCTGAGTGTAAGAAAGGAATACTATTACAATGAAGGGGTCATTAGAGCTGCATTGTGCCTTTGGTAGAAATGAGAGGTTGATTGTAAATGCAGCGTTGCCTTCATCAGTGTTTGTTACTGTCTCAGTCCAAGGTAAATTGTTCCTTTCTTAAAGTCTTTGGTTATTACAAATAAGGTTTCAGGTAAAAAAACCTTAAGCATATATGGTTTTATACTTTTAACTATTTTATTGACATTATTTTATATAAATAAAATATACTGATCTTGTATTTGCTTTGTTTCCATATTTATCACATACCCTTTCATTTTCTCCTATTGTAAAGTTAACTAACTGACCCTTTGTAATTAGTAAGTTTCTCATAGGACCATACTTTGAGACTGTGCAAATAATTGTTTTTCCATCAAACTCCAGCCACCTGATTTTAGTACCCATTTATAATGATTACCTGTGATGATTATGACCGTGGTGTTTACAGAATCTCATTGATTACTCTTACAGTTTCTTCTGTGTTTCTTAATTGGAATGATGCAGCAATAGCTTTCCCTTCTGTGGTGGTTAAGTTTGTGTGTCAACTTGGCTGGGCCTGGTTGAGTGGCTGAGTAGCTGGATGTAGTCTTCCCCATGATGAGACTAGTAATCAACTTCATGGTGGAATCTACTGTGAGCAGCTGAGTAGCTGCCTTAGGGAATGTGGTCTGCTTCCTGTATATAAGGAGAAGCCTTGGGGAATGGTCTCTAGCTTATGGCATGCTTGGACCCTGCATGTAGTCATGTCATTGTTCAGCAGCCTACCATGCTCTGCCGACATTGGGACTTACAATAGACTTATATTAATGACACTAAGGACCTGCCATGTGGTTTGGTAACATCAGGACTGTGCCTTTTTGTCAACCTTGGGGTTTCTCAGCTTCAGCAGCCAGCAGCTGTCTGAGTGAAGAAATGCCTCTAGCTCCAGTGGGCCACAAGTAGGAGGCAGAGCTGGAACCCAAGGTTGAGGGGCTTTCACCTAGCCCCTAGAGCCTGGCACTTGGAACTTGGACTTAAAGCCTCCAAACTCTAAGAGAATAAACTCTTGTTTGTAAAGGAAGGCCATCCCATTTGTGGTATATTCCTGTCAGAGTGGCACTAGGGAACCTGAACAGAATTTGGTCTCGAGAGAGTGGGGTTCTCCTCTGACAGATACCTAAAATGTGGAAACAGGAGTGGAGTGCGTCCTTGACCCGAGACCCTGGCAGAGACCCCAGCATACAGCATGAGAGACAGCAGGAGCAGAGCCAAGAGACCAGCATTAAAGACAGCAGTAGCAGAGCCCAGAGACTGGCATTAAACAGCAACAGGCTTACCAGCCCATGGAGAAGAAAGCTAGGTGCCACTGGGTAGGCGGCTTCCTGGGGGAGTGGGTTGCTGTCAGGCGTTAATTGGTAGAAGAGACTGTCACGAAATGGAGTAGAAGGTTGGCTGGCCCATGGAGCAAAAAAGCCAAGTGCTTTTTGGGCACGGTTTTTCAGCGGAGTGGGTTGCCCTTGGGCATTAATCGGCAGAAGGGGAGACCAAGAAAACCAAAGCAGAGCTGCCTCAGCTTTAAGGGTAGGACCACGGCCTTTGGGGGTGGAATGACCACAACCCCCTAGGTTTCGAAGAGCCAGGCCTTCACCAACTTGGTTCTGGAGTGTGGGGCTGCTCATTCATGTGAGCCAGTGGGATGGAGCCATAGCCGCTGCCCAAGAGTGAGGGGGCGGGGCTGCCATGCCCAAGAGGGAGAGGAACAGGGCCCACCAGGCCAAGGGGTAAGGTTGCCACTTAGAGGGACTAGGGGACTGGAGACACCCAGTGAGAGAGACCTGTACAGATACCACCCATTGAAAATCTGTACAGGTGCCAAGTTGACAAGGGGTAGAATTGTGGTGGTTATGTTTTTGTGTCAACTTGGCTAGTCCTGGTTGAATGGCTGGGCAGCTGGATGTAGTATTCCCCATGATGAGATTGGTAATCAACTCCATGGTGGAATCTACTGGGAGCAGATGAGTAGCTCTGCTTCTGTTTCCACTCAGCTTTCTTGCTCCAGGGCTGGTAAGTCTGTTGCTGTTTAATGCCAGTCTCTGGGCTTTGCTACTGCTGTCTCTCATGCTGGTCTCTTGACTCTGTTCCTATATGTAAGCAGAAGCCTTGGGGAGTGGTCTCTAGCCTATGGCACACTTGGACCCTGCATGTGGCCGTGTTGTTGCTCAGCAGCCTGCTATGCTCTGCCGACCTTGGGACTTACAATGGACTTAAATTACTGGCCTGCCGTTTGGTTTGGTAACATCAGGACTGTGCCTTTTTACTTGTCAACCTTGGGGCTTCTCAGCCTCAGCAGCCAGCAGCTGTCTGAATGAAGAAACCCCTCTAGCCCCAGTGGGCCACGAGCGGGAGACAGAGCTGGACCCCAAGGTTGAGGGGCTTTCACCCAACCCCTAGAGCCTGGCACTCTGAACTTGGACTTAAAGCCTCCAAATTGTAAGAATAAACTCCTGTTTGTTAAGGCCATCCCGTTCATGGCATATTTCTGTCAGAGCAGCACTAGGTAACCAGAACACCTTCTCTTCACTTTATTTACTTATTAAATTGTCTGTATCAGTATTGCCTGATACATAGTACTCTTTTCTTGTTGAACATGTCACAGATTTGGTTCTGAGGAGCTCCCTTAAGCAGGTTCCTGTGTATTTTGGACACGTCTCTATTATAATTTGTACATCACTTTCTACTAGTGTTTAAAACTCATCTTGTCCTTTTGCTGCCCAAGTCCTGGAATCAGACTTCTCTCCAAGAAATCCTGGTTTCTTTTCTTAGAGAATGCTATTTAGCAAAAAAGATCTGGGCATTAGATACTCTTATGGCTACTGGGACCTCAAAGTAAAAGAGCTAGGAAATATATGTATGTGAGTATACATGTACTAAGACACATGTGTATACCTGTTTCTATATGTATCTGCATATAGGATCATTGTCATATCTCTGATTCCAAGCCATTACCACAGGGTTTGTTGTAGTC
The DNA here is from genome assembly GCF_000298275.1 of Orycteropus afer afer. Taxonomy (NCBI): domain Eukaryota; kingdom Metazoa; phylum Chordata; class Mammalia; order Tubulidentata; family Orycteropodidae; genus Orycteropus; species Orycteropus afer. The sequence goes on from NW_006921723.1 coordinate 1,193,514, forward strand.
TTTTCCTTACTTTATATGTTACTCTTTCTCTAATAGTAGAACTCCCGGCTCTCCTTATGCACAATACATAATTTGCCGAATCTTATTGTTGTCGGTGCCATCTAGTCAGTTCCAGTTAACAGTGACCCTGTGCACAACTAAACCATGCACTGCCCAGTCTGCCATCCTAACAGTCACTGCTGTGCTTCAGGGCATCACTGCAGCCACTGTGTCAACCTTCGTAAGGCTCTTCCCCTTTTCCACTAACCCTTTATGAAACATTACATGTTTCTCCAGTGACTGGTTCCTTCCGATAATGTGACCAAAGTACAAGAGATGCAGTCTGACCATTCCTATTTTTAAGGAGCATTCCAGCTGCACTTTGTAGAAGACAGATTTGTTCATTCTTCTGGCAGTTCATGTTGTATTTGGTATTCTTCATCAACCCCACATTTCAACTGCATTAATTCTTCAGTCTTGCTTGTTCATTTTCCAGTTTCACATGCATACAGGGCTACTGGAAAATATCATGGCTTGGGTCAGGCACACCCTAGTGTTCAAGGTGACTTCCTTGCTCTTTAAAATTTTAAAGAGGTCTTTTATACCAGATTTGCCCAGTTTGATACATTGTTTGGTTTTGTATTAATTGGGAATCCAAGTAAAATGAAATCCTTGACAACTTCAGCTTTTTTTCCATTCATCATAATGTTGCTTATTGGTCCAATTGTGAGTATATTTGTTTTCTTTATGTTGAGGTGTAATCCATACTGAAGGCCGTAGTCTTTGATCTTCATCAGTAGGTACTTCAAGTTCTTTTCATTTTAAGCAAGTAAGGTTGTGTCATCTGCATATTTCAGGTTGTTAGTGATTGTTCCTCCTACCCTGATACTGCATTCTTCCTCATATAGTCCAGCTTCTTGGATTGTTTGCTCAGCATACAGATTAAATAAGTATGAACAAAGGATACAATCCTGATGCACACCGTTCCTGATTTAAACCATGCAGCATCCCTTTGTTCTGTTCATACGACTACCTCTTGACCTATGTACAGGTTCATGAGGAGCACTGTTAGGTGTTCTGGAGTTATTTCCTTCCTTTGCAATGTTACCCATAATTTACTATGATTCACACAGGCAAACGCCCTTGTGTAGTCAATAAAACTCAAGCAAACATGTTTCTGTTATTCTTTGCTTTCTGCCAAGATGCATCTGACATTAGCAGTGATACCCCTCTTTCCACATCCTCTTCTGAAACTTGCCTCAATTTCTGGCAGTTTCCTGTCAGTGTACTGCTGCAACCATTTTTTAATTATTTTTAGCATAAGTTTATTTGCATGTGATGTTTGTGTATGAAATTGTTTGAAATTTTCCACATTCTGTTGGATCACCATTCTTTGGAATGGGCACAGATAGGCATCTCTTACAGTCGTTTTCCCAGACAGCTGTCTTCCAAATTTCTTGTTATAGATAAGTGATCTCTTCCATGTTGCAATCGTTTGTTGACATCTCAGTGGATATGGTAAATTTTAGAATACACATAAGGTCATTTAAGAATTGTTCATTGTAAGGTGATAAACCTACTTGCAGGAAGCAGTTTGGCCTTTTTAAGATTCCTGAGAGTCATCCTGCAGCTGAGGCTAATTAGTGGGGTCAGTTAAGATCAAAGGGATTACTTGTTCGCCTCATTCTAACCTCATGAGGTGGAATGTACTTATCAGGACTGATCAACAAAATTCCAAAAGTTGAAGGCTTAAGAGAGCTTGAGAAACAATAATCCACATGGACAGTAGCATGTCCTGGGTACATGGAATCTCTGCACTGTGACACTGCTGCAACTCGACCCATTCATCTCTTTATATGTACCTTTTTTTACAAAAGAAATAAATACTAAAACTATTATCATAAAACTACCCACTGCCATTGAGTCAATTCTGACTCATGATCGATCTACACAAATACATTGTTCCACATGCTACTTTGGCGAGTAGTGACTGGGATGTTAAAAGCTTGCAAGTGGCCATCTAGATGCAACCATGGGTCTCTCCTCATCCAGAGCAAAGAAGAATGAAGAAAACCAAAGATGCAGGGAATCACTTAGTCCAAGGGACTGGTACACCATGCAATCCTCAGCTTATATGACCATGAGACCAGAACTAGATGGTGTCCGGCTACCACTGTCAGCCACTCAGAGGGGGATCTGTGTAGGAGATCCTGCACAGAGTAGGAGAACAAAGTGGAACAAAACTCAAAATCATTAAAAAAAAAAAAAAAAAAGTTTATTGGTCTGATAGAGTGAAACACCTTAAACTATGGCCTGTATCTACCCTTCAGGTCTGGAATTGAACCCACTCCTGTGGCTTTCAGCCCAACAAAAGACAGGCATATGGACTGAACATTTACATCAGGTAGATACACTCCTTGGAGAGATCAATCATGGGAGAATAGAAGGGCGTGTATGCACAGGGAGACAGCTCGGGGGGCAAGAGTGCATGGAGGAAGGACAGGGAAGAGGTAACCATGGGGAGGAAGTGGGAAGAGAGCCGTTGCATTGTGGGAGATTGCAGTCAGTGTCATGAGACAAAATGTGTATGAACTGCTGTATGGGAAATTAATTTGCTCTGTAAACTCTCACTCAAATCACAATAAAAAAATATTTTTTTAAAAAAATATCTTCAACCTAATTGAAGCCTCTTCTGGCTATGCTTCAGCTCTTTCCATGATCTTCATGTTTCAGCTGCTGCTTTTGTTTTATTTTTAATTTTTATTGTGATTTGTGTGAAAGTTTGCAGAGAAAACTCATCTTCCATACAGCATGTCATACACATCTTGTTTCATGACATCGACTGCATTTTCCAGTTGCTTGTACTAATTGTTTCCAAGCATCTTTGACTTTCTTCATTCTTCTTTGCTCTGGACGAGAAGAGACCCATTGTTGCATCTAGATGGCCACTTGCAAGCTAAGATCCCAGTCACTACTCACCAAAGTAGGATGTGGAACAATGTTTTGTGCAGTATGTTATGCTGAACTGAGCTTGATATCTACTGTAACTATGGTCCCAAGCCCACAGGTCCAAATCTTTGCTTCCTCTAGGTAGCAGGCTGTGGCCAAGAACTGACTACAAACTTGTCCCTTGTCAGCTCTACTATATACCTGGGAATTCTTACAGAACATACAAATATACTTGTAGAAACATTGTCAATGCTATGCGTGGTCTTGGGCACACACACACACACACACACACAC
>NW_006921723.1:1202454-1205158 GCF_000298275.1 Orycteropus afer afer
GGAGACCCGATCCCTCTCGGGAGAGTAACAAGGGAAAGTGTTCAGTGCAGATCAGTGAGTAAGCACAAGCCCACCTGTGCTTACCTTGCTCCCGGAGACCCGGTCCCTCTCGGGAGGGTAACAAGGGAAAGTGTTCAGTGCAGATCAGTAAGCACAAGCCCACCTTGTTTCAGTACCTATGCTTAAACACCCCACATAGACATACCTAATTGTTCAGCCTGTCCACCCATCTATCCATCCATATATCAATGTTTGCCTTCACTCCCAACACAGTACTGTATGTGCAAAAGGGTTCATCTTTGTTGTCTGTACCTCCCATGCACCTATGTCTTCCTTTTCTTCAGTGTTACTGTGTTGATCACTCACATTTGGTACATTGCCCTTCTCTTCACCCAAATCAATACTTGTCTCTACCTATCTAACAGTGTGCCCTCTCCTTCCCTCCCACCCCTGGTAACCAACAAAGAAAATTTCCTTCCATATGTAAACCTTTCCTTGACTTTTTACAATAACAAAGTAATACCATACTTGTCCTGTGATTGACTTATTTCACTCAGTGTAAGGTCCTCCAAGGTCACCCATGTTATACAGTGCTTTGCAGATTCTATGTTATTCTTTAGAGTTGCACAGTATTCCATTGTGTGTATGTATCATAGTTTGGTTATCCATTCTTCTGTTGATAGGTTGTTTCCATCTTTTGAGTGTTGTAAATAGTGCTGCAATGAACATCAGTGTGCATATATCTGTTCTTGTCCTGGCTCTCACTTCTTTAGGATATGATATATACCTAGTAATGGAATGGCTGGGTTGAAAGGTAATTCTGATTCCAGCTTTTTAAGGAATCGCCATACTGCTTTCCACAGTGGTTGTACCATTTGACAGTCCCACTAGCAGTGTATGAGAGTCCCAATCTCTCTGCATACTCACCAGCATTTGTTATTTTCTGCCTTGTTGAATTTTGCTACTAGTGCTGGGGCAAGATGGTATCTCATTGTTCTTTTGATTTGCATCTCTCCAATGGCTAATGATCATGAGCATTTCTTCATGTTTGTTGGCTGCCTGAATATCCTCTTTGGTGAAGTGTCTATTCATATCTTCTGCCCATTTTTTAATTGGATCATCTTTTTGTTGTTGAGGTGTTTTCTCTATATTTTAGAGATAAATCCCTTGTCAAGTATGCCATTGCCAAATATTTATTCCCAATCTGTAGGTTCTCTTTTTACTCTTCTGAAGGAGCACATAAAAATTTAATTTTTAGAAGGTCCCAATCATCTAGTTTATCTTTTGCTGTTTGTGCATTTTGAGTGATGCTTGATAGTCTTTTTATGCAACAAATTATGGCCCCTAAATTTGCCCCTGTTTTTTCCTTGAGGAATGTTACAGTTTTACGTTTCACATTTAAGTCTTTGATCCATTTGGAGTTAGCGCTTGTGTATGGTGTGAGGTATGGATCTTGTTTCATTTTACTGCAAATGGATAACCAGTTTTGCCAGCACCATTTGTTGAAGAGACTACCTTTTCCCCATTGAATGGATTTTGGTCCTTTGTCAAAAGTCAGCTGACCATAGGTCTATGGATCTGTTTCTGGGTTCTCGATTCTATTCCACTGGTCTATGTGTCTGTCTTTGTACCAGTACCAGGCTGTTTTGACTACTGTGGCTGTAGTTTTGAGATCTGGGAGTGTGAGACCTCCTACTTTGTTCTTCTTTAAGTGATTTGCTTATCTGAAGTCTCTTTTCTTTCCTATAAAATTAGTGTTTGGTTATTCCATATCCTTAAAGAATGTTGTAGGGATCTGGATTGGGATTGCATTGAATGTATAGATTGCTTTGGGTACTATTGACATTTTCACAATATTCAATCTTCCTGTCCATGAGCATGGTATATTCTTCTGTTTATGTAGAGCAATCTCTTATGTTTTCTTGAAGTAATGTTTTGTAGTTTTCTTTGTACAGGTCTTTTGTGTCCCTGGTAATATTTATTCCCAAGTATTTTATTTATTTATTTATTTTTGGTAGCTATTATAAATGGTATTGATTTCCTTATTTCTTTTCAGAGACCTCTTTGGTGTTTTTGAGGAATCCAACTGATTTTTTTATGTTGATCTTGTATCCTGTCACTATGCTAAATCTTTATATTAGTTCCAGTAGTTTTCTTTCTGAGTTTCTTGGGTTTTCTATATATAGGATCATATCATCAGCAAATAGGGATAGTTTTACTTCTTCCTTACCAATTTGGATGCATTTCATTTCCCTTTGTTGCCTTATTGCCCTGGCTAGGTCTTCCAATACAGTGTGGAATAGAAGTGGTGATAGAGGGCATATTTGCCTGGTTCCCGTTTGCAAGGGCAATGGTTTCAGTCTCTCTCCATTGAGAATAATGTTGGCTGTTGGTTTTGAATATATACCCTTTATTATTCTGTGGAATTTCCCTTCTATTCCTATTTTGCTGAGAGTTTTTATCAGGAATGGGTGTTGCATTTTATCAAATGCCTTTTCTGAATTGACTGATATGATCACTTGGTTCTTTTCCTTTATTTTACTTATGTGATGAATTAATTTGACTGTTTTTCTACTGTTGAACCATCCTTGCATACCTGTTATGAACTCCACTTGGTCATAATGTATTATTTTTTTGATATGTTGTTAGAGTCTATTGGCTAGGATTTTGTTGAAGATTTTTGCATCTATGTTCATGACAGATA
>NW_006921723.1:1205508-1207808 GCF_000298275.1 Orycteropus afer afer
ACTATGCTACCAGAGCTTTTGTTATAGGTCTGTGCAAATTTTCCACCTCAGTCTGTGTTAGTGTTAGGTAAGTAATACATTTCTAAAAATATATCCATTTATTCTAGATTTTCAAATTTCTTCATAGTATCCTGATACTATCCTTTTTATTTCAGTTGGTTCTGTTGTGACATCACCCAATTCATTTTTTGTTTGTGTTATTTGTATTCTCTACCTCTTTTCTTTTGTTAAGTTTGCCAGTGGTTTGTTGATTTTATTAATCTTTTCAAAAAACCAGCTTCTAGTCTTGTTGATTTTTTTATTGTCTTTCTGTTTTCTGTTTCATTGATTTCTGCTCGACTCTTTATTTCTTCTGGTGACTGTAGGCTTTTTTTGCTGCTCTTTTTCTAATTGTTCCAGGTATTGGGTTAAGGTGTTGATTTTGGCTTTTTCTTTTTTTGATGTGTCCATTTATTGCTATAAGTTGGCCTCTAATCACTGCTTTTGCTGGGATTTTGGTATATTGTATTTTCATTCTCATTTGATTCAAGGAATTTTTTAATTTCATTTTTTTTTTCTATTACCCAGTGGTTTTTAAGGAGGGTCTTATTCAGTTTCCATGTGTTTGCTTTTTTCCTTTGATCTTCCAATTGTTGATTTCTAATTTTATAGCATTGTGATCTGAGAAGATGCTTTACAGTGTTTCAGTGTTTTTTTAATTTATTGAGGCTCCCTTTGTGGTCTAACATGGTTTCTCATGGAGAATGTTCCATGTGTGCTGGAAAATAATGTATATTGTGCTGTTGTTCGGTGAAGTGCTCAGTAGATATCTATAAGGTCAAGTTGGTGGATTATATTGTTTAGTTCTTCTGCATCTTGTTGAATTTCTTTCCAGTTGTTCTATCTTTCATTGAAAGTGGTGTGTTAAAATCTCCTATTATTACTGTCGGAAAGAAGATTGGAGAACCTAATTTCATGGAGATACCACCTTGGAAACCCAAGGAGGAGTCGCTATGAGTCAAATCAACTCGATGACGGGCTTTTTTTTTTTTTTTTTCTGCTATTACTGTGGACGCATCTACTTGTCTCTTCAATTCTTTTAAATTCTCATTTATGTATTTTGGGGTGCTTTCATTGGGTGTGTAGTATTTATTATGGTTATTTCCTCTTGTTCAATCGATCCTTTAATCATTATATAACCTCCTTCTTTGTCTCTTATGGTGGTTTTGTCTTAAAGTCAATTTTATCAGAAATTAATATTTCCACTCCTACTCTTTTTTGTTTGCCATTTGCTTGAAATATCTTTTTCCAACCTTCGATTTTTCCTCTATTTTTTGTCTTTGAATGTGTATTTCATTCTTGAATGGTGTATTTAATCTGTTTACATCTTGAATGGTGTATTTAATCTCTTGAATGGTGTATTTAATCTATTTACATTCAGTGTAAATGTCTCTTGAATGGTGTATTTAATCTATTTACATTCAGTGTTTTATTGACTATGCAAAAGCATTCTATTGTGTGGCCATAACAAGTTATAGATAATATTGAGAAGAATAGGAATTCCAGAACATTTAATTGTGCTCAGGAGGACCAGGAGGCTGTCATTTGAACAGAACAAGGGGATACTGATGGTTTTAAATCAGGAAGGGAGTGTGTCAGGGTTGTATCCTTTCACCATACTTATTCAATCTGTATGCTGAGCAAATAATCCGAGAAGCCAGACTTCATGAAAAAGAGCATGTATCAGGATTGGAGGAAGACTCATTAACAACCTACAATATGCAGATGACACAACCTTGCTTGCTGAAAGTGAAGAGGACTTGAAGCATTTACTGATGAAGATCAAAGACTACACAGTCTGCAATATGGATTATACCTTAACATAAAGAAAATGAAAATCCTCACAACTTGACCAATATGCAGCATGATGATAAAAGGAGAAAAGATTGACATTGCCAAATATTTCACATTACTTGGTTCCACAGTCCACACCAATGGAAGCAGCAGTCAATAAATCAGATGACATATTGCAGTGGGCAAATCTGCTGCAAAAGACCTCTTTAAAGTGCTGAAGAGCAAATAGGTCTCTCTGAAGACTAACGTGCACCTAACATGAGCCATGGGTATTTTCAATCACCTCATATGCACCTAAGGCATCTGACTGCTGAACAGAAGCCTGGCAGTTCAAACCCACCAGCCACTCCTCAGAAGGAAGGTTAGGCAATCTACTTCTGTAGTGATACTGCCTCAGAAACCCAAGGAAGGGTCACTATGAATCAGATCCGACTCAATAGCAGTGAATTTGGATTTGGGTTTTTTTT
>NW_006921723.1:1211973-1215579 GCF_000298275.1 Orycteropus afer afer
CAATGTCATGAGACAAAGTATATGTGAACTGCTGTATGGAAAGTGAATTTGCTCTGTAAATCTTCACCCAAATCACAATAAAATAAAAAGTAAGAAAGAAAGGACCATTTCCTGTAGAAAGGTATCATGCTTGGTAAATGGAGGGTCAGTGAAAAAGGAGAAGACCCTCGATGAGATGGAGTGACACAGTGGCTGCAACAATGGGCTCAGGTATGAAAAGGATTGTGAGGCTGGTGCAGGACTGGGAGGTGTTTTGTTCTGTTTATCATAGGATCACTGTGAGTTGGAGCCAACTCGATGGCATCTAACAACACAACAAATATTTGTGCTTGTCCTCTTTTTTATTTTGATGCAAAGGTTTATTATTTTTCTTTGAGGTTACCCTGTGATTTATAATTTTCTTCCCAAGTTTAGAACAGTCCCTTCTATCTCTCACTTGTCTTGACTTCCTCACCATTTAAAAGTTCTGTAACTACACTATTTTTTTCCCCTTTTTAGCTTGTAGTTGTCCTCATTTGCCAATTGATTTTTCTGGTTCCCTGTTTAGAGTCTCGTAAGAATATGTTACTTTAGATACTGCCAAAACTGGATTGTTTTTTGGGTTATGTCATCATGTGTGTTAATGGTCAATTGTTGTTTGCTATTATTGGTTCTCTGTCCAAAGGACTCCCTTTAGCATTTCTTGTAAGGCTGGTCTGGTTTTAACTAATTCCATTAATTTCTGGTGTTTAAGCTTCTTTAAAAAGTTGCTCCAGACAGCCATGTTCTTCACTGCAACCACCATCCCAATGAACTCTCATGTCCACATCTCCAGCAGGTATCTTTTTCCAGGTTTAAGTCCCCCAAACCCCGTAATTGTTCCAGTAGCCTCCAAAGAGTTGGTCATAATTGTATCCTTTAGCCACTGCATTACTTCCAGGAGAATGCTGGTTTTTAAAGCAGCATGTAATGTATCATTCTTCTGCTTAACATCTATATTTCCACCTCACCTGTCTAAATTTCATTCCCCTGTTCTTTCCTTTCACATCAAGACTCCTCTGTAAAGCCACCACTTCTAGGATCCCTTCTAGTATCATCTCCACTGCCCATTCTCTGCACTATCCTGACCCTCTTCTTCGGCCCCTAGTGACTATGCTCTATCTTACTATAAATAGAGCTTGTCTATGCTGCTCTCTGTTCCTGTCACACAGAAGGCCCTCAAACACTTGGAGCCAAGAATAGATAGGTGAACTCATTACTCATGACATACCAGGTTCATCTTGTATCATCAGCACAAAGAACAGGGCCTATCACAGAGCAGGCCACCTTTTAGTGAATGTTAGCAGTCAAATGCCTTAAGCACTATGCCGCCAGAGCTGCTTAGTGAATGCAGGATGGGAGAAATAAAAAAAAAAATGATTAAATGGAAGTTTCAGATGAGTGCTCAGTGGAAGGAAAGAGGTGTCCCATAGGTAACCACTAGAGGTCTTTCTCAGATAGAATGTCTTTTGTTTTTTCTTTTCTTTCTTACTTGTGATACCCTCATCTGTGCCACACTTGCAAAATATTTTAAAGACATGAATCATGAGAAGGTTGTGGATCCAGCCTGGATCAAAGTAAAAGCTTCAAACCAGGTGAAGAGAACCCTAGGAGGACAACAGTGGCATCCCTGGTGCTTGTCATGGCTCAATCTTGTCAAATGAGTGACATTTATTTTCTAAAAGCAATAATTCAACGTGTGCAGGCCTCTTGTTCTTTAAATGTTAACATTCTTAGAGCAGAGTTCCTTACCTAAAAATCTCTGCCAAACCTGTATCTGCCTCCTGGGCACAAAAGAAAATAAATATAATCCTTTTTCCATACGGAACTCTTAAAACATTCTGACAAACCTTCTCCAGGTCTTATCATTTCTAGGCTAAGTATCCCCACTTCAGTACCTATAAAAATTTGGCCTTCTGGCCCCTCAGCTTTTCCTCTGCACTTTTGGTGGACAGTGTGTATGTTGGGATAAAGGCAATGTTCAAGTTTAGGATACGCTCACTAAATAAGGCAGTGAAACTAGTCCTACTTGTTGTCAAAACTGCACTTCTGCAGATACAGACCAAGTTCATGTGATCTACAATGATGCTGAATTCATACCCAAAAGAAATATTTTACATGTTTTGCCTTTTTTAAGAAAAAAAATTATCTTTAAAGAAATTGAACAGGATTCCCTGGTGCCTTATTGTTGTTAGGTTGTTAGGTGCTGCTAAAGTGAACCACCTGGTCCTGTGCCAGCCTCACAATCCTCACTGTGCTGGAGGCCATCGCTGCAGCCACTGTCAGTCCATCTCATTGAGGGTCCTCCACTTTCTCACTGACCCTCTGCTTTACCAAGCATGATGTCCTTCTCTAGGGATAGTCCCTTTTGACTTGACCAATGTACATGAGATGAAGCCTGGCCATTTTCACTTCTAGGAGCATTCTGGCTGTACTTCTTCCAAGACAGATCTGTTCATTTTTCCTGCAGTCCATGGTGTTTTCAGTATTCTTTGCCAACATCACAATTCAAATGCTTCAATTCAGATTCTTCTTTGGTCTTCCTTATTCATTGTCCAGCTTTCACATGCATATACACTGATGAAAAATACCATGGCTGGGGTCAAGTACATAAAGAGTCTTTGCTCTTTAACATATTGAAGAGGTCTCTTGTTGTTGTTGTTGTTGTTAGGTGCCATCGAGTCGGCTACACCTCATAGTGACCCTGTGTACAAAAGAACGAGACACTGCCCAGTCCTGTGCCAGCCTCACAATCCCTGCTGTACCTATGCCCATCATTGCAGCCAGTGTGTCAATCCATCTCATTGAAGGTTTTCCCCTTTTTCATTGACCCTCCACTTTACCAAGCATGACATCCTTCTCCAGGAGTGGTCCCATCTGACAACATGACCAAAGATGAAGTCTGGCCATTCTTGCTTCCAAGGAACATTCTGGCTGTGCTGCTTCCAGGGCAGATTTGCTGTTTTTCTGGCAGTCCATGGTCCTTTCAGTATTCTTTGCCAACACTACAATTCAAAAGTATCAACTCTTCTTCAGTCTTCCTTATTCATTGTCCAGCTTTCACATACATATGAGGTGACTGAAAATATCACTGCTTGGATTAGGCACACCGTAATCTTCAGACACCTATACTCTTCAACACTTTAAACAGGTCTTTTGCAACAGATTTATGCAGTGTAATATGACATCTGATTTCCTGACTACTGCTTCCATTGGTGTTGACTGTGGATCCAAATAATATGAAATCTTTAATAACTTCAATCTTTTCTCCATTTATCGTGATGCTGCTTATTGGTCCAGTTGTGAGGATTTTCATTTTCTTTATGTTGAGGTGTAATCCATGCTGCAGACCTAGTCTTTAATTTATCAGTAAGTGCTTCATCTTCAATTTCAACAAGCAAGGTGGTTGTGGTAGTTAAAGCTGTATGTCAACTTGGCTGGGCCTGGTTGAGTGGCTGGGCAGCTGGTGGTAGTTATTCCCCATGATGAGATTGGCAATCAACTCCACGGTGGGATCTACCACAAGCAGCTGAGTAGCTGCTTTGGGTATGTGGTTTGCTTCCCATGTATGAGAAGCAGCTTTGGGAA
>NW_006921723.1:1216099-1218006 GCF_000298275.1 Orycteropus afer afer
CCTGACACATATCCTTCCTGATTTTAAACCATGCAGTTTCCCCCTTCTCTGTTTGAATGACAGCCTCCTGGTCTATGTACAGTTTCCTTGTGAGCACAATTAAGTGTTCAGGAATTCCCATTCTTCTCAGTGTTATCCACACAGTCGAATGCTTTTGCATAGTCAATAAAACACAAATAAACAACTTTCTGGCATTCTCTGCTTTCAGCCAAGTTCCATCTGACATCAGCAATGATATTTCTTGTGCCACGTCCTCTTCTGAATCCAGCTTGGATTTCTGGAAGTTCTGTCAATACACTGCTGCAACCATCTTTGAATTAAATTCAGCAAGATCTTACTTGTGTGTGATATTAATGATATTGTTTTATAATTTCCACATTCTTTTGGATCACCTCTCTTTGGAATAGATACACATATGGATCTCTTCCAGTCATTTGGTATGGTAAATAGTATACACAATTCTGCAATGACAACAATAACCATAGGTAGGTATGTATGCTCTATAGGTGAGGGAGCGCATGTGGAGTACATGTGTGTTCATATATAGTTATCAATCCAAAAAAACAAACTCACTGCCATCAAGTCGATTTTGACTCCTAACAATCCCCACTGGGTTTCAGAGGCAGCAAATCCTTACAGAAGTAGATTGACCAGTCTTCCTTCTGTGGAGCGGCTGGTAGGTTTGAATCTCCAACCTTCTGGTTAGCAGTCAAATGCCTTAGACACTGCAGCAGTAGAGCTCTTTGGGCAAGGTAGGGTGGGAAAAAAAACTAGTCAGTTGCTATTGAGTCCGTTCTGCCTCATGCCTTCCCCTCATGTGCAGAGTATAACTGCTCCATAGACTTTTCATAAACAGTTCTCCACACCAGGCCAGGCCTACCTAAGGTGACTCTGAGTCAGTTTGAACCACCCATCTTTCAGTTAGTAGCTGAGGGTTTAACCATTTGCACCACCCAGGGACTGTGTGTCACTTAGCAGGCCTGAAAACAAAGCTTTACTTGCTTGGAAATACATTCAATCAGGTTTCTCCACCTCAGCACAATGGAGATTTGAGGCCAAATCATATTCTGTGGTGTGGGCTGCCCCATCTATTCTGTTACGTGAGAGACATTAAAACACTGAAGAGAAGCTGTAGGAGTGTAGGTGCTATATGCATGTGTGTATACATGTGTATGTGCCTGTGGGTACACGTGCCTTGTGTGTGCATGTATGAATGCTTGTGTATGTGAATGTGTCTGTGCATGCACATCTGCATGTATATGCATATGCGAATGTATGTGCACATGTATATACAATGTATGCACGTATGTGCACACTGGTGGTTTTTCCATGTGTGTGCATGTGCATATACAAGGTGACAGTGATTTCAACTGCGCACCCCCTAACGTTTCAGTTGGGCACCTCTGTAGGTCTTAGCTCCGCAGCCAGCTCCTAAGAACAGATGCTCCACTCCTAGTCTAGGATGGAACAGAAAGGTGATAGCTGGTGTTTTGGGAGGAGGGAGACAGGGGCAAAGGTCCACACCGTATGGGTGAATTTTAATTGGTCATATGGCTTCAGCCCTTGTGTCCTCACCTGACTTCCATCATTCTTGGTCCACAGCTTTTCCAGTTCAGCTTCCCAGGATGAAGCAGCAGAGTTTGCTAAAGGGAGAAGGCACGGCGCAAGCAGAGTTCAGGCAGGTATAAAGTTGTTACTGCTGTTTTTAGGTCAGAACCCTATGTACGACAGAATGACACTGCTCAGTCTTGCACCATCCTCACAATTGCTGCCATGCTTGAGCCCACTGTCATAGTCACTATGTTAATCCACCTCACTGATGATCTTCCCCTTCTTCCCTGACCCTCCATTTTATCCAGCTTATCCTTCTCCAGGGACTGATCCATTCTGACAACATGGCCAAAGTA
>NW_006921723.1:1219211-1220122 GCF_000298275.1 Orycteropus afer afer
GCTATTAGTCAGGTCCAACGCGACAGCATGTAACAACAACAACATCATTTAGGATATCTGTATGTATTCCATTTTTTACAATTTCCAATTTTCCTCGATTCATTCTCTGTACACTTCATGTTCTAATTATTAATGGATGTTTGCAGCTGTTTCTTCTCATTCTGAGCGATGCCACATCAGCAAATGGAGTTCCCAAAGCTTTACTCCATTCACATCATTCAGGTCACCTCTACTGTGAGGAGGCAGCTCTTCCCCAGTTGTATTCTGAGTGCCTTCCAACCTCAGGGGCTCATTATCTGGCATTACAGCAGACAGTGTTTCCTTGCTATTCGTGAGGTTTTCAGTGGCCAGTTTTTTTTAACCCAAAAGTAGACCTGGCCACGTCCTTCCTCCTAGTCTTAGTCTGGATGCTTCACTGAAAGCTGTCCACCATGGATGACCCTGCTGGTATTTGAAATACCAGCATCATAACTCCCAGCATCATAGCAACAGGCAAATTACCACATTACAACAAACTGACGAGTGGTGGGCTGTAATTTACAGGATTGTAAAATGGGATGGCACCAGAGCAGAGAATCAAGATGAGCAGCATCAGCCCAAGGCTGGTGATTCCTACAAGGTGAGGTCAGACTTGCCTCCATTCACCAACCAATTCTGACACCAGCCCTCATTCCCACACCACCCTTTTTATTTCTGTTGGGTTAAATAACTCATTGCAAGGGTCAGACAGAACTCAAGAGACCATACTCACGATTGTGGGGCTCATCAGGGATGTTGTTGTTGTTGTTGTTTGCCGTCGAGTCGGCCCCGACTCATAGCAACCCCTCCTTGGGTTTCCGAGGCAGCATCACTACAGAAGTAGTATTGCCCAACCTTCCTTCCGAGGAGTGGCTGGTGGGTTTGAACCACCA
>NW_006921723.1:1221044-1222537 GCF_000298275.1 Orycteropus afer afer
GAGGCAGTATCACTACGGAAGTAGGATTGCCCAACCTTCCTTCCGAGGAGTGGCTGGTGGGTTTGAACCGCCAGCTGTCTGGTTAGCAGGCAAGTGTCTTAGCCACTATGCTACCAGAGCTCCCTAGACCTCTCTGTGGGTAGGGTTAATTCTTCATTACACACTCGTCTTAAAGAATCCCATCTGGTATTTTTTTCCTGCCTTCTTCCTTGAGTGTGACTAACCCTTTCTTGCTTTCCTCTCAGCCTGGTGGTGTCTGGGAGTGAAATAAGACAAGCCAATGATGGCACTTTGCCCGTCTATGGGAGGTCTTCAGCCTCCTTTACTTCAACATGAGGCTTTTTTAAGCGCAAACTTGCTACAGAGCACAGCGGCCACCCTTGAGGCTCAGGACTGCCTGTCCAAACGTCAGACAATCTGCACCAAAGCTGTCCTCCATACGAAGACCTAGGCTGCAATTGCAAAACAGCTTTATTTTTAAATATACACCAAAACAGTCATACCAAAGTAGCTACAAAAAACAGAAAAAGTGCTCAAGTTTCCTGGACAACTTTGCAACTCTCCCCAGGTGAGCAGTACAGGGTGTTCTTCCCAGCGATCTTGGGTTGGCACTGCCACCTGGTGTGTGAGGTCACAGTGCACATGGCTCACTGTGGCCCAGGAGGGGCCTGCTCTGACAGTCTTCTCCTCGAGGCTCTCCACAGTCCCCCTCGTGATGGAAGTACCACTGGCTCAGGACCCTGGGGCCCTGGGCCTCTTCCCAGACACCCTGGTTAATTAAGGCTGCCTCCTTGCTCACCTCGGCAGAAAGTTCCAGCACCTGGCCAAAGCTCCTGTGGACAAAACAAAACCAATGAACATTGTCACCATATCGGGTATAGACCTCAATGAAACCACAGACCCTTTGCCTCAAGTAGGGGTGGCCTGCTGGATGAGGGAGAACTCACACCTAACAAGCCGTGGTCTTTTTGAATAAACTCACATGCATGCCAAAGTTGGGTAGTGAAAAAGGAAGACTGAAGAAATTATTTTAACTGTGGCATTTTAACTGTGGTATCGGTGATGAATAGCATGGACTGGCAGAACAAAAAAATCAGTCTTAGAAGAATTAAAACCAGAATGTCCCTTGGAAGCAGGAATGGCAAAACTTATTTCGGACACTCATCAGGGAAGACCAATCACTACAGAAAGACATCATGGTTGGTAGAGGGTTACCGAAAATGAAACTGAAAACCAAAACAACTACCATCAAGTTGATTCCAACTCATAGGGACTCTACAGGACAGAGCAGAACTGCCCCATAGTATTTCCAAGTTTGTAAATATTTACAGAAGTACACTGCCTCATCTTTCTCCTGCTCAGCAGCTGGTAGATTTGAACTCGTGACTTTTGGTTTGCATGTTGTTGTTAAGTGCCGTCGAGTCATTTCCGACTCATAGCGACCCCATGCACAGCAGAATGAAACACTGCCCGATCCCGCGCCAGCCCCACAA
>NW_006921723.1:1225457-1257595 GCF_000298275.1 Orycteropus afer afer
ACAACCTATGTTCCTGGTGAGAGGGTGCCAGTAAGCAAAGCTATATCTGAACAGAACCCCAACATCAAATGAGTGTCTTTGAGAAAAGGACGATGCAGTCAGGAAAGCAAAGAATCCAGTAGTTCAACAGATATTTAGGGAGCACAAGGCTCACTCAGGGGGAACAGTTCTTACCCTCAGCTATGCTGAAAGGTTGGAGGGTCCAGTCTACCTAGAAGCACCTCGGAAGAAAGGCCTGGTAATCTATTTCCAAAAAGTGACCCACTGAAAACCCTATGGAGCTAGTTCTCCTGACACATGGGATTACCATGAATTAGAACTTACTCAACAACAACTAAGCACCACCACCCACCATGACCACACCCGCTGGTCCTCCTCTGGTCTTAGGCATCTGGGAGGAGAGTCGCTTGTCTGGGGGTTGTCTTCTGAGGGGACTCACACTGTACCCCTTGACCTGCCAGAGCTGACAGTACCCTAGAGCCCAGAGCTAGGCTGCGAGCAGCCCAAGTTGGCTCAAACAGGGCTCACTGTTGGAGATACCTTTGGAGCTCCAGGTCCTTCTTCACGGTCACATCCTTGAGTTCACTCAGGAAGTCCAGTGCCTTCACACTCTCCTCTGAGAAGTTGGCCCCCAGATCACTCAGGAGACAGCGTGTGGTGACCAGCTCCTTCTGCAGGTCATCTGAGGGAGAAAAGGACCATGAGTGGTGGGCTTTGGGGTGCTGGATGCAGTGGGACACAGTGGACACACACTGCAGAGACGGTCTTTGACCAGAATGCTCCGATACTGAGGGAAAAAATTCCTGTGTGGGTACCGAAGGTTCCTCTAGCCTGAGATGAGGATGGCTAAGCCATCCAAGAGGTCATCGGGACAGACAGAGTGCCACGTGACATCTGCAATGGAAACAATGGCAAAATGCCTTGCTGAGAAAGGGCTGGGGGTGCGACCATTAATGCCTCCACCTGGGGGCCTCCTGGCCCAACTACATGCACCTCAAGAACAAGCCCATTGTCCACACTATGCAATTCCAGACCCTAAGCAGAGACACCTGCAACTTGACTATGTTCCCCACCTGTTCTGAGGTCATTAGCATTGCTCCTCTACCAGCAGCTGGCATGCTGAGCCCAAGTATAAGTTAGGGTAACATTGTGGGAACCTTGGAGACCCTGGGTGGTATAAATGGTTAAGAGCTCAGATGCTAACTAAAAGGTTTATAGTTCTAACCCACCCAGAGGCACAGTGGAATGAAGTCCCGGTGATCTGCTCCCATAAAATTTACAGCCTCGGAAAACCTATGGGACACAGTTCTACGCTGCAGCACACTGGATCACTAAGTTGGAATTGACTTCATGGCACCTAACAATAACATCATACAGCATCCTACGCTGGAAAAACCCCAACTTTGTTAAAAACCATTGTTATCCAAGACTGCCAAGTATACCAACAGCCTTTCAACTGTGTTTCCATTCTATTTTGGAGGGAAAAGTCTGGAGACTGGTCCTCCTGCTTTAAGGCATTTCTCTGGAACAGACCTGAGCAAAGGTAGCCAGGTAGCTCATGAGAGCGCTTCTGAGAAACGACCAAACTTGTGCAGCGGGACACCTGCTTGGGCAGCCTCTGCTCTAGGTGGACTGTGAAGGTGGAGCAGAGGACCTTCACAGCCGCCACTTTCTTCAAGTGAGCTATCAGGTGGAGCCCCACAGAGGACAGAGGACAGCCACACTATCTGAACCTCAGGATGGAGTCGGGTCTGGATATCCCTTGCCCCCACCACCAAAGGCCTCGGCAAAGCAGGGCTTGGGAAATGTGGCCACCCCCAGGGAGGGCATCACTGTAGTCAGGACAGCACCAAGCAGCCATACGACCTGGGTTCACCTCCAATACTGCTAGGCACTCAGGGCATGAGCCTCACCTCACCAGCCCCGACATGTGTCCCACTCAGAGGCGAAAACATTGACCAGAGTGTTCACTCGTAACAGTGGCACAAGATGACAGATGTGAGGCACCCAAGAATCCCTGGCACACCGAGGATGAGATTATTTTATCAGTAAGTTAAACAGAATCACCACGTGACCCAGCAATTCCACTCCTAGACATGGATCCAAAAGACCCAGAATCAGGGATGCAAACAGGATGTCCACCAATGTTCAGTGAAGCATTACTCACAACAGCCAAAAGGGGGTCCATCAACAGATGATAGATAAACACAAACGAAAGAACTATAAACCTTTCAGATGATGGTCCATCCGTATAATGGAATACTGCTCATTCATAAAAAGGAATGAAGTACTGCCTGACACATGCTACAACATGCATGAACTTGGTTTGAACCTACCCACTGGCACAGTGGAAACCTGGCAATCTGCTTCCATAGAGATTACAGCCAAGAAAATCCCAGGAAGCAATTCTACTGTGTTACATGGGGTCACTATGAGTTGGAATCAACTTAATGATAAAGTTTTTTGTTTTGTTTTGTTTTTATAAATTTATTAGACAGAAAATAGATTAATGGCTACCAGGGGCTAAGAGACGGGAGAGCAGGTAAAGGAAATGGAAAAAATGACAAAATAAAAGAGCTTAACAGAAGATTTCAAAGGGCAGCTCAAGAACACAAAGTAAAGTAGGATAATAAAATGTGCAGAGATGGAATTAGAAAACCAAACTGAAAGAACACACTCAGAATTTCTCAAGCTAAAAGATGAAAAAAAACTCAACTTTGAGCTGCAATATTGAAGGATTCAATGGGGGAAAGTACTTAACGAATCAGGAAACATCAAAAGATGGAATGGAATGAATACACATACAAAAAAAGTCACTGTACCAAAAAGAATTGGTTGATGTTCAACCATTTCAGGAGGTAGCATATGACCAAGACCAATGGTATTGAAGAAAGAAGTCCAAGCTGCACTGAAAGGTGCTGGTGAAAAACAAGGCTCCAGGAATTGACAAAAGACCATTGAGATAATTCAACAAATAGCGTAAGCACTGGAGGTGCTCACTCATTTATGCCAACAACGCAACGCAATGCAACGCACTGCTGTCGAGATGGATCCAACTCATAGTGATCCCTCCTTGGGTTTCAGAGGCGGTATCACTACAGAAGTAGATTGCCCAACCTTCTGAGGAGTGGCTGGGGGGTTTGAACCGCCAGCCTTCTGGTTAGCAGTCAAATGCCATAGGCACCACGCCACCAGAGCTCCTCATTTATGCCAAGGAATTTAAAAAACAGCTACCTGGCCAACCAAACGGAGGAGATCCATGTTTGTGTTCATTTCAAAGAAAGGTGATCCAACAGATACAGAAATTATTGAGAAATATCATTAGTGTCACACACAAGTAAAATCTTGCAACTGTTTTACATTATGTTCAGCATCAGTGTACTGACAGGGCAATGCCAAAAATTGAAGCCAGACTGAGAAGAGGACAGGAACAAGGGCTATCAATGCCGATGCCAGACAGATGTTGGCTGAAAACAAAGATTGTTGTTGTTTGTTGTTGTTATGTGCCGTCGAGTCGGCCCCCGACTCATAGCGACCCCTCCTTCGGTTTCCGAGGCAGTATCACTACGGAAGTAGGATTGCCCAACCTTCCTTCCGAGGAGTGGCTGGTGGATTTGAACCGCCAGCCTTCTGGTTAGCAGTCAAGTGCTTTAGCCACTATGCTACCAGAGCTCCTAGAAAGATTACCAGAAAGGTTTTACCTGTGTTGTATATACTATGCAAAGGCATTCGACTATGTGAATAATCACCAATTATGCATAATATTGTGAAAAATGGGAATTCCAGAACTCTTAATTATGCTCATGATAAACCTGTACATAGACCAAGGGGCAGTCGTTTGAACAGAACAAGATGATACCGCATGGCTTAAAATCAGGAAAGCAAATAATCTGAGAAGCTGGACAATATGAAGAGGACCATGGGATGAGGAATGAAGGAACACACAGTAAAAACCTGCAACGTGCAGACGACACAACTTTGCTTGCTGAAAGTGAAGAAGTCTTGAAGCACTTACTGATGCGAAGATCAAAGACTACAGCCTTCAATATGGATTATACCTCAACATAAAGAAAACAAAAATCCTCCCAAGTGACCAATAACCAACTTCATGGATAAATGGAGAAAAAAGGCTGTAGTTGTCCAGGATTTCATTTTACTTGGATTCACAATCAGCATCCATGGAAGCAGATGTCAAGAAATCAGGTGATGTATTGTATGGGGAAAATCTGCTGCAAAATACCTCTTTAAAGTGCGAGAGAGAGAAGATATCACTTTGAAGTCTAAGGTGTACCTGTCTCAAGCCATAGTATTTTCAGTAGCCTCATATGCATGTAGAAGCTGGGCAATGAATAAGGAAGAACAAAGAAGAATTGATGCATTTGAACTGTGGTATTTGCAAAAAATACTGAAAGTACCATGGACTGCCAAAAGAATGAACAAATCTGTCCCAGGAGAAGTGCAGCCCGAATGCTCCTTGGAAGCAAGAATGGCCAGACTTCATCTTACCTACTTTGGTCATGTGGTCAGAAGGGACCATTCCCTGAAGAAGGCTCTC
The DNA here is from genome assembly GCF_000298275.1 of Orycteropus afer afer. Taxonomy (NCBI): domain Eukaryota; kingdom Metazoa; phylum Chordata; class Mammalia; order Tubulidentata; family Orycteropodidae; genus Orycteropus; species Orycteropus afer. The sequence goes on from NW_006921723.1 coordinate 1,230,013, forward strand.
ACACTTGGTAAAGCAGAGGGTCAGTGAAGAAGGGGAAGACCCTGAACAAGATGGACTGACAGAGTGGCTGCCACGATGGGCTCCCGCACAGGAAGGATGTGAGGGTGGCGCAGGGCAGGATGATGGTTCCTTCTGTTGCACGTAGGGTTGCTGTGTGTCAGAGCTGACTCATCAGTACCTAACGGTATGGTGGAGGGAAAGGAAGAGTCACTGCTTAAGGGGCACTGAGCTGCTGTGAAGGGTGATGGAAAAATCTGGAAATGGATGGGTGGGGGTGGCCACATAACATGATAGATGTGATCAGTGTCACTAAATTTGTACACGTACCAAATGTTAAAATGGCAAATGCTATGTTATACAAGTAGTCCCCAACTTACAACGGAGTTCCAGGTCGGAAGTTGACTGTGATTAAGTGAAATACCTCCTATTTTCAGTTGTCATTATTATCCCCTCTTATTATCAGTACCTTTATAAATCATAAATCATAAAACTGAACATACACAAATTACATGCTACAACACTGTATGTAGTACATAAGACTGATGATAAGACATGCCAAAAGGAAAAACAAAGGTCTTAGGTGCAGTTCATCATATCTCAAATACAGCATAAGTCAGGAACTACCTATATATCTATGTATAATATACATTATACATGGTATTTATTTATGTTTTCATTTTCTTTTGTGACACTGATTACATTCCTTACAGTGTAACAGCTCTCCTCCCACTTCCTCCCTATAGTTACCCTTTCCTCATGTCCTCCTTTCCTATGCATTCTTGCATTCTGAGCTAACTCCTTGTGCAAACACTGCCTTTCTGAACCCCCATGGTTGACTGTTCTAAGGAGTGCACCTCCCTGGTGTAATTTTTCACCTTGTAGGCCTGTCTATTCTTGAGCAGAGAATTAAGCCATGGGAGTGAGTTCAATTCCAGGCACAAAGGGTGACTCATGGCCATAGTCCCAGGGGTTCTACCAGTTCCTATCCAACTAGTAATCCCAGTCTTATGTGTGTGTGTGTGTGTGTGTATGTTTTAATTTACTCCCACATTTTTCCCCACTCTATCCAGGATCTCCAATTTTGATCCCTCTCCAAGTGGCTGGCATTGGTAGTCAAGTACCATCTAGTTCTTCTGGACACAGTGTCATAAAGACTGATGTTCTCATGGTCCATTAGTCCCTTGGACTGCTGCCATACGTCTTTGACTTTCTTTACTCTTCTTTGCTCCAGACAAGGAGAGACCAACAGCTGCATCTCAAATGACCGCTCACAAGCTTTTAAGACCCCTGTCAATACTTACCGAAGTAGGATGTGGAACAGTGTTTCTGTGGACTATGTTATGCTTATTGATTTTGATGTCCCCTGTGACCAGGGTCCCCAGCCCGTAGGCCCAGCAACTCACTTCCTCAAGGTACTTAGTTGTGGTTAAGAAGTTATCCTAAGTTTGCCCCTTGTTAGCTTTAAACTGCATATGGGTATTTTTGTAGCACATACAGATATGTATGTAGGAATATCCCCTCCAGACCTTGTATGGTTGTATTTCCCCATTCACCTGTCCATACCTGATATTCTTGCCTGTCTATCCATGTATCCCACCCGTAGATTAGTGTTTGCTGTTACTGATCATGCAGTATTGTGTACACAGTAGTATTCAGCTTTATGTTGGTACATCTTGCGCACCTCTCCAGATCTTCCTTTTCCTTATGATACTGTGCTGGTCACACACTGTTATATTGCTTTTCCCTTCACAGTCTTAAGTGCAGTTCGTCATAACTTGAATATGTCATAAGTCGGGAACTACCTATATGTATTTTTACCACAATAAAAAAGTCCAGGCTGAGCAACATCTCCTACCCAGGAACTGCTGGCTGCCGCCTTCCAGATGAATGGCCGTCACAGGCAGCTCATGCCGTGTGGAGTCCAGGGCTGCTGCAAAGGTCCTATACTGCTCCTTAAAGAGTCCAGCCAGCGCCTCGAAAGGGCCGAGCAGCTCAGCCTGCAGCAGGAAGGAGAGGGGCCAGTGAGGCAGGGTCCCACTGACACTGCCATTCTCATACCGCTGATGACCATGCCCCCATCCTCAGATGCCTCTGCTGACGCCAGACCCGCCCTGCTGCCCGCTCACAGCAGTCCAGCCAGCACTGGCAGCCAGTGGCTGCCTTCCAGCATGCTCTGGGGCTGTCCCTTGCCCGACATCACGCTGCCCCGAGTGCCAGACTGATCCTTTACGAATCAGAGGCACCAATGCAAACGCCTAGCTGGCAAAAGCCTGGCCCACATCACCCCCCATCCCTGCAGGCAAGCTGTCCTATCACTCGTGGGAATTTGTAACCATGTATTTTGTTTGCTGGAGTCGCTGAGCAGTGCAAATGATGAACATGCTCAGCTGCTAATGGAAAGGTTAGCATTTCTAACCCTTCCAAAGGTGCCTTGGAAGAAAGGCCTGGCAATCTTGTGAAAAATCAGCCACTGAAAACCTTGTTGAGCATAGTTCTACTGATACACATGAGGCTGCCATGAGCTGCAGGGGACTTGATGGCAACTTGCCTAACTGGTGGAGGGAGGTGGGAGAGTCAGGGGCAGAGGAGGGGGCTGGGAGGCTCCTGTGGTGGCCACAGAGGGAGACCGAGGTGTATGCTGAGCACTGAACTACACAGCGACTGCATGTTGTTGTTGTTGTTAGGTGCCAGTGAGTCAGCTCCAACTCATAGTGACCCCGTGTACAACAGAACGAAACAATGCCCAGCCTTGTGCCATCCTCACAATCCTTGCTATACTTGAGCCCAACATTGCAGCCACTGTGTTAATCCATCTTGTTGAGGGCCTTCCCCTTCTTCACTGACCCTCCACTTTACCAAGCATGACATCCTTCTCCAGGGAATGATCCTTTATGACACCATGACCAAGGAAGTGAGACCAAGTCTGACCATTCTCACTTCCAAGGAGCATTTCAACTGTACTTTTTCCAGGACAGATTTGTTAGTTCTTCTGGCAGTCCATGGGACTTTCAGTTATTCTTCATCAACACAACTCAAAAGCATCAGCTCTTCCTCAGTCTTCCTTATTTGTTGTCCAGCTTTCACAAGCATATGAGTCCATATCCATTATGTATTTATCTATAGGTACAGTGACCCAAACCATGGAATTTTCTATCACCTCACATGCTTGTGAAAGCTGCAGAATGAGTAAGGGAGACTAAAGGAAAATTGAGGCCTCTGAATTACAGTGTTGGTGAGGAATATGAAATATAGCACGGACTGCCAGAAGACCCAACAAGTCTGTCTGAGAAGTACAGTCAGAATGCTCCTCTGAGATGAGGATGGTAAGACGGCATCTCACATCCTCTGGTCGTGCTGTCAGGAGGGACCAGCCCCTGGAGCTGGTAAAGTGGAGGGTTAGTACAAAGACACTACTCCATCTCAATGAGGGGACTGATTCTGTGGCTCCAACAATGGGCTCAACCACAGCAATGATTATGAGGATGGTGCAGGACTGGGCAGTGTTGTTTGTTTGTTTAAATTGTGATTTGGGCAAATGTTTACAAAGCAAATTCATTTTCCATACAGCCATTTATACACATCGTTTCATGACACTAACTGCAATCCCCAAAATGTAACAGCTCTCTTCCCACTTTCTCCCTGTAATTACCTTTCCCATGTCCTTCTTTCATACGCATTCCTGCCCTTGGAGCTATCTTCCTATGCAAATACTGCCCTTCTGATCTCCTGTGTGGACTATACTAAGGAGTGTACCCACCTGGTGTAAGTGTTCACCTTATATGCCTGTCTACTGCTTGGCTGGAAGCTACGGATTGTTTCATTCCGGGCCTGAAGGGGGAGGAGGAACCATCGTCTCAGGGGTTTCTCGTCTCAGACCAGTAAGCTTGGGTTTCTTTTTTATGATTTTGAGTTTTGTTCCACACTTTTCCCCCACTCTATCCAGGATCTCCCACACTGATTCTTTTCCAAGTGGTTGACAATGGCAGCCAGGCACTATCTAGTTTTTCTGGTCCCGTGGTCACACAGGCTGAGGTTCGCATGGTCCACTAGTCACTGGGACTAATTGTTTCCATGCGTCTTTGGTTTTCTTTATTTTCCTTTGTTCTGGACAAGGAGGGACCAACTGCTGCATCTAGATGGACACTCGAAGCTTTTAAGACCCCAGTTGCTACCCACCAAGATAGGATGTATATGATTGTATAGTATATGTTATACCAATGGAGCTTGATGTCCCCCACAACCATGGTCACCGGGCAGTGTTTTCTCCTGTTGTACACAGAGTTGCTATGAGTCAGAACCAACTTGACGACATCTAACATCTGTCGTTTATCTATCCCTTATCTATACATCTATTTACTTATAGATTGATCTATTACCATCTATACATCTGTCATCTATCAAGTCTATCTACCTACTTACCTAATTCACTTTTTTTTCTCTCACTAGCTCTGTTTTCAGTACACTCCCTAAGAGACATCTAAAAAACATCAAGACCTGGCACAGGGCATGCACGAATGTGGAGGATACCCTGCTACAACTGCTGTCCTGGTAAAGCATCCACCCACCGAAGGAGACAGTTTCAGCTGGGTTGCTCCTCCGAGGGCTGCGTCATCGCACGCCACCCGCACTGACCTGCGCGTCCAGCGTGCCCAGCAGCTCCCTTGTCCTCTGCCCGAGCAGCTGTCTGCGCCTCAGCTCCTGCACCTTCTTCTGAAGTTTCTCCTGCTCTCGGCACACGTTCAACAGGTTGTTTTCCGCCTTCTCCTCCAACTGGGAGAGGCTGTTCTCCATCTGTGAAATGCAAAGCCAAAGATCAGGCCGAGGAGATGTAGCTGCCATTCTGCACCACAATCCCCTCCTCGGCCCCTCACAAAGGGAGGCCGTGGTGTTTACCTTGACAGTCACCAATGTGAGGAGCAATGTCTGTGATTCCATCATATCCATGGATTCAGATAAATCCTTAAAGCAAAGAGAGAGTCTCAGTTCTCGGTGAGCTCCTATAAACCCAGTTCTCTCTCTCCCCCTAAGAGGATCATACCCCTCACCTGCATGTACTTTCTTTCCAGAAATCTAAAACACAATTCACTACTGCCCATCAGCCTTGCCACTTTCAAGTTCTTGCTCAGTCTTTTCTGTTGCTTTCTGAGGAGGAGGGGTGACCGACCCCCTCCCTGCACTGGGCGGCGAACAGGTGGCAGAAGATGGGCCAAGGGCTGGCCTGGGACCCCTAGTGAGTCAGTACTGAACCAGACCGTGACCCTCTCAGCACAGGTTATGCCTCACTAGTGAAACCAAAGCCGCCCCTGCTGGGGCCAGGGCCAGGCTGGAGCCTCACCTAGGATGCGCTGGCCCACAGAAAGCCCCAATGTCATGTTTTACATAATTCCATGCTTGCATCTCAAGCTCCTGGGATGGTGTGAATGGTTTGCACTCAACTACTGATCTCAAGGTTGAAGTTTAAACCAACCCACCCAGCGACATCACAGAAGAAAGGCCTGGCATTCTGCTTCTGTAACAATTACAGCCAAGAAAATCCTATGGGGCAGCTCTCTGTAATACACGGGATTGCTGTTATTCAGAGTCAACTTGATGGCAACAGGTTTGGTCTTGGTTCTTGGTGCTTGCATCTACTATTGTGGGTTTGCTTGGGCAAATTTAAACTCCAAGAATGACCTAGGAATGTTTGTGTTCTTGGCTTTTGCCCTAAAAGGATCAGCTGTCTTGCATGCGCTTACAGACCCAGGGCCTCGGATGGTACCAGGCAAAGGGCAGGAGCAAATTGGTTAACCAACCAAGTAGTAACTTCCTCTTTCTTTTCAGATACTTGCTGTTATAGCTGCCATTGATGTGGTCCCTGACTCTTGGTGACCCCAAGCACAAGAGGATGAAACACTGCCTGCCTGGGCCTGTACCACCTCCGTGATCTGCTGCAGACGAGATTACTGGGGTCCGCTGGATTTTCACGGGTTGATCTCGTAATTCAGCGGCCAGGCCTTTCTGCCCAGTCCATCCTAGTCTGGAAGCTCTGCTGAAACCTGTTCAGCATCACAGCAGCCTCCAGACAGATGGGTGGGGCTGGACATCAGGGGCACTGGCTGGGAACTGAACTCAGGTCTCCCACCTGAGAGGTGAAACATGACCGTCCCCATTCAGACACTTACTGGGCTCTTTTTCCGTGAGGAAGAAAATGAACTTGAATCATTTTGCTGTGACAATGTTTTTTGTAACTGTGGAGTCTTTCTGACCATACTTTTATCTGAGGTAAAGAAAATGTTTTAACAGTGAGAAGAGCAGACTTTAGAAGCCCACTGACATTTACTGCAACGCCAAGCTCATAAAAGAGAGTAAGGCTAATCCCTTACCATTAATGGCAGAAAGATCCAGGTCTGGCGGGGCGGCCCCATGTCCTTCTAGCATGGTGGACTGCAGTTCGCCCTTCGCAACCACACTCATATCTACAGGCCAAAAAAGAATTCCTTCAAGTCAGCACAATTAGGCTGTGAGAGACTATTAAACGGGAAAAAAAAAAAAAAACCTCACTGTCATCAAGTCGATTAGACTCTTAGTGACCCCTCCTTACGTTTCTGAGGCAGTATGTCTGTGGAAGTAGACTGCCCAACCTTCTTTCCAAGGAGGGCTGGTGGGTGTGAGAGACTATAGGCAGCCAAGAAACATGCACTTTTTTTTTTTAATGCATTTACTGAAATATAATTTATGTACAGTGAAATACACAAAACTAAAGTGACATGGGTCAATGCATTTTTTTTTTCAGTGTTCCCTCCCCTCCACTCCCACTCCTGGCAACCAACAAAGGAAGTTTCCCTCCATATACAAACCTTTCGTTGACCCTCCACAACAATGAACCAATACTGTATTTATTCTTCTGTGATTGACTTAAGTCACTCAGCATAATGTCCTCCAAATTCATCCATATTATGCAGTGAGAAACATGCACTTTTGTTTTGTTTTTTTGCACTGAGTGTTTTTTTCTTGAATCAAGTGTTAAGGAAAATCGATAGTCCCCTCCACGTATCAAACACGAACTATTCACATTTCCTGTGTGAGCCATGCTCCCTTTATCACCCATACAGCCACTGAATAGAATCATTCCTTTACCCTGATTCACCTCTATTTGCTTGAGAAACTCATCACACTTTTCAAAGAAACAAACATATTTTTATACAATACCACTTCTTACAAGAACTCAAGTTTTTGTTAGTGGTACGGATCAAGTTATATGCCCAAACAAGACACACTCAAGTTCTAAGCTCAAGTCCACTTGCTAACAACAAGCATCTGTGAATGTGACCTTGCTTGGGAAATAGATTTTTTTTAAATCAGTTAATGAGGGTGTACCTGAGTACTGAAGGTCTTAATCTCATCCATTCTGAGGCATGTTATGAAACAGGACTGGCATGGAATAGAGTCATAACTGGGGGGAGACAGCATGTGAGGATGTATCTACAAGCCAAGGAACACCTGGGCTACACACCCTGAAACAGACAGGGGAGTATCTTCTCCTAGAGCCGACAGGCAGAAAACATGGGCCTGTCGGTGCCCTGAATTCAGGTCTGGTCTCTAGAACTGTGAGAAAATACATTTCTGTTCTCTGAAGCCACCCACTTGTGGTATTTTGTTATGGAGACTAAGACAAGTATCGTATTACTTGTGTTACAATTTTTTAAATTGCTTAGAAAGACAGTTTGTTGAGCAGCTCCTCCAGGATGGGGGACAGAGTCGCTCAGGTAGCAAGATGGTAACTTCCTATTATTTCTTTTCCAGTGGTACAGCGTTCTGTCATCTGCACACACTGCATTTCCATTAAGAAAACAAATTTTCTTTTCGGCCACAGAATGGGACTCTAACAATCTGTCTAAATTACTGTGCTAATGTTTCAATGACGACTTCTCAACCATGGCACTGCTGACATTTGGGGCAGGGTCCCTCCTTCATCGGACCCTCCCCAGAAAGGTAAGAGGGAACTTCAGCTTGATGTAGTTTGAAACAAAATTGACCTCCACGTCTGTCGCTGTTATGGACTGAATTATGTCCCCAAAAAATATGTGTTGTAAATCGTAATCTCTGTGCCTGTGGTTATAATCCCATTGGAGAATGGATTGTTTTTGTTGTTAACGGGGAAGGAAGCATGTAGGGTGTGTCGTAAGTCAGTCTCTTTTGAGATATAAAAGAGATTAAACAAGTGAGCAGAGAGATGGGGCAAGACAGATGCCAGCCACATGGAGCTCTCCACATAACCAGGAAGCAGAAGCTGAAGGGACAAGGGCCGTCCTCAGGAGCTGACAGAGAAAGGCCCTCGTCCAGCTGGAGCTCTGAGTTTGGACTTGTAGCCCCTAAACTGTGAGAAAAACATACGTTTGTTAAAGCACCCACTACTGGTATTCCTGTTATGGCAGCACTAGATAACTAAGACAGTCACCATCCAAAATAACACAAAGGCCTTTACTTAGGACCATACGATGTTTCACAACCTCCCTCAATCCTTACATACCTGAAGCGCCTCTGCTTTTCTGGAGCGAGTTAGATTTCTTTCCACCTTCTAGCATTTTCCCACTGGTTTTTAATGCATCTGCTGCAGGAACCTGTCAGGGGAACATGTGACAATCAGGTAATAAGACACCATTTCTTCATGAGGAGGCCTCCGATGTTATCTATGCAGTGTGCTTTCTGCTGTTACTCTGAGCGGAAAGATAAACAAATCAAACCTGTTGCCAGTGAGTCAATTCCAACTCCTGGCCACTCCCCCATGTACTCTTACAGAGCAGAACTGCTCCACAGGGTTTTCCTGGCTGTTATCTTTACGAAAGCAGACTCACAGCTCTCTTCTGTGACGTCACTGGATGGGTTAGAACCACCAACCTTTAGGTTAGTAATGAAGTCCAAACTGTTTGTGCCACCCAGAGACCACTTTGAGGCAAGGGACAGATTTCAAGAATTGTATGATGTAATCACATATATGCATGACTAAGCTAATTTTGTCAAAAATGATATGCACACCTGCACAGAATATAAAACATAAATATAAACATAAACATTTGAAACACATCAAATGTTTTCCCAGTGATGACAGGCAAGAGATTTTATGTATACGCTTTGGTATTTGACAGTTTACACCAAAAACGTTTTACTTTAGATGGCAGGAAGAACATCTTAATACAGGTACATAGTACAGTGAATTACTTGGGATGGCTTTTTTAGCCATGGTCTTTGTGACTCTTACCAGATTAGTGGGTGGGACCATGAAAATAAGTTGTATGGAACGCTAAAGTGAGGATTGGTTAGTTTTGCTCTGCTGCTGGGCTTAAAATGAGCCCTGCTACAGCCATCTAGATGCAACGATGGGTCTCTCCTTGTCCGGAGCAAAAAAGAATGAAGAAAACCAAAGATTCATGAAAAATTAGTCTAAACAACTGGTACACCATACGATCCCCAGCCTATACGACTATGAGACCAGAAGAACTAGATGGTGCCTGGTTACCACTGTCAATCACTCGGAAGGGGATCTATGTAGGAGATCCTGGATAGAGAGGGAGAACAATGTGGAACAAAACTAAAAATCATTTGGAGGAAAAAAAAGGGACCAGGTTTGCTGGTCTGATAGAGCCTGGTGGAACCACTGAGACTATGGCCCCTAGCTGCCCTTCAGGTCTGGAACTGAACCCACATCCATGGCTTTCAGCCAAACAAGTGAGAGGCATATGAGGTGAACATTTACACTAAGTAGATATACTCCTTGGAGAACAATCATGGGAGAATAGAAGGGCTGTGTATGCACAGGGAGACAGCTCAGGGGCAGGAGTGCATGGAAGGAAGGACACAGGGAAGAGGTAACTATGGGGAGGAAGTAGGAGGGCAGCTGTTGTTTTGTGGTAAATTGTAGTCAATGTCATATGACAAAGTGCATGTGAACTGCTGTATGGAAAGTGAATTTGCTCTGTAAACTTTCACCCAAATCACAATAAAAAAAAAAGAAAGAAAGAAAAAGAGCCCTGCTAGAGGCAGAAGATGGGATCTTACTGCCATCAAGGGAGAAAAACCAGATTTGGAATGGAGCATGTCCTTGGACCCGAGGCCCTGAGCTGGACCTCCCTGGCAGAAAGACAGTAGAAATGCCAACCAGCAGAGGTGACAGGCTGAGACGACCACAGAGGAAACAAGAGGCATGAGGCAGCACAAGTGGCTTGCTGGCCCAGGGAACAAGAAAACTGAGTCCCCTTGGGCAGGAGGCTTGCTGGCAGAGTGGGATGCACATAGGTGTACCTATCACCAGAGCTAAAGAGCTTTATAACACTTGCCCAAGCGGGGCAGAGGCCAGGCCAAGAGGCCAAGGGCCAGAGAGGTGTGTCTGAGGGCACAGTAGAGGGGAAGACCGTCCTGATTAAAGAACTGTACCCTGAGCATGTTCCTGAACCTGAAATGTAGCCTGTTACTTCCCTAATAAACCACATAATCGTAAGTATTGTCTGTGAGTTCTGTGTGGCCACTGCAACGAATTATCGAACCCAGTACAGAAATACAGCAGTTCATACACATTTTGTTTCATGACATCCACTATGATTCCCCACAAAGTAACAGCTCTCTTCCCAATTCCTCCCTGTAGCTACTTCTTCCCTGTGTCCCTCTTTCTTATGCATTCCTGCCCCTGAGCTATCTCCCTACGGAAACACTGCTCTTCCATTCTCCCATGACTGATGGCACCAAGTAGTGTATCTACCAGATGTAAATGTTCACTCCATGTGCCTGTCTATTGTTAGGCCTGAAGGAACTAACTAGGGGCCACAGTCTCGGGGGTCTCACTCAAGCTATTCAGGAGCAAATCGTCAGACTTTTCTTCTGAGACACCTTTGGATGGGTTCAAACCTTTCAGCAAACAGTCAAGCGCTCAAGTTTGTGCCACCCAGGGACTTCTGTATCTATCTAATTGGTTCTATTTCTCTAGAGAAAGCTAGGACAAAGACTGTAAGAGTTATAGTAATCACAACAGTGTGGCATAGACATAAGGACAGACACACAAAATAGAAAGAAATGCACTCACACATACATAATCAACTGATTTTCTACCCATGTGTAAACACAATACAACAAAGAAAGGAAAGACATTCCAACAAATGGTGTTGGAACAATTAAATGCCCATGAGTTTCATTTCTTACACCAGACACAAAAATTAACTGAAAATGGATCACCAATCTACACATAAAAACCAAAAACTATAATAAAACTCCTAGGACAGAATATTTGTGATTTGGGAATAGGCAGAGATAAAACAAAAACAGAGTTTATAGAAGAACAAATTGATAAACTGGATTTCATTAAAAACAAGATCTTCTACTCTCCAAAAGATACTTCAAAAAAAAAAAAAAAAAACCACTGAACCACTGCCCAAGTCAATTCCAACACATAGCGACCCCCATGGGGGTTCTGAGGCAATAAATTTTTAAGTGAGTAGATTGCCCCATCTTCCTTCTGCAGAATGGCTGGTGGTTTTAAACCACCAACCTTCTGGTTAGCGGTCAAATGCTTTAGGCACTGCACCACCAGAGCTCCTTAAAAGATGCTTAAAGGGATGGAAAGACAGACACCAGACTGGAAGAAAACATCTGCAAATCAATATAAAACATTGGTATAAAATATACAGAAAGACCTCCCAAATCTCAGCTATAAGAAAACAATCCAATTAAAAAACTGGCAAAGGATTTGAATAGAGACATCCAAAGATAAAGGAATGGACAATAAGCACACAAGAAAATGCTCAACTTCAACAGGGAAATACAAATTTAAACCACAATGAGTGCACTTCATACCTAGTAGAGTAGCTAAATTTTTAACTTACAACTGGAACTTTCATACACTAGTGGGAATATAAAATGGTACAGCTACTTTGTACAACAGTTTTACAGTTTCTTATAAAGTTAAATTACACTTACCATATGACCTAGCAATCCCACTCCTGGGTAATCATTTACACAAGAGAAAAGAATATGCATATCCACTCAATTTAGACATGAATGTTTCTAGAAACTTTGTTCATAATTACCACTGACAGGAAACAAACCAAATGAATGGATGAACAAACAGTGGTCCATTCATATGGAACATTATTCAGTAAAAAAAAGGGACGAGCTAGTGACATATGCAACGAGAGATGAACTTCAAATGTATATGTTAAGTCAAAGACCACCACCTATCTTAATAGTCTGTGATACTGTGGTGCCTTACATGCTACTGTGAGGCTGGAAGCTATGCCACTGGTATTTCAAATACCAGCAGGGTCACCCACAGGGCACAGGTTTCAACGGAGCTTCCAGACTAAGACAGACTAGGAAGAAAAGCCTGGCAATGTCCTGTGGATTGCAATAGAACATTCTCTGACTGGCTTGCTTTGGACACGTTATCTAGAGGGATCACTCACTGGAGGACATCATATTTGGTGAAGCAGAGGGCCACTGAAAGCAAGGGAGACCCTCTGGGAGATGGACTTAAACATGGTAGCAATGGTGAGGACGATGCAGGATCAGGCAATGTTTCATTCTGTTACACATTAAGGTCACTATGAGTCAGCTGATTTGACAGCAGCTACAAAAAGGACATGGTGGCAGCATCCTCTGATCTCTTCTAAATTCACGAGGAGAGAAAATCGCCATCAGCAGCCCAAGACTTACTCCTATGAGGCCAGACGTGTCACTACCCTGCAAACTTTTCATCAATCTAACACCAATTGTCCTTCTCTATTTCTTTGCTGGGTTTGATAATTCATTGCAATGGCCACAAAGAACTAACAGACAATACTCACGATTATGAGGTTTCTTTGGGAAGTAACAGACTCAGAAACGCTCAGGATAAATTCTTCAGTCGAAACAGCCTCCTCACCCATGCCCAAAGGCACACCTCTCTTTGGCACTTGGCCTCTAGGCCTGCCCTCTGCGCTGTTCAAGCAAGCGTTAACGGAGTTCTTTTAGTTCTGCTAGTAGGTGTGCCTAGGTATACTCCACTCTGCCAACAAGCCTCCTGTCCAAAGGCACTCAGCTTTCTCACTCTGTGTGCCAGCAAGTCTGTAACTCTGTCTCACGTCAGTCTCTCAGTTTTGTTGCCATCGCTACCACCACCATCTCTCTGCCATCATCTCAATGCAGGGATCTTGGGTCCAAGGATGTGCTCCAATCCTGCTCTTCTCTCTCTTGACAACAGTGAGAACCCCCCTTTTCACCTCTGGGATGGCTCATTTTAAACCTAGTGGAATGCCTAAACTAACCAATCCCCCACATTAGGGTTCCATACACCTTACTTGCATAGTCCCCACCCCCTCACCCCAAGGGTTCCATGTACGTTATTTACATCATTAGCAAGCTATCCAAACCCCCTACTAGGCCATAAGCACCTCACATTTGCACAGTCCTACCTGGTCATCTAGGAGCTCTGGTAGCATAGTGCCTAAGGCACTTGACTGCTAACCAGAAGGCTAGAGGTTCAAACCCACCAGCCACTCCTCAGAAGGAAGGTTGGGCAATCCTACTTCTGTTATGATACTGCCTCGGAAACCCAAGGAGGGGTCGCTATTAGTTGGGGCCAACTCGACGGCACATAACAACAACAACCTGGTCATCTCGTGGGCATCACAGAGACCATGGCTAGAAGAACCATACCAAGTAATTTATCGCACCACCCCAACAAATACGAAGTAAGAAAGTCAGATGTAAGAGGTTACAAACCATGTTGCCATCAAGTCGGATCCGACTCACAGTGACCCCTCCTTGGGTTTCTGAGGTGGTACCACTATAGAAGTAGATAGCTCAACCTTTCTTCCGAGGAGTGAGTTTGAACTGCCAGCCTTCTGGTCAGCAGTCAAATGTCTTAGGCACTACACCACCAGAGCTCCTTTTACAAAGTGTGGTTCAACTTAAACAGCCTTTTAAAAAGGCAGAAGTATAGCAAGATAAAACAGATTAGCAGTTCCTGGGGGGTGGGCACATCTGAGCACAAGGGATTTGAGGAGTCATGGGACTGGCCTGTATTTTGATTGTGGTATGGTACCACGACTACATGCCTTTGTCAAAACTCACAGAATTATACACTGAAAAGGGTGTGAAGCATACTCTATGCAAATTATACCTTAATTACAAAAATGGAAAAAATGAGTCATACACAGAAGTGAAGAAAGAAATACAAACAGAGACCTATGCCATGTTGTTTATTACAGCACTTTTCACAATAGCAAAAAGTCGGTACAGCCCAAGTGTCTATCCACAGATGAATGGATAAGCAGAAAGTGGCTGTATCCAAACCATGGAATATGTATTGTTGGTGCTAGGTGCTATCAAGCAGGTTCCGGATCACAGCAACCCTATGTACAGCAGAAAAAACACTGCCTGGTCCTGCACCAGCTTTACAATCACTGCCATGCTTGAGCCCATGATGGCAGCCACTGTGTCAGTCCATCTTATTGAGGGTCTTCCCCTTTCTCACTGACTCTCTGCTTTACCAACTATAATGCCCTTCTCCAGGGACTGGTCCCTTCTGACAACATGACCAAAATACAAGAGACAAAGTCTGGCCATCCTCACTTCTAAAGAGAATTCTGGCTGTACTTCCACCAGATAGATTTGTCTGACAGATTCAATATTCTTTGCCAACACCATAATTCAAAGGCATCAATTCTTCTACTGTCTTTATTGTCCTGCTTTTGTACACATATGAGGTGACTGAAAATAGCATAGCTTGGGTCAGGTACACCTTAATATTCAAAGTGACATCTTTGCTGTTTACCACTTTAAAGGTCTTTTGCAGCAGATTTGCCCAAATATGTTAATTATTTCTTGACTGATTATAGATCCAAATAAAATGAAATCCTTGACAATTTCAATCTTTTCTCTGTTTATTACAATATTGCCTGCTGGTCCAGTTGTAAGGATTTTTGTTTTATGTTGAGGCAGAATCCATATTTTTGGATCATCATTAGGGCCCTCAAGTCCTCTTTGCTTTCAGCAAGTAAGATGTGTAATCTGCATATCCTAGGCTGTTAATGTTTCTTCTTCCAATTCTAAAGATATAGTCCAGCTTCTCAGATTACTTGCTCAACATACAGACTGAGTAAGTATGGCGAAAGGTTACAGTCCTGATGCACATCTTTCCTGATTCTTAACCATGCAGTATCCCCTTGTCTGTTCAAATGACTGCCTCTTTTTCTATATACAGGTTCCTCATGAGCACAATTAAGTGTTCTGGAATTCTCTTTCTTCACGAAGTTATCCATAATTTGTTATGCTCCACACAGTTGAATGACTGCATAATGAATAAAATATAGGTAAACATCTTTCTGGTATTCGTTGCTTTCAGCCAAGATCCATCTGACATCAGCAGTGCTACCCCTCATTCCATACCGTCTAATGAATCCAGCTTGAATTTCTGGTGACTCCTTGTTGATACACTGCTACAACCATTTGTGAATCATCTTCAGCAAAATTTTACTTGGATATGGTATTAATGATGTTCCAATAATTTCCACATTCTGTCAGATCACTTTTCTTTGGAATGGGCACAATTATGGGTCTCTTCCAGTTGGTTGGCCAGGTAGCAATCTTCCAAATTTCTTGGCATAGATGTTCAAGTGCTTCTAGCACTGCAACCATTTGTTCAGACAGGTCAGTTGGTATTCCATCAATTCCTGGACACTTGTTTTTTATCAATACATTCAGTGTAGCTTGAACTTTTTCCTTCAATACCATCAGTTCAGAGAAATGAAACCCTGATGCATGGCACAGCGTGGATGAACCTTAAAAACATGATGCTGCATAAAATCAATCACCAAATGGCAAATACTGTATGATCTCACTTATACAAAATAAGCAAACACATAGAAACCAAAGATTACCAGGGGTGGCAGGGAGGGAGGAAGGGGGAGATTTTGCTTATAGAGCACTGAGTTTATGTTCACAGTGGTGAAAAGACTTGGCAAAGGAGATAGAAAACGGTTGCACAACTTGAAGAATGAAATCAATGTCACTGAATTGTACATGCAGAAGTTGTTAAGATGGCATATATCTTTGTTTTTGTTATGTGCCGTCGAGTCAGACCCGACTCATAGAGACCGCTCCTTGGGTTTCCGAGGCAGTATCACTACAGAAGTAGATTGCCCCATCTTCCTTCTGAGGAGTGGCTGGTGGGTTTGAACCGCCAACCTTCTGGTTAGCAATCAAGTGCCTTAGGCACTACATTACCAGAGCTCCCAAGATGGCATATGTTTTGTTATATGCATTTTCATAATTTCTGTACAGAAAGCCAGAACCTGCGTGAGGAGAAAGAAACCTGTCAGACAAGGAAAACGTAAATATTTTCCACTAAAAGAAGTGCTAGAAAAGTGGTGAGACCGCACCCTGAAGACAGGCAGAAAACTTGTGAGACCTAGAAAAACAGGGCAGTCCCATCAAGTTGTGGCTCTCACATACAGTGGGACAGGCTGCAGCAGAAAGCAAGAGAAAAGTGGTAAGACCGCACCCTGTCACAGTGTACGTGAGAACCACAACTCAACGGGACTGTCTTGTTTTCCTGGGTCTCATAAGTTTTCTGCCTTTGACAGGGTACAGTCTCACCACTTTTCTAGTGCTCATTTTAATGGAAGATATGAGTTTTCCTTCTTTGACAGGTTTCTGCCATACACAGGTTGCACCTCTTAATACATTGCAAAAACAGAAAAGCTTTTAAAATTCTAAATGATTACAATGTTCAACCACAAGGGGGCATTATTGTCAATATTTCGAGTGTGCACACAGAGCCCCTTGGATTGAAGATCAGCCTAAGGGAAGTCAAGAGTTCCAGCAAAGGAGTCCTTTTCCTTAAGGCAGATATCAAGTCGCATTCTCAAGAATCCACTGCCCAACATACTCCGAGGAGAAGGAACAATCAGTAGCAGAAATGTCACTATGTTTCATTAACCATAAACAAAAGATTAGGAAAATCGAGGGGAAAAAACCCCAAGCTCTCTCTGCCTTTCCCCATTCTCAGCATGGAAACAAAACATGCTTCTGTGTAATCTATCCACTGCTTCTATTTAATATCACACAAAACATTTTCCCATGTCATCAATAATCTTTCAAGTAGATGTTTGGTGTTTTGTTTTGTTTTGTTTTTAAAGTCCCATTTTGAGTTTAGACAAATGCATACACTAGTGCAAATCATTCTCATCTAAACACACAATGTTACAAAAAAGAAAATCAAAAACAAACCCAGCTGCTATTCAGAGTCATGGTGACCCCTTGTATTACAAAGTAAACTGTTCCATAGGGTCTTCCTGGCTGTTTCTGTATGGACGCAGACTGCCAGCGTGGGTTCAAACCACCAACCTTTAGGTTAATAATTGAGCACAAACTCTTTTTTTTTTTTTTTAATTGTAATTTGGGTGAAAATTTACAAAGCAAATTCACTTTCCATACAGCAGTTCACATACTTTGTCTCATGACATTGACCACAATTTATGCAACAGCTCCCCTCCCACTTTCTCCCGATAGTTACCTCTTCCCTGTGTCCATCCCTCCATGCCCTCCTGCCCCCTGAGCTGTCTCCCTGTGCATAAGCAGACCTTCTTTCTCCCATGATTGTTCTCTCCAAGGAGTGGATCTACCTCAGGTAAATGTTCAACTCATATGCCTGTCTTGTGTTTGGCTGGAAGCCACAGGTGTGGGTTCAACTCCAGACCTGAAGGGCAGCTAGGGGCCATAGTCTCCACCAGGCTCTATCAGACCAGCAAACCTGGTCCCCCCTCCTTTTTTTTTCTCCAAATGATTTTGAGTTTTGTTCCACATTGTTCTCCCTCTCTATCCAGGATCTCCTACATAGATCCCCTTCCAAGTGGTTGACAGCAGTAGCCAGGCACCATCTAGTTCTTCTGGTCTCATAGTCTTATAGGCTGCAGGTCGGATGGTGTACCAGTTGCTAGGACTGATTGTTTCCATGAATTTTTGGTTTTCTTCATTCTTCTTTGCTCTGGATGAGGAGAGACCCATCATTGCATCTAGATGGCAGCTTGCTAGCTTTTAAGATCCCAGTCGCTACTCGCCAAAGTAGGAGGTGGAACAATGTTTTGTATAGTATGTTACACTGATTGAGCTTGATGTCCCCTGCGACTATGGTCCCGAGCCCACAGGTTCAACTATTCAGTCCCTCTGCGTAGCTGGCTATGACCAAGCAGTGATGACAACCTTGCCCCTTGTCAGCTCTACTATACACCTGGGAATTCCAATCATTCACATAAACTTATAGGACTACTGTCTGCCAACCCTATACGTGTTCTTGGATATATTCCCCACTTCATAGACATGCCTAATAGTTCAGCCTGTCCACCCATCTATCCACCCCTATACCCATGTTTGCCTTCACTGACGAGCACAAACTCTTTGCATCACCCAGGGACCTTACTTAGAATGTTACCATCATTCCAGAAACTTCCCACATGCCTCTTCCCAGTCAATCCCCAGTACCCTCCTTAAGAGACAAACACTACCGATTTCCTTTTTACCATAATTTGAGTTGCCTGCTCTAGAACTTCACATAAATGAAACTCTACACCATGTACTATTGTCTAAGGCTGTCCCACTCATCATCTTATCTTTGAGATCCACCCATGTTTGCATTTATCTGCTGTCGTTAGATGCTGTCGAGTCAGCTCCGACTCCTGGTGCCCTCACCTACAACTGAAGGAAACGCCGCCCAGCTGCACCACGTTCATGATCTGTGGCACGTGTCAGCCCGTTGTCGTAGAGTACGTCTCTTGGAGGCCTCCCTCATTTCTGCTGACCCTCTGCTTTACCAACCATGATGTCCTTTTCTAGTGACTGGCCTTTCCTGATGATGTGTCCAAAGCGAGCAAGCTGAAGTCTCGCCCTCCTCGCTTCTAGTTTACTACTGAAGCGTATTCTACTGTGTGACTATACCACTGTGTGTTCGTTCACTTTACTGGTGAAGGACACACACACTGTTTTCATAATCATTTGGGGCTATTATAAATGAAGTGGGAGCTCTAGTGGCATAGTGCCTAAGGCTTTTGACTACTAACCAGAAGGCTAGCGGTTCAAACCTACCAGCCACTCTTCAGAAGGAAGACTGAGCAATCTACTTCCGTAGAGATACTGCCTTGGAAACCCAAGGAGGGGTCACTGTGAGTTGGAAATGACCTGACAGCAGTGAGTTGTTTTTTTCTTATAAATGAAGCAGATAGGACTATTGTAAACAACATACATGGACATGTCTGGGTCACAGGGTAAATTAATGTTTAGTGTTACTTAAAAATTGTCAGGCTGAAAAAAAAAAAATTGTCAGGCTATTTTCTGAAGTGGTTCTTATGTTTTTCTTTCCCAAGATGTCACTTTCATGACCAAAGTGCACCCATGGTGCAGTGAATTACTTATTAAGGGTCTTCTAGCCAAGGTCTCTGTGATTCCCACCAGATGACTAGGTGGGACTGTGCAAGTATGAAGTGCTTGTGGCCCATTAAGGGGACTGGATAGCTTGTTAATAATGTGAAAAAGGTACATGGCACGCTTATGTAGGTGGGACCATGGAAATAAGGTGTCTAGAACCCTAACATGGGTATTGGAAAGTTATGCCAATCCACTAGGCTGAAAATGAGCCATCCCAGGGGCGGAATGGGGGATCTCATTACCATCAAGAGAAGA
Organism: Orycteropus afer afer; assembly: GCF_000298275.1. Taxonomy (NCBI): domain Eukaryota; kingdom Metazoa; phylum Chordata; class Mammalia; order Tubulidentata; family Orycteropodidae; genus Orycteropus; species Orycteropus afer. Next base: position 1,249,693 of record NW_006921723.1, read on the forward strand.
ACCAGGAGTGCAACACACACACGGACCTGAGATCCCTGTGGCGAGATGGCAGACAGTGGCAGCAGAGGCAGCAGTACCGAGGGACTGGCACCAGACATAGTGGGCTTCCTGCCCCAGGGGGAGAGGAAGAAGAGTGCCTTCAGGCAGGAAAGCTAAAAGACCTTCTTAACATCTGTCCAAGCAGGACAGAGGCCAAGGACAAAGAGAAGTCTGCCTGTAGCACAGCTGAGAAGCTGTTCTGATTGAAGAACTGTATCCTGAGTTGTTTCTGATCCTGGATTGTAACCTGTTGCTTCCATAATAAACCCCATAATCCTGAGTATTACCTGTGAGTTCTGTGTGGCCACTGTAACAAATTACTGAACCCAGCAGAGAAGAGTGTTATGCTAGAACAGCTGGTGTCAAAATTGGTAATAAGTTTGGAGGGTGGTGGTGTGTCTGACCTCTGCCTCAGAGCCTTGGGCTGATGCTGATCCTGTCTCCCCATCATGAAGTTACATGTCAGACAATGATGCTATCATGCCCTTTTTGTAGTTGCTAAATTACACGAGGTTAGACAAAGACATCCCCACGCCCTTTTTGCAGCACCGGACCAAGCCATGATCTACGTAGGGCTGTTTCCTTTCACTTGGGGCTCTACCACCATCCCACCACACAGACATAGCCAAAGCAAAGGTGACCTCTCTAGCAAGTAGCTGCAACCGCACCAGCCCAGCAGTGCCCCCCTCTGCCTGCTGGCGGCCGTGCACTGGCTATACAAGCAGGTCGCACGCTGCTTTTTCACCAGGCAAAGAACACAGCTCTGATTCTGGGGCCCCGGCCTGACGCAGTGGGGGCTGGTCTCTCCCTGTTCCCCCTACCATTAAAACTCTGACTCAGGGCCATTTCTGGACCTGGAGGCATGCACTTCTTCCCCAGTGGCCCAGTCCCGCCACCAGGCGCGACTGTTTCCTCCCTGCCCAGATGGGAGGGGGGCGGGTTAAAGCAAAGGCGTGCCCACCAGATGGCTTTTGGGGTCTTGGGGAGACTAGAAGGGAAAGAGATTAATTTGTGTGTGCGATGCATATGCAAATAAAAACATTTGGAACAAACAAGGTTTGTCCCAGCCCTGCCATACCCCAGGGTGTTCATAGAGGAAACCCTGTAGGTCCCAGCCACACCCAGGCCCAGACAGTGTGTCCTTGCCATCTCTTTGGCCAGGCGGTGGGGTGCAGGAGTCGTAGTGTCGCACTAACATCTGCAGAACAAAGACTCGGGTCCAGCACTAGACTGGGAAACAACAGGTAGGATCACAGCTTTGCAAAAGGAATTCTCAGACTGATCAGCTACTCACAAGTCAGCATTGTTGTTGTTATTGTTGTTATGTGCCATCAAGTCAGACCTGACTCATAGCGACCCCTCCTTGGGTTTCCAAGGCGGTATCACTACGGAAGTAGATTGCCCAACCTGCCTTCCAAAGAGTGGCTGGTGGGTTTGAACCGCCAGCCTTCTGGTTAGCAGTCAAGTGCCTTAGGCACTATGCTACCTAAGTCAGCATTGAGGACTGAAATCTCCAGGGCAACTGGGCAAAGATTCCATGATGCTTCTGCCCAGCCTATGGTGACAACCCAGAGGACTTTTCTCTGAACCACTTTGATAAGGATTTTCAATACAAATTGAGGGTTACCTTTTTGGTTGTTTTCTTCTCATACTGCAAATATCGGGGTTCAACCATTCTTCCACCTACAGAGACACAATCCTTTTATAACACAAATTATAAAAAAAATGACTATGAAGATCCAATGGGCCAAGGACAACCAACTACTCCCCACCCCACAACCAGGAAGTCAGACACTTAAACAACAGGAACAGAAGGCACTGCTTCTCCTAACACTATCAAACGTGTCCTCTAGCAGCCTCAAGGATTTGTGGCACATGTATCGTATGTGAGAAGGTTAATATGGAACACCAGGTATATGTAAGGGAGTCCCTGGGTGGCATAAACATTAAGTTCTCAGCTACTAAGCAAAAGGTCGGTGATTCAAACCTACCCAGGGGCACTTCTGAAGCCAGAGCTGGAGATCTGCTTCAGAAAGGTCACAGCCTTGAGAAACCTATGGAGTATAGTTCTACTCTGCACACATGGGGTCACCCTGAGTCAGACTGACTCGACAGCAACAGGTATGGTTTGTTTTATTTGTGTGTATATGAGGACCCTTACAGAACACCTAGTGTATGCAAGACACTACGAGCAGAGTCAGAGTTCCACAGGGAGCTCTGATCAAAGAGTATTTGCTGGGGGTCAAATCAGGAAATAGACTTGGGGAGGAGACAAAAGGAAGCATCACCTCCTCCCAGTGCCTCAGTTTGCTTCTCCTCCCTCCCCAGCTCACTCCCTGTGGTGCCAAGACTCCAGGAGCCCTTCAGCCTGCCTGAGTCTCCTGAACCCATCCACCTGACACCTCTCAATTTCCCTCACCCACTCTTGCCCACCTCCCTGTTATACCTACCACCCCATGACTCTGCACATGGCTGTTCCATCCTTCCCACTCTTCCCACTAGCCAGTGTGCTTGGCTCTTCCTACAGGTCTACCTGAAACACCTACCTGGTAGCACTTAATAAAAGAAAAGTTACCTTTTAAAAAAAACTGGGTCATGAAGCAGATCCTGGCTTTGCTCACCTTGTACTCTTTTTCCTTTTGGTTTAGCACCACTGGGGGTATTGGAACCTGCTGTCAACGGCTTCCTAGAAGAGAGGATGGTCCTCGTAACTCATTATGGCTTGAATTGTGCATCCCCCCAAAAATATGTTGAAGTCCTAACCCCATTGTTTAGAAATAGGAATTTTCTTTTGTTATTGAGGTCATAGCAGAGTAGGATGGGTCCTAAGTCTAATTACTTCTGAGTAGATTAAAAAAAAACAAAAAAACACATGAACACATACACAAGGGAAGATGGAGGTAGATGCATCCATAAGCTCACCAACTCCCTGGACTGCCCGCAGCTATTAGAAGCTGAAGGAGCTCTGGGGGCCTAGTGCCTAAGGCACTTGGCTGCTAACCAGAAGGCTGCGGTTCAAACCTACCAGCCGCTCCTCGGGAGGAAGATTGGCCAATCTACTTCCATAGTGATATTGCCTCGGAAACCCAGGGAGGGGTCACTATGAGGCAGATCTGACTCCCCTGCAGTGAGTTTGATTGCTTTTTTTTGGATTAGAAGCTGAAAGAGACAAGGACCTCCCCCTAGAGCTACACCCTGAATTTGCACTTCTAGCCTTCAAAACTGTAAGGAAACGAATTGTTTTTAAAGCCCCCATGGGTAGTATTTATTAAGATAGTCCTAGATGGTGGCGTAGAACCTAAGGCATTTGACTGCTGACCAGAAGGTTGGTGGTTCAAACTCACCAGCCATTCCACAGAAGTAAGACTAGGCAATCTACTTCTGTAAAGATTTACCGCCTCGAAAACCCAAAACAGGTCGCTATAAGTCAGAATCGACTTGATGGCAGTGAGTTTGGGGTTTCTTTTGGTTTAGAAGACTAAAGCACATCACTGGACAAGCAGCCACAGGGAAGAAAGCGAGAAGCTTGGGCTTTTCAGGGAGCCAGACCCAGTACCTACCCTCAACGCCTGTGCTAAGCTCTGTGGGGCAGGGCTGCCCAACAGGAACAGCTCCACTAGGGGAATCCCAGCCCTGGTCACATGGGGCAACATGAGTGTCTTAAGTTAACTTGTGTCCCCCAAAAAGATATGTCTACATTGTAACTCCTGGTACCTGTTTGGAAATAGGGTCTAGATATTATTAGTTAACATGAGGTCACTGTGATGCAGTGAAGTGCTTGGTATGGCTCTTCTAGCCACGGTCTTTGTGACTCCCACCAGATGACTGGGTGGGATTATGCCAATGTGAGGTACTTTTGGCCCATCACGGGGAATGGATAGCTTGTTGATTATGTAAATGAGATGCATGGCACCCTTGTGAGGTGGGACCATGCAGATAAGGCGCATGGAACCCTAACTGCTCAGTTTTGCCATCCCACCAGCCTTAATATGAGCCATCCCAGATGCAGAACAGGGAGATCTCACCATCAAGAAAGAAAAGCCAGGAATCCTTTGGACTTGAGATCACTGCTCTAAACCTTCTTGAACCAGGACAAAGCTGTGACACCAGAGACGGTGAGAAGCAGTGGCAGTGAAATGGCAGAAGAACCAAGAGACTGGCATGAGACAGAGGGGAGGGCTTCCTGGCCCACAAGGAAGAAAGCTGAGTGCCTTTGGGCAGAAGCCTTGCTGGCAGAGTAGGGTGTCTCTCTGTGCACCTACTGGCAGAACTTAAAGAACTCTGTAACACTTGTCCAAGCAGGGCAGAGGCCAAGGGGCTGCAGGGCCAGGAGGCTGAGGTCAGAGAGAAGTGTGCCTGTGGCACAGCTGAGAAGAGCCTATCCTGGTTGAAGAACTGTATCCTGAGTGGTTTCTGAATTGTAACCTGTTATTTCCCATAATAAACCCCATAATCATGAGCACTGTCTTTGAGTTCTGTGTAGGCACTGCAATGAATTATCAAATCCTGCAGAGAAGCAGAGTGTCATGGGAGGGATGGCTGATGTCAAAGTTGGTAGAAAAGAATGTAAGGTGGAGGCATGTCTAACCTCCACTTGATCTTGATCCTTCTCCCCACTTGTGATATTAGAGGAGGTCAGGCTCCACCCCTACACCATTTTTACTGGCATAACCAAACCTGTTGCTATCAATTCTGACTTACAGAGACCCCATAGAATTGCTCTACGGAGTTTTCTAGGCTGTAATCTTTACAGATATTGACTACCACGTCTTTCTACTGCAGCACCAGGAAGCGGGTTCAAACCAACAGTCTTTATTTTATTTTTTTTATTGCGATTTACATGAAAGTTTACAGAGCAAATTCATTTTCCACACAGCAGTATGTACACATTTTGTTTCACATTGACTCCAATTCTCCACATTTTAACAGCTCTCTCCCCATTTCCTCCCCATAGTTACCTTTTCCTTGTGTCCTTTCCTATACATTCCTGCGCCCTGAGCTATCTCGCCGTGCAAATACTGCCCTTCTGTTCTCCTGTGATTGATTATTCTAAGGAGTATACCTCCTTGATGTAAATGTTCACCCTATATGCCTGTCTATTGTTTGGCAGGAAGCCACAGGAGTGAGTTCAATTCCAGACCCAAAGAACAACCAGGGGCCATAGTCTTGGGGGTCTCACCAGGCTCTATCAGGGGCCATAGTCTTGGGGGTCTCACCAGGCTCTATCAGACCAGTAAGCTTGACCTTTTTTTTTTTTTTTTAAATAATCTTTAGTTTTGTTCCACATTGTTCTCCCACTTTGTCCACAATTTCCTGCACTGATCCCTGTCCAAGTGCAAACCATCAACCTTTAGGTTAGTAGTTGAGCCCAAACCATTTCAGCAAACCAGGGACTGATCGGATCCTAATCCAATGAGAGTGGTGTCCTTCTAATAGAGGAGAGACACAAACACAGAGGAGAAGACCATGTGATGATGGAGGCAGAGGCTAGAGTGATGCTGTCAAATCCCAGGACACAAGGAGCCACCAGAAGGGGAGAGGTAAGGAAGCACAGTCCTGCAGACACCTTGATTTCAGACTGCTGGCCTCCAAGTGTGACAGAATAAATTCCTATTGTTAGAAGCTGCCCAGTGTGTCGTATTTTGTTACAGCAACCCCAGAACACTGATACAGAGGCATGGCTGAATGTCCGAGCTTGAGAAACAACTAAAAGAAGAAAAGCTCTGTGAAGTGAGAATATTACTGCCAATTCTCAAGGAAGATCTCAACTTTGTCATGGATACTCTAACATCAAATGACATCAATGTTTCCATGCCTACTGTATGCCGCCAGGGATGGTGCAGAGAGCAGAAGAAAGAGCTCCTTCTCAGAAAGGGAAGAGCAGTACTTTCCTCTTTGGACAAGTGTGAAGACAAGGGCTCCAGACTTAGAAACAGATGGGAGATGTAAATAAAGTATGGTTACATCAGGCACACAGTGACAGAGGGGGCGCGCCAGAAGGGTTCCGCAGGGGCATGGATGCGGGGCCAGATGATAACGATAAGGAAACTCATCAGCCCTTTAAAGGGGGCACTGGTGGCTCGTGGTAGAATTCTCGCCTCTCATTCAGGAGACGGGGGTCAGATTCCCAGTGCACCTCATGGCATGCCCAATGATGTCTGTCAGAGGAGGCTTGCGTGTTGCTATGATGCTGAACAGATTTCAGTAGTTTCCAGAGTCAGGCTGACTAGAAAGAAAGGCCTGGCAATCTACTTCCAAAAATCAGTTCATGAAAACTCTACAGATCACATCAGTCTGATGCGCAACCAATCATGAGGATGGCAGAGGACTAGATGGCATTTCATTCTGCTGTGTGTGATGATGCCATGAGTCAGGTGTCAACTTCATGGTAGCTAACAGCAATATAAATGATTTGGATGGAAAGATGGACAGGAATATGGGATCAAGGATCAAGGAAAAGCTGGACCAGGCCAGAATAGTTCGAGAGAAAGCTAAGGCCTCAGACATGTTTCTATAGCCCAGAGGTTAGCAACTTGTTTTCTGCAAGAGAGTAAATAATGTCAGGTTTTTGGACCACACACTATCTGTCCTACTATTCAACTCTGCCATTACAGCTTGAAAACAATCAGATGACACACAAAGAAATGTGTGTGACTATGTGCCAATAAGGAGCTCTGGTAGTATAGTGCCTAAGGCACTTGACTGCTAACCAAAAGGCTGGCGGTTCAAACCCACCAGCCACTCCTCGAAAGGAAGATGGGACAATCTACTTCCGTAGTGATACTGCCTCGGAAACCCAAGGAGGGGTCGCTATGAGTCTGGTCTGACTTGACGGCACATACAACAATAACAACATGCCAATAAAACTTTACTCATAGACACTGATATCTGAATTTCATACAGATTTCACATGTCACAAAATGTGTCCCAGAGTAGAACTGTGCTCCATAGGAGTTCTGGATGGTTGATTTATCAGAAATAGATTGCCAGACCATTCTTCTCAAAGCAGGATAACAGGTGGATATTCGCAGAGTTGGGAGGACTATGTAAACACCCCCAGGACATTTGTCAAGGGCACCTCTCTGCTGATGCGCTCCCAAGCCCAGCCTTGTCTCATCTTGGAGGTTCTCAGAGTGCCCACTGAGAAGGTGGCTGAACTGAGCTGAGTGAGGGGAATCCCACTGCCGTGACAACCACAACTGCACAGAATGAAACTGGCCAAGTCAAAGTGCCAAGGCCTGGTCCCTGCCTCTGAGCTTGCCCCACCCTGCGCTGCTAGTGTCTGTTCCTGGCATCCTCCTCTGCACAATCACCCAAACCGGAAACCTGGGAGTCATCCTAGACTCTCCAGAACTCATCGCTGGTGAGTCAATGGTTCCAGCCTCCCGGTCCCTCTCTCCTCTGTTACATCATGCCTCCTGCTTTGTTTTCTTTTAATTGAGATGAGATTCACTGAACCATTTTACGGTGGAACGATTCAGAAGAGGATAGCAAGAATGGCTGCACAATTTGAAGAATGTAATCACTGTCATTGAATTGTACACGTAGAAATTGTTGAGATGCCACATATTACTTTTACAACTAAAAGGAAAAAATTAACCATCTTAAAGTCAACAATTCAGTGGCATTGAGTACATTCATAACATTGTGCAACCACCACCTATATTTAGTTCCAGGACACTGTCATCATCCTAAACAGAAACCCCATACCCATTAGCAGTCACTTGCCATATCACACCCCTGCAGGGCTAGTGTCAAGCTTAGTAACATACTAATCCACGAGAGCCAAAATATGATCTTGAATATATCCCTCCTGAATTTAGAGATCATCTAAAGAATAGATTTGATGCATTGAACACCAATG
>NW_006921723.1:1259500-1260121 GCF_000298275.1 Orycteropus afer afer
TGGTGGTGCAGTAGTTAAAAGCATTAGGCTGCTAACCAAAAGCTCAGCAGTTCAAACCCACCAGACACCCTGCAGGCAAAAGATGAAGAAATCTGGTTCCATAAATATTTACAGCTTTGAAAGGCCCTATGGGGCATTTCCACTGTGTCCCATAGGGTCACACTGTGTGTTAAAATCGACTCAATAGCAGTGGGTTTTGGGTTTCAATCCACTTCCTGTCTCTGGATTTGCCTGTTACAGACATTTCACATAAGTGGAGTCATATACTATATTGTCTTTTCTGTCTGGCTTCTTTCACTGAACATCATGTTTTTGAGGTTCATCCATGTTATACATGTTAGGCGCCATCAAGTAAGTTCCAACTCACAGTGATCCTATGTACAACCAAACAAAAGGCTGCCTGATCCTACGCCATCCTCACAATTGTTGCTGTGTTTGAGCCCATTGTTCCAGCCACTGTGTCATTCCACTGCATTGAGGGACTTCCTCTTTTTCACTGACCCTCTACTTCATCAAGAATGATGTCCTCTTCACCAAGGAGGATATTCAAGCGGCCAACAAACATATGAAGAAATGCTCACGATCATTAGCTATTAGAGAGATGCAAATCAAAACAACAAT
>NW_006921723.1:1261181-1262903 GCF_000298275.1 Orycteropus afer afer
AAAAAAAAAAAAAAAAGAATGATGTCCTTATCCAGGGACTGTCAGTCCCTCCTGATAACATGTTCAAAGTTCGTAAGACAAAGTCTTGCCATTCTCCCTTTCAAGGAGCATTCTGGCTGTACTTCTTCCAAGACAGATTTGTTTGTTCTTCCGGCAGTCCATGATATATTCAATATTCACTGCCAACACCATAATTCCAACGTATCAACTCTTCTTCAGTCTTCCAAAGTATGTACCAGGATTTAATTCCCGTTTAGGGCTGAGTAATATTCAGGCTTCATTATTGCATCACAGGAGTTTTGCAGCAGCCTTCTAAATTATCCCTCTGTCTTTGAGCCCATGCTTCTATATATTCATTCATTATGCCAGGGTCTCTAAGCTTCACACTGCTGATACTTGGTTGCACATCATTCTCTGTGGTGAGAGCCATCCTGTGCACTGTAGGATGTTTGCTGCATCCCTGATCTCTACCCACATAATGCCAGTAGCACTCTTCTCACCCAGCTGTGACAATCAAAAATATCTCCAGATAGTGTTAAAGGCCCCTGTTGTTTGTTTGTTGTTATGTGCCATCGATGCCCCTAGCAGGGCAAAATCCGGGCTAATACTCCTGGGTTATTCATACAACAAATATTTACCATGCATGCCTTGTCTGTCAGACACTAGGGTACAATGAGGACCAACAGCAATTGTTGTTGCAGAATCACTCATTGAACATGTCTCTGTGCCAGGAGTCCCTGGGTGGTGCAACTGGTGAATGTGCTTGGCTGCTAGCCAAAAAGTTGGAGGTTTGTGTCCACCCAGAGGCTCCTTGTAAGGAAGGCTATTGAAAACTCCATGCAGCACAGTTCTCCTCTGACACACTTGAGGTTGCCATGAGTCAGGGTAGACTCCACGGCAACTGGTTTTTATTTTGCTTTAGCCTCATTTTCCAGACAAGGAACCAAGGCTTGAATAGGTCACCCGGTCTAGTATCAGAGTCAGAATAGGACAGAGCAAGGGTTCTGGGTCTAAGCCAAACAGGCTCCTATTACTCCTGCTGGGACCCGGGGTGGGCGTGGGGGGCCAGAAAAGGGGAAGTCACTGTACCTCTGTGTGCCTCAGGTGACTTGGAATTGCTAGTTCAAATGTCACAGGGTTAGGGCAAGGGTAAGTGGAGGAAACCTGAGTGACTTCAGTAAATGGGAGTCAGTAAGATCATAGGGGAGTCCCTGGGTGGTACAAAGTGTAAGTATTCAGCTGCTAACCAAAAGGTTGTATGTTCAAGTCCACCCCCGACTGCCTTGGAAGAAAGGCCTAGCAATATGCTTCTGAAAGATCAGCCACTGAAAGCCCTACCAGGGCGCATTTCTACTCTGAGACCAATGGGGTCAGAATTTTACTGACACATGAGAGTTGCACCAGGCAGAGTTGAATCCATTGCAACTGTTTTGTTTGTTTTTAGTAACATGAACTCCAGGAAGGTAAGAATTTCTATTTTAATTCCCTGTTGTAGCCCAAGACCTACCATATCTCAAGTGCTCAGTAAGTACTGGCCAAAAGAAGCAACAAGACGAATCTTGTTGTTGTGTTTGCCATCAAGTCGGATCCAACTCATAGAGACCTCTCCTTGGGTTTCTGAGGTGGTTTCTCTACAGAAGTAGATTGCCCAACCTTCCTTCAGAGGAGTGGCTGGTGGGTTTGAACCACCAGGCTTCCGGTTAGCAGTCAAATGCCTTATGC
>NW_006921723.1:1266528-1268246 GCF_000298275.1 Orycteropus afer afer
GGTGCGACTGTGGTGAAGGAGTACTGGAACAGCCTGGGGGTGCTGCCGCGGTTGAAGGGCTAGAGGCAGGGTGTACAAGGCTGAGGGCGGCGGCGCCTGGCACCCCGACACAGATGCGGGAGATCTGAGCCCACTGGGGTGGCCTCCTGTTATCGGGGGCAAGTTGGAGGTGGGAGGGAAGAAAAGGGAATAGAAGCCATAGTAGGAAATAAGAGGAAGGTCTGGGGAAGAAGGAGAGAGAAGCAAAAGGCTAGGGGGCCCCAAAAGAGTTTGGACTGCAACCCTGGGGAGGGGGGGTCGGACCCCTCCTGTCTTGATTCATCCACAGCCTCTGGGTGATTGGGCCTATCGCCTGGTCCCTTGAGCGGCTATGTCATTCTCCTAAGACAGCCCTGGCTGGAGTCTGGGGTCTTGTTCTGGCTGCAGAGTGAAGAAGGGGCCCCAGGAAGGGGGAGCGTTTAGCTGAAGTTGAGGGTCCTGGCCAGGCTTCTGGGTAAGGAAGAAGCCCCAGGGCAGGGGAGGACAGGTCTGGCTGGAGTCTGGGGTCCTGGCCTGGCTGCTGTGTGAGGAAGGAGCCCTGGGGGAAACACATCTGGGGTCTCAGTTGCCAGTGAGGAGGGAGCTGCCGCCTGGGATAGGGCCGGAAGTGGGTTTCAGAATGGGGGGAGCGATGTGCGTTTACCTCCGTGAGGTTTCGTCCATGGACTTAAATGGGTAAAACGACAGACAGGAAATCTGTCCCTGGCGTGGGGGCTGAGCTCCCAAAGAGGCTCAGTGGCCAGGCCTACCTTCCTGGGCGCCCATATACAAGGAATCTACTGAGGCAGGGCCTCTCCCACCCTCCTTGTATCCCGGGAAAAGCAGCTGAGGTGGGAGCTGGCAGGGACACTGTGCCTTCAAGTGGAAGAGTCCTAGCTCCCACCTCCCCCACATTGTCTTAAGGAACCCAAGGGCAGGGGGAAGTGGCCTGGGCAACTCTAAAAAGTTGTTTCAGCATCTGATTAACCCTGTGGATTTGAAGACATCCTCAGATTTTCCTTGCTGGGCCCTGGCTTGGTTGCTCTGACTTGGGCCTTGTGGGCTCAATGTTAATTTCCCTCCTTTCCTGTCTGTGAGGACCCTGGGTAGAGCAAATGATTAAGTGCTGGACTCCTAACCAAAAGGTTGGCAGTTCAAACCCACCCATGAAGACCAGCCTGGTGGCCAGCTTTTGAAAGATAGCACCCTTAAAAACCCTATGGAGCAGTTTTGTGCTACATATCTGGGGTCACCAAGAGTCAGAACAGACTCGGCTAAGAACTGGAGAGGCTGGTTTTATAGCCCATTCGGACATGAGTCTGGGTCATTAGAATGTAAAGGGGGCCCCGGAGAGGGAACCACCTCCTTCATTTCCAGAATCTTCCATTCCACATAGAAGGTGGCTTCCCACCTTGTTGGCCCTAAAAAGAAAAAAAAAAAAAAACCCAAAACCTGCTGCCATAGAGTCAATTCTGACTCATAGCAATCCTATAGGACTGAGTAGAACTGCTCCCCTAGGATTTCCAAGGCTATACATCTTTTTGGAAGCAGACTGCCACATTTTATTCCTGCAGAGCAGCTGGTGGGCTCGAACCACCGATCTTTTGGTTCACAGCCAAATCCCTTAATGACTGCTTCTTGCTGGCCCTGGGCCAGTTGATTCAAGTCCTGAGTTATGCATTCTGCAGACGTAGAGTATG
>NW_006921723.1:1268552-1284479 GCF_000298275.1 Orycteropus afer afer
CCCTTTAGTTAGCAGCTGAGCACTTACCTATTGTGCCAGCAGGGCTCCTTTGGGAGGTCTTGGCCTAGGATAATTCTATTGTTATGCCTGTAACATTTGTGGCTTGGCCTTGATCAGTGTTTCACACCTTTGAAACCCAACCCTTCTGGGTAGCCATAGTGTCTCTTTGTCCATCCCTCCCTCTCAGATTTTTTGGAGCTCTTGACTCGCAAGTCGCCAAATCACTGTTACACTGATTCTGATTTTGTTCAGCTTCCTGTTCCCTACAGCTGATACTCCAAAAACTGGGTTTTATTGCTTCTTCTTTTCCCACATAGAAAATTGCAGTTTGAGCATGTTTTTGCAAATCACACCTGTTCCCAGAGCTTGGCTGCATCGGAAATCCCTGGGCCAGACCTTCCCAGAGGTCCTTTCCAAGCTTGACTTTCTCCAACATGATGAAGCAGGTTGGGACTGGGGAATCTCCCCTATCCCGTTGGCTGTAGGAGGTGGTTTTTCTCTCCAGCAGGGGCTTATTAACCTATAACTTCCCCTTCCTCGTCTTCCCATAGGGCCATGGTGGGTCTTAGATGGGCGCAGAGTATAGTGAAGCAAGGGCTGGTTGTGCCAGGCCCTGGGCTGAGTCCCCGGGACACAGATGAGTCCTCCTGAGGAGGGACATTCTGGTGGAGACCCCCTTAGAAATGATGGAGTTCACAGAGATGGCAAAAGATAATAGGAAGCAGAGTTGAGGACACCCAGTGCAAGCTTTGGGACAAGGGGGATTCCAGCAAGTTTCCTCAGAAGAGGGGCTGGCCCCAAACCAGTTGTTGAAGGCTAGCCTGTTACCCAGTGTGTTCTGACTTTTGGCGACCTCATGTGTTACAGAGTAGGACCGAACTCCGTATGGTTTTCTTGGCTATAATCTTTATGAGAGCAGATCACTAGCACTGTCTTCTGCAGTACCTCTGGGTGGGTTTGGGCCTCCAACCTTTAGGTTAGTAGTTGAGTGCAGACTATTGGCACCACACAGGGACCTGGAACCTGTTGCTGTTGAGTCAATTCTGGCTCATGGCAACCTCATTTATTATAGAGTAGAACTGAACTCCATGAGGTTTTCTTGGCTGTAATCTTTACAGAAGCAGATTGCCAGGCCTTTCTTCCATGGTACCGCTGAGTGGGCTCAAACCACCAAGGTTCTGGTTAGTAGTCAAGCACAAACCTTTTGTACTATCTTGAAGGATAACCAAAACCAAACCCACTGCTGTCGAGTCAATTCCAACTCATGGTGACCCTATAAGACAGAATAGAACTGCCCCATAGGGTTCCTAAAGCTGTAATCTTTGTAGAAGCAGACTGCCACATCTTTCTGGTGGAGCCGCTGATAGGTCTGAACCGCCAACCTTTTGGTTAGTAACCAAATGCTTAAACACTGTGACACCAGGGGTCCTTCCTTGAAGGATATAGGAGGAAATAACCTGGTTTTCAAAACCACATTTACCCAGGGCACTCTCTGGGGTGGTTTCAGTCAATTCTTAGTCTGTAGGGAGTGCATCTCGATAAAAAGGAACCATCAGGAAGAGGAAATTGCAGGAGCAAATACCTTCAAAGCACTGCCTTTTATTGAGGAGCTTCTGCGATAGATGCTCTTGTATACCCAGCTCTTTTATCCTGTCAACCACTCAGCAAAGGAGCAGTTGTTCCTATTTTACTGATACAGAAACTAAGGCCCAGGGAGGTGATCACTTTAGAGATGGCTCCTTGGGCTTTCTAGAAACGTGAAGGATTATTCACCAGCTGCCATTGAGCTGAATCTGATCATGGCAACCCCATGCATGTCAGAATAGAATTGCTCTGTAGAGTTTCCAATGACTGTGACTTTCTGGAAGTAGATTGTCAGACCTTTCTTCTGAGGTGCCTCTGGATGGGTTTGAACCACCAACCTTTAGGTTAGCAGCTAAGCCTTAACTGTTTGCATTACCTACAGACTCCTATAAAGTTATAGACGTACCTCAGAGATATTCCAAGTTCAGTTCCAGACCACTGTCACAAAGTATCAAAATAAACTAAGTCACGTGAATTTTTGGTTTTCCACTGCATGTAAAAGCTATGTTTACTCTATACTACAGTCTCTTAAGTGTGCAATAAACCAGAAAAACCAAACTCACTGCCATTTAGTCATTTCCGACTCATAGCAACCCCCATTGGGTTTTTAAGGCTGTAATTCTTTATGGAGATAGATTGCACTATCTTCCTTCTGTGGAGCAGCTGGTAGGTTTGAGCTGCTGACCTTCTGGTTAGCAGTCAAGTGTCTTATCCACTATGCCACCAGAACTCCTTAAGTGTGCAATAGCATTATGAAAACGTTTGAAACAAGTGAGATTACTAAAATGTGACACAGAGACACCAAGGGAGCACATGCTCTTGAAAAAACAGCGCCAGTAGACTTGCTCGATGCAGGGTTGCCACAAACCTTCTATTTCTTTTTTTTTTTAAGGAAATTTTTACAAAGCTCAGTAAAATGAAGCACAGTAAAGCAAGGTATACCCCCCCCAAAAAAAAAAAAAAAAACCACTGCCATCGAATTGATTCCAACTCATAGCAACCCCATTTGGGTTTCCAAGGTGGTAAATCTTTATGGAAATAGGTTGCCCCATCTTGCTTCTGAGGAGCAGCTCATGGGTTTGAACCGCTAGCCTTCTGGTTGGCAGTCACATACCATAGGCACTGCACCACCAGATCTCCTTTACGTTGTATTGTTGTTATTGTGGTTAGTAACTGTCAAGTCGGCTGTGACTCATGGTGACCTAATATATAACAGAATGAAACATTGCCCTGTCCTGGGCCATCCCCACAATCTTTGGTATGTTTGAGACCTTTGTTGCAGCCAAGTCAGTCTATCTCAAAGAGAGTTTCTCTCAATTTTGCTGACTGTCCATTTTACCAAACATGATATCTTTTTCTAGTGATTGGTCTCTCCTGATGACTTGTCCAACTAAGTAGGACGAAGTCTCGCCATCCTTGCTTCTAAGGTGTGTTCTGACTATACTTCCTTTCTAAAATGGTGAAGACAAAATCTCTAGAGCAGAGTGTATCAGCCAGGACACCACTGACCTTTGGTTCTGGAACATTCCCTGTGGTGGAGGCCATCATGTGCACTGTAGGGTGTTGAGTAGCATCCCTGGTCTCTACCCACTCAATGCCAGTAACTCCCCTCCCCAAGTCATGGCACCCAAAAATGTCTCCAGACACCTCCTGGTGTCACCTGGGTGCAGAATTGTTCCTTTGAGAACCGTTTCCCCATGGTAAATGCTGGTTCTTCTCCCGGTCACAGGAGCTCTGGTAACGTAGTACCTAAGGCACTTGACTACTGACCAGAAGGCTGGCGGTTCAAATCCACCAGCCAGCCACTCCTCGGAAGGAAGATGGGGCAATCTACTTCCATAGAGATACTGCCTCAGAAATCCAAGGAGGGGTCGCTATGTGTGAGTCAGGTCCAACTTGACAGCACATAACAACAATAATATCCCATCACATCATTGCTTAGTGGGTCTCTAGGGAGACCGTGGGTGGCATAAATAGTTAAGCGCTTGGCTACTAACTTAAAGGTTGGTGGTTTGAACCCATCCAGAGGCGCCTTGGAAGAAAGGCCTGGTGATGTGCTTCTGAAAGGTCACTGCCCAAAAAACCCTATGGAGCAGTTCTCCTCTGCACACCTAGAGTCACCGTGAATCAGCATTGATCGACACCAACTGGCAGTAAGGGTTGCTGAGTTCCTGACAAAATGCTTTCAAGAACCAGAAGCCATAAGAGAATGTACCAGCAACTCGATTCTGCCCTCCAGTCAATTTTTAATCTTCAGGGAGTGTGGGGAGTGTGCCTTGATAAAAAGGAACCGTTAGGAGCAGACCAAGGCGGAGTTCAGCTGCGGGCTCAACCAGCAAGGAGGAACTGGGGGGACAGGCCGTGCCCTCCTCTGCAGGGACAGTGGGGTCTATTGTGTCTCTCGTCTTTGTGTAGAGACTGACCTGGATTTGGGGAGGAACTGTCCTTGCCCCTTGTCTTGGAGTGAATTGTTGCTTTTTTCTTCTGAGATTAGAGATACTCGATTCTCTTCACCAGAGCTGCCCTGGAGGGGACCCTGGATAAACGTGGCTTTGTCCTCCGGGTTATCTCCTCTCGTGTGCACGAGATGCCCACGTACCCACAAGCACGTACTGTTTCATGCCTGCTCCTCCAGTCCTCCCTGTGACATTGCTACTTACCTGATACGAGCCACACCCCTGGGCCGTGTTACCGGGGGGTTGCTCTCTGCGCCGCGAATCCCCAACCCACTGTACCAGGCAGCCCCTTCCCCAGTGCGGCCTCCTCACGGGCCTGCTCTCTGCCCTCGTCCAGACCAAGACACAGAACAAAGGGCCCAGTCTGCGCCCCGCTAGGCCCGAGCTGCCCACCCCTGAAGCACGGGGGCTGCCTCTCCATCTCTTTTTCTTCTTTGTTTTGGTGCACGGAGGACTTCAGGGATTAGGCATGATCCAAATATGCGGCCGATGAGTTTAGGTTTTATCACTTCCTGGTCGAGACGATTTGAGCCCCAGCCCAATGAGAAAGAAAGTAGTAATTCAGGGTTAGTTAGGCTTGTGGGTTAGTCAGAGTCATGAATCAACTGTCCTTGTCTGACTCACATGTTATATCCCACCTCTGCTAACCTCCCGGGGCTGTGTGTGTGTGTGTGTATGTGTGTGAGAAAGAGTGAGAGAACATAGTTAGGGTGTTGAGAGTTCAATTGTAAAGGAATTTTGAAGAAACAGTCCTGTGGGAAAAAGACCTGGTGGTCTTGTAAAGATTACAGCCAAGAAAACCCTATGGGGGCAGTTCTCGTCTGTCACGTGAGGTCACTATGAGTCAGAGTCAACTTGATGGCACACACAGCAGTCTGGCTGTCATTGCCCTGTGCCCTTGCGAGTCACGGTGACCCCACGTGTCATAGAGTCGGCCTTTGCTCACTATAGAGCTGTCTTGGCTCTGATCTTTACACAAGTGCATTGCCAGGCCTTTGGTCTGTGGCACCACTGGGTAGGTTCAGACCACCAACCTTTTGGTTACTGGCCAACCTCAAACCATTTACACCACCCAGGGACCTTGTAGTCAGACTAACATACTTTTTTTTTTTTTTAATGGTCAGCTGACTTTATTTTTTTTTATTGTGATTTGGGTGAAAGTTTACAGAGCAAATTCACCTTCCATACAGCAGTTCACACACATTGTCTCATGACATTGACTACAATTTACCACAATGCAGCAGCTCCCCTCCTACTTCCTCCCCATAGTTACCTCTTCCCTGTGTCCATCCCTTCACGCACTCCTGCCCCCTGAACTGTCTCCCTGTGCGTAAACAGCCCTTCTTTCTCCCATGATTGTTCTCTCTAAGGAGAGTGTATCTACCTCAGGTAAATATTCAACTCTTATGCCTGTTTTTTGTTTGGCTGGAAGCCACAGGTGTGGGTTCAATTGCAGACCCAAAGGGCAGCTAGGGACCATAGTCTCAGGGGTTCCACCAGGTTCTATTGGACCAGCAAACCTGGTTACCTTTTTTTTTTCCAAATGATTCTGAGTTTTGTTCCACATTGTTCTCCCTCTCTATCCAGGATTTCCTACATAGCTCCCCCTCCAAGTGGTTGACAGTGGTAGCTGGGCACCATCTAATTCTTCTTGTCTCATAGTCATATAGGCTGAGGATTGCATGGTGTACCAGTCGCGAGGACTAATTGTTTCCATGAATCTTTGGTTTTCTTCATTCTTTGCTCTGGACGAGGTGAGACCCATTGTTCCATCTAGATGGCTGCTTGCAAGCTTTTAAGAGCCTAGTCGCTCGCTACTCGCCAAAGTAGGAGGTAGAACAATGTTTAGACTAACAGACTTTTAAAAAAAAAAAAAAGTAGTAGCTCATTTTGCTTTATCTCATACTCATTTAAATAAACACTTTAAGTGGTGGGTTAGTTGGCCACACAGACTTTGGAGACGCCCTGCCAGGTAATTTTCTGGGTACCTGCCTGGTTGGAGAGAGGCAGGGCTCTAGCTCAGAGAGTCGTGGATCTCCTGGAATTTTACAAGGTGTGCATTTAGAGCTAGGGCCCTGGGCAGTGCAGGCAGTTTGCTCTCATCAGCAGTTAGAACCAACCCAGCAGTGCCACAGAAGAAAGGCCTGGCAATCTGCTTCCGTAAAAGTCACAACCAAGAAAACCCTAGGGAGCAGTTGTCTTCTGTACCATGTGGAGTCACCATGAGTCGGAATTGATTTGGCCATGGGTTTGAGGTGGTATTTGTTTTTTTTTTTGTATTTCGAGCTGGGCCTGGGTAGGCTATGTGTGCCCAGCTAAGGAATTGGGACTCAATCCCACCTGGGGAGCTGGTGAAGTTTAAAACAGGTATATGGGGACCTCTGTCCTCAGTGTTACCCTGATTAAGGCCCAAAATCAATCAACCAAACCGGTTGCTGTGGAATCGATTCAGACTCATGGCGACTCTATGTGTGCCAGAGTCGAACTGTGCTCTGTCGGGTTTTCACTAGTGGGTTTTTCACGAGTAGGTCATGAGGCCTTTCTTCCAAGGTGCCTGTCTCTGAGTGGACTGGAACCTCCAACCTTTCAGTTAGCAGCCAAGCATGTTTGCAGCACCCAAGGACTCTAGGCACCCTTTTAGGGTGGGTGAAACCAAAGTCGAGGGGGGGGCTGGGAGGTGGCATTTGGGGTCTCACACTCTGCCCCTGCAAGTATGCCCCGTTTCTCAACCCCTGGGACAGGCTTAGGGCTTTAATTTCCAGACGAGCTCATGGACTCTCAGACACCTCAGGAAGATTGCTGGCTTCTTTGTCTCTTAACGGGCAGTGCTCTTTATTGAGGGTGGGTTTGCGGGTAGCGGGACTCAGAATGCTCTGAAGCTGGCCTCTTCCCCTCAGTGGTCCTGTGGAGTGTGCCTCCTAGTTTTAGGGGGAAGGGAGACCGTGAAGGGATGGAGGAGGTTGGGGCAGAGATATTGTGGCAGGACCCTGCACCTCCAGGCCCCAGATGCACTCTTGCTCATCTCTAAATTTTGTGCAGCCAAATGAACGTGGCCTGGAACCTTCCTAAGAACTCATGCAGCAATGAGACCCTGTGGGGAGACCTTTGAGTCTGCAAACATGTGTTTTGTTACTTATTTGAAATAGGGTCTCTCCTCTTGACACTGCTGAGATTTAATTCTGGATCGTTCTCTGCTGCAAAGGGCTGTCCCAAGTACTGTATGTAGGTGCTAAGCAGCAGCCCTGGCCTCAACCCCCTCAGTGCCAATAGCATTCCCTCAGTTTTGACAACTAAAAATGTTCCCAGATGTCGCTGACATCACTCGCAATCAGAATCCCCCTGGGTGAAGACCCCCTGGTTTAGGGGATTCCACTGAGCTCCAAGAGACTCTGCATCCCATCATCATCTGACTTATGGAAGTCCTAGGGTACTGCCTGGGAGCTTTGGTGGCGTAGTGCCTAAAGCTTTTGACTGCTAACCAGAAGGCTGGTGGTTCAAACCCACCAGCCACTCCTTGGAAGGAAAGTTGGGCAATCTACTTCCATAGGTATACCACCTTGGAAACCCAAGGAGGGGTCGCTGTGACTCAAATAAACTCGAAGGCAGTGAGATTTTTTTGTTTTGTTTTGTTTTGTTTTGTTAGGGTACTGCACTCATCTAAATGCACATACTGAGCGTGGAGAGGGAGAGGAGAGACGCCATGGAGGCTGCAGGGTCACCCTGGTTTGCGTCCTCTAACTGATTGAGATTGTATTCTGGTGTACACTGTAGGGAGGGACTGAGCTCAGCTTTTCCCCAGATAATTAACGCAGGGTTTCTCCCCTTCGGCACTGCTGGTGTTTGGTTCTGGGTCATTCTCTGGGATGGGAGCATCCTGTGTACCGCAGGGTGTTGAGCAGCATCCCTGGTCTCTGCCCCGCTCTGTGCCAGCAGCACCCCCTCCAGCTGTGAGGACCAAACATGGCTCCTGATGCTTCCAAGTGCGTCTGGTGGGGTAGAATCACCCCGACGGTGTAGAGCAATGCCGAGCTCTCACGTTGCAGGAAGAGGAGTCAGATGCCATGCATAGGGAGGCCTTGTCCCTCCACATCTGGCTGAGTGTCCCGTGGCTGCCGTGACACAGTACCCTGAGGGGACTCAGCAATGAGATCTATTCTCCCGCCGTCCTGGAGGCCACAAGTGTGCAATCAAGGTGTCGGCAGGGCCAGCTCCCTCCTGAGGGGAGGAGCCTTCGTCTCTTCCTCTTCTGGTGGACCCAAGCATTCTTGGGCTTGTGGTCACGTCCCTCCACTCTCTGCCTCCGTCCTCACGTGGCTGTCTCCCCTGTGTCTGTGTCTTCTCTTCTGTGTCTTGTCATTGGATTCAAGGCCCAGCCTGCTCCAGTATGATCTCATCTTAACTAATTACGCCCACAAAGACCCTATTTCTAAACAAGATCACACTCATAGATGCTAGGGCTTAACCCTTCAACATATCTTATTGGGGGCCCCATTCAACCCACAAGGAGCCCTGGTGGTGCAGTGGTTTAAGTGCTCACAGGCCAACCAGAAAGTTCAAGCCCGCCAGCCACTCCACGTATGAAAGATGTGGCAGTCTGCTTTTGTAAAGGTTTACTGCCTCTGCCCTGTACAATCCCTGTGAGTAGGAATCGTCTCAGTGGCAGTGGGTAGGATTTAACCCGTGACAGCCTCCATTGACTGCCAAGCCCACCACACATCGATAGGTGGAGAGAGGGGGATGCAGAGTGAGGGCCATCCGCAGGGGCACTGACCGGGCAAACCCCCAGGACCTTCAGCCACCCCAACATGACAGGGGACCAAGTTGGGTCAGCCAGGTGGGCCCAGGTCCACCCAGTCTTCTCTAAAAATCAGCAGAGAGAGGGAAGGAAGACCTTGCATTGGAAGGTAGAAGGTAGTGAGGGCTGGGGTCAAGGGTACCTGTGGATGGGTGGGGGCTCTAGCAGGCAGAGAGCCAGCAGTGGTGAGCAGAGAGGTACTGGGTGGCAACTGAGTCAGGTCAGCCGAACCGGGGGACCTGACGTGAGAGTAAAGGTTGTGTAGGAACATTCCTGTTTGAGGGTAAAACGAGGAACTTGGGGCTACCTGACCCTGTCTGGGGCTGTCACAGAGGGGATGTTAGTGCAGAAAACCGAAAGGGGGTCTTGGTGGAAGGCACTGAGGGGACTCTGAGGTGACCATGACATGTTCAGAGATACCATGTTGATTGAGCAACTACTTCCTTCCTAGTGAGGCAGTGGTAGTTCAGTCATGAAATTGATGCCCGGCCATTGCACGTCACGTGCAGCCACCAGCTGTCTGTCCGGGGAGGCGTGTGGGCTGCTGTGATGCTGACCAGGTTTCAGCAGAGCTTCCAGACCAGGAAGAAAGGCCTGGTGATCAGCTTCCAAAAATCAGCCAGTGAAGCCCTATGGGTCACAACAGTCCAATCCACAACCGGTCGTGGGGATGGCGCAGCATCGCGTTACATTATGCATGGGGTCGCCATGAGTCAGGGTCTACTCCATAGTAGCTAACAACAACAGTTTGTTCTGGAGACATGTCAGAAGCCCTGCGGGACAGTCACCCCAGATCTTGCACACCAGTGCAAGACAGGACCTGCTCCTAGGCCATGTGTCCTGAGGACAGTGACAGGGAGGGAAGGCTCCTTGGAGCACATTCCTGGGGTCTCTGGACCAGAGTGGCTGGTGCACTGGGTGCCCGGGTTGCATCCAGTGACCCAGGCAGTACAAATGGTCCCCTGGAACCTGGGCCAGGGTCTCCAAGTGTGGCCTGACACAGCATTTCTTGCCTCTTCCCAGTGTTAACATGAAGTGATCTTAAGGGTTGAGCCGGCCCCAGGATGCTCCCTGTGTTTCCACACGGGCTGTGCAGCTGTGATGAGCACCAGACTGTGCTGCTTTTTTGTGTGTGTGTGTGATTTGGGTGAAAGTTTGCAGAGCAAATTCACTTTCCATACAGCAGCTCACATACACTTTGTCTCAAGACATTGACTGCAATTTCCCACAATGCACCAGTTCCCCGCCCACTTCCTCCCCATAGTTACCTCTTCCCTGTGTCCATCCCTCCATGCACTCCTGCCCCCAGAGCTGTCTCCCTGTGCATACACAGCCCTTCTTTTCCCATGATTATTCTCTCCAAGGAGTGTATCTACCTAATGTAAGTAGTATAATATAAGTTCATCTCACTTATATGTCTGTCTGTCTTTTGTTTGGTTGGAAGGGCAGCTAGGGGCCATAGTCTCAGGAGATCCATCAGGCTCTATCAGACCAGCAAACCTGGTCCTTTTTTTTTTTTTTTTTTTAATGATTTTGAGTTTTATTCCACATTGTTCTCCTATTCTATCCAGGATCTCTTACATAGATCCCCCTCCAAGTGGTTGACAGTGGTAGCCAGGTACCATCTAGTTCTTCTGGTCTCATAGTCCTATAGGCTGAGAATTGCATGGTGTACCAGTCGCTTGGACTAATTGTTTCCATGTGTCTTTGGTTTTCTTCATTCTTCTTTGCTCTGGACGAGGAGAGACCCACCGTTGCATCTAGATGGCTGCTTGCAAAGTTTTTTTTTGTTTTTTTTTTAATTGCTATTTAGGTGAAAATTTACAGTGCAAATTCACTTTCCATACAGCAATTCACATACACTTTGTCTCATGACATTGACTACAATTTACCCCAATGCAACAGCTCTCCTCCCAACACTTCCTCCCAATAGCTACCTCTTCCCTGAGTCCATCCCTCCATGCACTCCTGCCCCCTGAGCTGTCTCCCTGTGCATACACAGCCCTTCTTTCTCCCATGATTGTTCTCTCCAGGGAGTGTATCTACCTCAGGTCCATGTTAACTCATATGCCTGTCTTTGGCACAGGCAAACTTTTTAAGATTCCACAGATTGTACTTCTTACCAGTTTATTAGATGAGGCGTCCTGCTTTGTACCTGCACACAGTGACTCACAGGCCATTTCGTTTGGCGAAGGCACTGAGAAGGCTTTATCTGTCACCATCCAGAACCCCCACCCCAATTGTCTAACCCATCTCTGTTGACAAGCCCACCTGTCTCCTCAGAAGGTACCTGGACCTGCCCTTCAGCAGCACTGTGTAGATCTGCCTTCCCCTCACATAGTAACCAGAACTCAAGTACTTCTCACAGGCGTGGTCTGAACTGCTGGCATCTTCCCAGGACCTCTGCTGAATGGGACTCCCGTGTCCACCAGACCCCACCACCAGGGTGACATTTCTGAACACCAGATCCTGGTGCCCCTGTTGCAAACCCTGTGACTCCCAGTACCTTTGTGTGAAACTGCATAGCACTCGTACGTTTGCAAGGCCCAACAGATCTGACCTTCCCTGACCCCAGCTCCTCCCTGACCCCTTCTCGTGCCGCCAGTCAGCCTGGCCACACTGCTTTCCCTTTTCTCAGACCAGCGCAGATGGTCCCTGCACCGTGTACTAGCTACCCCTTGCCAAGACCACTGCGCCCACACTCTATACACCCGGCTCCAGTTCTGTCCTGGCTTCCTCATCATGGCTCTGGTGACATTCTTTGCTGGGGTGGGGGTGGCCCTGTGCACTGTAGACTGTTGAACAGCATCCCCGGCCTCCACCCCCCAGGTACCAGTAGGAGTCCTTCCTCCCCCCACCACCACAAGTTGTGACAACCAAAAACACCTCTAGGCATTTCCAGAATCGCCCACAGTGAGCACCCCTGCCCCGACACGTTACTCTGGGTTTTCTTCTCCGAAGCCCCACTGCTCTTGGAAATGCCTCCCTGCTTGTTGGGGTGTTGTCCGTCTCTTTCCCAGAATCTGGTTCCCCAACAACCCAGCGCTAGTGATCCCCTCTCTTTCCCCACTTGCTCCCTCTCCTACACCTGGCCCCAGCCTGGCCCAGAGCAGTCACACGGATAGAGACAGCCTGAACCAGGGTGTGACTGCGGGGCCAGGGAGAGGGACAGGCTGCCTGCTAAAGCTTTGTGCCAGGAGGAGGTGTTGTCCCCCCAGACCTACAGCTTTAAAGGACCGTGCCAGAAGAGTTAGTCCTAGCAAAACTATGGGGAAAGGCCTTTAAGGCATTAGGATGGGAGCGGAAGGTCTGGGGGAGGTGGTGGGGAAGAAAGGAACGCATTCAGATACCACTGTGGGCGTGGACATGGGGGATGGGCTTCCAGAAAAGAAGCCAACTCCATTTTCATGGAGTAAATTCCAGCTGCTGGTGACCCCGTGTGTCAGAACTGTGCTTGGGGGAGGGCAGGGGTTGGCTATGTATGATCTTGTTGGCACCATAGGGTGGGTTCAAACCACCAACCTTTTCATTAGATGCTGAGAGCAAACCATTTGCCCCACCCAAGGACCTTCTGGGCAATTCAGTGATACTGAAATAGGACAGAGAAAAGTCTGTGGTGACCCACGGACTCCCCCAGAACCTTCCTCTGCGTGGCCAGGATGGTTTCCCTAGGGCCCTTCCTTAATGTCCTGGAGCTGCCCCAACAAAGTGCTGCACATTGCAGGGCTCTGGTGGCGCAGTGGATAAAGTGCCACACGTTGGGGGCCTTGGGACAGCAGACACTGATCCTCCCGTGGTGGGTGGTCTGGAGGCACGCAGTCAGAAGCCAAGGTGTCGGCAGGGCTGTGCTCCCTCCAGAGGCTCTAGGGGAGGAGCCGTCCTCACCTCTCCCAGTTTCTGGTGGCTCCAGGTGTCCCTGGGCTTGTGGCTACATCGCTCCAGTCTCTGCTTCCATCATCACATGGCCTCTTCCTCTGGGTCTGTGTGTCTCTGTGTTTTCTCCTCTTATAAAGAGACCCGTCATTTGGTTTAGGCCCCACCCTGCTACCCCAGCATGACCTCATCGCATCTGCAAAGATGTAGTTGCCAACTAAGGTCCCATCCTGTGGTTCCAAATTGGCATCAGTTTCAGCAGACACTCTTCAACCCAGCACAAACCCATTCAACACTACTTGCTGTCAAGTTGACACCCACTCACAGCAGCCGCGTGAGTTAGGGAGTCAGCTGAGCTCCTCAGGATTGACTTGACTGATCAGAAGCATGTCACCAGCCGTTTCTTCCACGCACCGCTGCTGGGTGGGTTGAAACCCCCAGCTTTTAGCCTTGTAGTTGAGCCCGCACCATTTGCCCCACCAAGGGACCTGCACCCCAGCACAGGCCCCATTTTATTTATCACTTTTTCCCCACAGCCACTGTTTTCTTAAAGAGCTGACCTGCCCTATAGCCAGCATCTGAGGGTGTCACCCCAGAGCCACTGTGTGACTTCCAGTTCCTGACATTTACATAGGCCATCAGACCCTGCCCTGAGGACAGGATCCAGTCCTGTTTGACTTCTTGAAATGCAAAAAAATAAAAATGTAGTCTGGTCCCTCCCTCCCATCTCCCACCCTGGACTGTCCTTTGAAAAGTCAAGCCACGGAGTTTTCTTTCCCTGGGTACCTGCTTCTTGCCCCTCCCTGATCAGCCCCACTCACGTGGACACGTTACGTTCAAGTTTGGGGTGCAGAAAAATGCGGAGGGGGAGCTCTAACTCTGTCCCCCTGCCCTGCACAGCTATAAACCCTACACGTGCTCATTTTAAAGTTGTTTGCCTCTTGGTCCTGATGAAGCCTTTGGATGGTGCAGACAGTGAGCATGCTCAGCTGCTGAGCAGAAGGTTGGAAGTTTGAATCCACCCAGAGACGCCTCAGGAAAAGACCTGGCAATCAATCCACTTCCAAGAAATCAGCCCTTGAAAACCCTGTGGAGCACAGCTCTGTACCGACAACATGAGGTCACCGTGACTCAGGGTCTACTCAGCGGGGCATCTGGCTGCCTGGCAATCTCTCCAGTAGCTCCCTACGATCACTCGTCTTTTAAAAAAATAAAAGCCACCAGTTCCAGGCGGCATGCGTGAAAAGTGGAATTGCGCTAAATTCCAAACGGCACTTCCCAAACGATGCTGCCGTAATTAGCCTTCTTCTTTTAGCTGGGGAATGATTTCATCCAATAAACATGTGGCTTCAAATTATGGCCTTGCATAAATGGAACAGCTACGCTGGGCTCTCTGGAGCGGGGCTCTCTGGAGGCCCCATTCGCCTCCATTCCTGTAAATGCCAAATCGCTCACCAAACTGGTACGCAGAGCACTGTGTTTCACGCCCCAACAAAGCTTCCACCAGGCCTCTAGCAGGGCCGGCCACTCACGCCAGAACCTACTTTCTGGTTGCTTCTCCTCTCCCTGGACCTCCCTTCTATGAGAGCCTGAGACGGAGGCTCTGAACTGAGGTGGCTGTTGCTGGTTGCTGTTGAGTCGGCCCCAGCTCGTGACGACCACGTGAACAACGGACCGAATCATTGCCTGGTCCTGCGCTGCCTTCAGTCGTCAGTGTGCTTGAGTCCCCGGGTGCAGCCACCCTGTGTTTTGCGTGCCTTCTGGCCTGGGGGCGCTCATCGTCCAGCACTGTATTGCACAAGATTCTGTCGTGGTCCATAGGGTTTTCATTGGTTGATTTTTGGAAGTAGACAGCCAGGCCTTTCTTCCTAGTTTGTCTCAGTCTAGAAGCTCGGCTTCAGCTGAAACCTGTCCACTGTGGGTGACCCTGCTAATATTTGAAATACACAACTTCGCAGCATCAGGCGAGCCGCCACAGTTGGGCGCACTGACGGATGGGTGGTGGTGAATGGAGGCTCCTGTGTTCTCAGAGCAGTGTGTGCCAGCGTGGCTTTTGCGAAGGCTTTTAGTTTTTCATTGTTTAGGATTTTCACTGGAGACTCTTTCACTGTGCTGACATTTACGTGAGATAGACTTGACCTTGTAAAATGGACAGTTCAGTGGCATTTAGTGCATTCCCGGTGTTCTGCAGCCCCCACCTCTGTTCAGCAGCTCCATGGTGACCCCAACACAACAGGGCAGAATGTTGCCTGGTCCTGTGCCACCCTCATGGCCATTAGCGTGTCTGAGCCCATTGTCCCGGTCCTTGTGTCACTCCATCTCGTGGAAGGTGTCCCTCCTTTTCGCTAACCCTCTACTTTACCAACCACAATGTCTATTTCTAGCCATAGGTCTTTCCTGATGACCCATCCAGAGTAAGTGAGCCAAGGTCTCACCATCCTCGTTTTTAAGGAACATTCAGATTGTATTTCTTCCAAGACTGGTTGGTTCATTTGTCTGGCTGTCCACGGCACATTCGGTAATCTTCACCGACACAGCAGGTTGGGCGCTTCCATTCTTCTGTCCTCCTTTCTCGCTCTCCTTTTTTATTGCTGGACAATAAAGATCACCTCTCTCTCATTCCAGAACGTTCTCATCTCCCCCAAAGGAGACCCCACACCCATTAGCTGGCACTCCCCATTTCTCCCTCCCCCCAGCCCCTGGCAACCACTGATCGACTTTCCACCTCTCAGCATTTGCCTGTTGTAGATGTTTCACGTAAAAGGGATCCCACAATATGTGAACTTTTGTGTCTGCTTTATTTCACTGGGATGATCGTGTGTGTGCGTGTGTGTGTGTGTACCATATTGTAGCATCTATCAGAACTTCATTCCTTGTTATAGCTGAATAATGCTCCGCTGTATGGATGGAAGGGAGCTCTGGTGATGCAGTTACAGCATTTGGCTGCTAACCCAAAGGTCAGTGGTTCAAACATACCAGCCGGTCTGCATGAAGAAGATAAGACAGTCTGTCTCCATAAAGATTTACAGCCTTGGAAGCCCTGTGG
The DNA here is from genome assembly GCF_000298275.1 of Orycteropus afer afer. Classification (NCBI taxonomy): domain Eukaryota; kingdom Metazoa; phylum Chordata; class Mammalia; order Tubulidentata; family Orycteropodidae; genus Orycteropus; species Orycteropus afer. The sequence continues at coordinate 1,284,307 of NW_006921723.1, forward strand.
GGCAACTCTGCCCTGTCCTATACGGTCACTATGAGTCAGAGTGAATTCTTTGGCAGTGGGTTTGGGTTTGGTATGGATGGAACTAATTGTGTTTATCCTTTCATCGCTGATGGACACTTGGGTTGTTTCCCCCTTGGCTATTGTGAATAATGCTGTAATGAACATTTGTGTAC
>NW_006921723.1:1284579-1309275 GCF_000298275.1 Orycteropus afer afer
AAAAAAAAAAGGAACTGCCAGACTGTGGCTGCACCATCTTACAGAGGTTTCTGATCTTTCCACATCCTTGTTAACACTTGTTACTATCTTTCTGATTCTAGCCCTCCTGGTAGGTTTGAGTCGGTCTCTCATGGTGGTTTTGCTTTGCATTTCCCTGATGGCTAATGATGTGTTGAGCAGCCTTTCACGTGTCTGTCAGCCATTTGCATATCTTCTTTAGAAAAATGTCTTTTCAGATCCTTTGCCCATCTTTTCTTTAGGTTGCCTTTTTATCATTGATCGGTAAGAGTATTTTGTATGTGATCCAATCCAGATCTGACATTTCATATATATTAGTGGAAAATATTTGTTATTTTCCTTCTCTGACAGGTTTCTACCTTACGCGGGTTCTGGCTTTGGCAGGTGTTACTGTATAACCTTTTGCACCTGGCTTCTTTCACTGAGCATAATGTTTTCAAGGTTCATCCACGTTGTAGCAGGTTTCGGGACTTCCATTTTGTGACCGAGTAATACTCCAATGTGTGGATGGACCGTGTTGTGTTAATCCACTCATCTGTGATGGACACTTGGATTGTTTCTGGCGTTTAGCTGTGTGAGTGGGCGTATCCAGCATCACTCATTTGCTTCCTCTCAGGTCATTCCTCTTACCCAAGCCCTGAGTGGGCCTGTCGCATCAGGCTTTGGTTCCTGTTCATGTTATACAAAGCACAGACAGATGTGCACACTCCAGGACATCTGATGGGGCCGTTACAATTAAGGTTTTCAGACCTGCTGCCCTTGGTACCCTCTTGCAGGCCTGCAATTTCTGCTGCCCCTAGCCACACCCCCAACACCCACAGTCCCAGCTTCTCAGCCAGGACCAGCCTCCTTCTTTCTTCCCAGCCACCCGCCTTCAGAATCTGCCTCTGGGACAGCTCACTCCTCCCAGGCATTCCAGGGGCTTCTGGGGCACAGGTTTCACATCCACATGGAAACAGGATCTTGAACCGAGGAACTGGTCACAGCTCAGCCGACTCCCAGGTCTCAGACTCTGTGAAGATGAAACCACTTGCTGTCAAAAAACCAAACTCACCGCCATCGAGTTGATTCTGAGTCATAGCGGCCTCCATTGGGTTTCCAAGGCTGTAAGTCTTTACGGAAGCACCCTAGACCATCTTTGTTCCTCAGAGCAGCTGTTGAGTTTGAACCAGCGACCTTTTGGTTAGTGGCCACATGCCTTAACCTCTGTGCCACCAGAGCTCCTTCGTTGCCGTCAAGTTGACCCTAACTCCTGGGACCTTATATGCATCACAGTGGAACTGTGCCCCGTACTCTTTCAATGGCTGACTTTGTAGAAATAGATCACCAGGACTTTTATCTGAGGTACCGCTGGGTGGAGTCAAACCACCAACCTTTCATTTTCCAGCTGAACACTTAACTCTTTGCACCACCCAGAGACTCCCTTTGAAGATGAGGCTACGTCAGAAAAGCGTGTTTGGGAGCCAGAGGAGAAGATGGCCACACTTTCTGTCTCTGGGAGAAAGGCCCTCGTTTGAGAATGTTCTCTGAAGCTGTGATCAGAAAGCAGGGTGGCTGGGCACAAGCGGCAGACCCCCGAGTGTGGAATAATTTAATGCTCAATATTTAACAAGAAAAAGGGGCTCCACGACCAGTGTAGAGAAGGGTATTTTTCTTTTTTTTTTTTTCTTCAACAAAAAGCATTAAAACATTCACTTCACTTTTTGACAAAGATCATTTATTTCCTCTCCTAAACTTTTGTGAGTTGGATGTTGTTATTAACTGCCATCGCGAGTCGGCTGCGACTCACAGCAATTCCTTGTGTGTCGATGGAAAACGTGCTCCACAGGGATTTCAGCGACTGATTTTGTTGGTAGTAGATCGCCAAACCTTTCTTCCAGGGCACCTGTGAGTGGACACAACAGGCCTCCAACCTTTTGGCTGGTACCCATTGGGGCCACGCAGGAACTCCACAGGGAGTTGAATAGTGTCCCCCAAAATTCGTGTCTACCCAGAACCTCAGAAGGTGACTTTATTTGGAAATCAAGTCTTTTTTTTTTTTTTTAACTTTTATTGTGGTAAAAACATACACAAGACATTCACCAGCATAACTTTCACATTTATAGCTCAGGGACATTGATGACATTTCTCATGTTGTACTACCCTTATTGCTATCCTTTTCCAAAACATTCTACCACCATTAACATAAACTCAATGCTCTGCATAACAAAACTTTCCCTTGCCCCCCTCCCTCTGACCCTTGGTAACCACTAATAATCTTTGATTCCTCGGTGTGTGTGTGTGTGTGTGCGTGTGTGTATTTTTTTTTTTTTTTTAATCCCAATCTATCTAGGAATTTAGCCTCCCTTCCCATCCCATCCCTGGTAACAAAGAAAGAAAGTTTCCTTCTATGTATAAACCTTTCTTTGACTTTTTACAATAGTAGACTATTATAATATTTGTCCTTTTGTAACTGACTTATTTTACTCAGCATAATGTCCTCCAAGTTCATCCACATTATGCAGTGTTTTGCAGATTGTACATTATTCTTTAGGGTTGCATAGTATTCCGTTGTGTCTATGTACCACAGTTTGTTTATCCATCCCTTGGTTGATGGGCACTCAATGTTTCCATCTCTGCTATTGTGAATAGTGTGGTGATGAACATGGGTGTGCATATATCTATTCTCGTCCTGGCTGTCACTTCTTTAGGATATATACTGAGAAAGGGGATTGCTGGATCAAATGATATGGAAATCAAGTCTTTATAGCTGTAACTAAGGTGAGCCTTTCTAGGGGAGATCATCCTAGATTAAGGAGGGCCTTACAGCCAAAGACAAGTGTCCTTAGCAGAGGAGAAGAGACACAGACACAGCTGAGACAGCCATGTGACAGTAGAGGCAGAGATTGGAGTGATGTGACCACAAGCTCAGGACACCTGGGGCGCCAGAAGCTGCAAGAGCAAAAGGAAGCATCCTCCCTAGAGCCCCTGGAGGGAGTGTGGCCCAGCTGACACCTGGTTTCACACTGAGAAGAGAATAAATTTCTTTGTGTGTGTGTGTGTGTTTAACTTTGTGGTAATTTGTTACAGCACCCACAAGAAATTGATGCACATACCACAATAATGTTCTGATGGATAAAGGCTGAAATATAAAGCGTAAACTGGAGTGGAGATTGCAGACAAAAAGTCTGCAGAGATTGGTGGCGAATATGGGTTTGTGTATTTTCACCACAAAAGAAAAGGAAGGGAAAAAGTATAGATTGGTCTTGGTCAGATCCGGGTTAGGAAGCAGCCATAGACACCATAAAAGAAATGTCCCATAGGTCTGACTACCTGAAATGTAACCTTTGCATCAAAAAGTACCCTTCACTGAAGTCTGTTGGTCTGGATGTGTTTGAGCAAAGACAACAAAGCATTAATATCCTTCCTCTAAAGAGCTCTTCTGAAACAGTGAGATGAACAGTCAGTGGTTCAGTGAAACAAAATGGGCAACCAAATGAACAGTTTACAAAAAATTGAAACATAGCTCCTCAAGAAATAGTTCTTTTCAATAACTTATTTGTGGTTGTGGTTGTTGAGAGTGTACGCAGCATACATACACCAGTGCAGCAATGTCTCCATGTACAGTTGATGACATTCTTCGAGTCACGTGGTCATTCTCACCTCCTTTTTCTGAGTTGTTCCTCCCCCGTGAACATCAGCTCACTGTCCCCTAAGTCTCCTGTCTAATCTTTTGAGTTCTTGGTGTCAGTCTGACCCCATAGAAATAGGTCTTCAAAGAGCATCGTGCTCGAGGCGCACATTCTTGACTAGTTCAGCTAAACGATTCCTTGGTTTTAAGAAGACTTTAGGACACAGCCAGTTATTTTAATTGCTATCAATAGGTTGTACACCAGTGAGGGGACCAAAAAAAAAAACCTCACTGCCGTCGAGTCAGATCCAACTCATAGCGACCCCTCCTTGGGTTTCTAAGACGGTATCACTACAGAAGTAGATTGCCCAACCTTCCTTCCAAAAAGCGGTTGGTGGGTTTGCACTGCCAGCCTTCTGGTTAGCAGTCAAATGCCTTAGGTACTACACCACCAGAGCTCCTGTACACCCATAAAAAGTTGAATTGACAAAATTCACATGATAACATTTACAAGGATAAATGAATAAACAAATAAAAGGAGTAGCTGCTTAGGCTGCTTACGTACAATTAAACACCTCATGGGACTTGGTTCTTTTGTTTAGGGTCATGCTTTCACGAGACACCCCAGTTAATTGGCCTAATCACCGTTTAGTGCTTCTGTTCTGCCACCTAGATTGTTGCATAGCACCTGGGGTCTTAAAAGCTTGCAGCTGGCCATCGAGGCACGGCATTTGGTCTCTATTCACCTGGAACAGCAGAGCTTGAAGAAAGAGAGTCAGGATACAGAATGGGTAGCTCCTTGCCTCTGTGCCATGAGACCAGAGAACGGGATGGTGCCCGGCTACCATTCCTGAACATTTTGATCAGACTCCATAGAAGAATCCTGATCAGAAAGGGGGGAATGCTGAACAGAATTTCAAATTGTCATGGACTTTAGACTTTCTGGAGCCATGGAAGGTAGATAAACCCCTGAAACTATTGTCTTGAAGTAATCTTTAACCCTTAAACCAAACATAACCTCTGAAGACTTCTTAAAACTGAATAATGTTGTTATGTGCCGTCGACTCGGACTCGACTCATAGTGACCCCTCCTTGGGTTTCCGAGGCAGTATCACTATGGAAGTAGATTGCCCCACCTGCCTTCCAAGGAGTGGCTTGGTGGGTTTGAACCACCAGCCTTCTGGTTAGCAGTCATGTGCCTTAGGCGCTGTGCTACCAGAGCTCCTGTAGATGAGCTTAACTAATAGAACAGTCTGGCTTGAGCACTATGCTCTTTTAAGATCTATCTCTATGGATTCAAATTGACAACAGCAACTCGAAAGGTTAGATAGGAATCTTAGGGGGAAGTGAGTTTATGTTAATGAGGGAGGAACAACTGAGAAAAAGTGGGTGAGAGTGGTTGCACAACTCAAAGAATGTAACCAATGTCACTAAGTTGCACATGTAGAAACTGTTGAACTGTATGTTTTGCTCTGTATGTTCTCAAGAACAAACTGAATAAAATGTAAAAAAAAAAAAAAAAAATACAACTGCTAGTGGCAGTTTGATTTTAAAAGAAAAAGATGATGATGACTTCAGGTAATGGTAGTTGGGCACCATCCAGTTCTTCTGGTCTCATGCACAGGAGGTAGTTGTTCATGGAGGCAGTTAGCCACACACTGCATTTCCTCATATTCCTAACTCCTTCCTCGGTTGCATCAGGCAAATGGAGACCAGTTGTACCTGGATGACCCTTCCAAGCTTTTAAGACCCCAGACACTATTCAATGAGCTAAGAAGTAGTACAGAAGCACTCAACATGATATTAAGCCTGTTAACTGGAATGTCTTGTGAAGCCATGATACTAAACCAAGAAACCAAATCCCATGGTGTTTGTTTGTACATAGGTAGTCTTAGTAGCTGCTCTTTTTTGTTTTTATTGTAAATATATCATGCAAGTTTTACCAATTCTCTCTCTTCTCAATAAATAATTTTTAAAAATCCAGCATTGTAATCAAGAAAAGTAAGTGGCAAGATACTTTTTTTGTGCCTAACTGACAGACATGTGGTTTGAGGAAAAATAATAATATGTGGTGCTGGTAAAGATGCCGTGAGATAGGCAGTCGTTCATTCTGCTCCAGGTGGACCTACTGATCAGACAGGCCATTCTGGAAGTCAGTTTTACAGATGAATCAGGGATTTTCAGAGTGAGCATAGGTTTGGTCCAGACAAGGGGCCTTGCCTGGTGTTGTGGGTACAAAGGTACATGTTACAGTAAGTGCTGTTTATGGAACAAAACGATGTTGGGCTTTTGGGGAGATAGTACACCTTGTGGTTTTTGCATTGGAAGCAGTGTGGTCAAGGAGTTGACTACCAGGCAGCCAAGAGGTTTGTGTTGCTCATGAAATGTCCTAGTCCTGAGGATCCAAGGACTGGCACGCACCAGGTGGAGGCAACATGGCATAGGTCCAGGGGCTTGAAGGTGGGCTGGTTGTGGGGTGGCCAGCTGTGTGCATGGTAGGCTTCTCTGCAGAACTGGGCAGGCTGGTGGGACAGGCGGAGTCCTGGTTGGTGTCATACGGGAAGAGCCCCTGCCTAGGACCACTGCCACCCTGCTGTGTGTTGGGGGCTTTGAAGTGGCTGCTTCCTGTCAGATTGGTCAGCAGCCTGGCAGATCTGGCAGGGAGTGGCCTGAGCAAGTCCACTCAGCCAGCATAGGGTCCTAGGGGTCGCCGCCATGCTCAGGCCGGACAAACCGAGGGCTCCAAGGCCTGGAGGGACTGAGTTGGCAGTAGCGCCCCTTTGGGTGCTTTTGTGCTGGGACACCCACATCAGGAATGTTACAAGAGGATGAAGACAGGGGCCCTGCTACCCAGTGGTGACAGGATAGGCCATGCTGGGGACACATTTATGGCAAGTGGGACGAGATCATTGGGGGAGCAGGTGGCTGTGGAGTGGACACCCCAGAGACAGAGCAGCAGAAGAATTCAGAGGGGGTCCTGCATGTTTAGGGCCGCACCGTCCACAGTGAAGAGGGCCAGGCAGGCTGGGGATGGTTTGGGCCAGCAGGTTGGCCTGGCTGCAGCTGGGCTTGGCAGGCATTTTCAGTGAACACTGGGAGGAGGTGGTGTGCAGTGGTCCACAGGGTGGTCAGGGGAGGGAAGTACATGCTCTGGGCCACATGGAAGTGTGTAGGGGGGGGGTGAGGCTCTTCCTGGGCCTGGGGGCATCAGGGGAGCTTCAAGATGGACAAGGGTTGACCAATTATCTCTGTTTTTGTTGGTGGTAGTGGTTTGTGACTTTAGGGAGCCCCATGTGTTACTGAGTTGAACTGCTCCATAGGGGTTTTTTGGCTGTAATCCTTATAGGAGATTGCCAGACCTTTCCTCTGCAGCACGACTGGATGGGTTTGAATTTTTAGGTTAGCAACCAAACGCAAACTGCCTGCACTACATAGACACCTTCATTTGTCTCTGGTTGTAAGGCAAAAGCTGTTTCCAGGAGGGTACCTCACCCAGGTGAGTATGAGCCTTGCCCTCAGTGGCCCAGATGGGAGAGAAGGGAGGACACTGAAACTTTTTCCCTAGGGTCTCAGAGGGGTGCTGGGGATGACAGGGGCCCCCAGGCCATCCAGGGCTTGGGAGCTGTGGGTATGTTGGGAGGCGTGGCAGGTAGAGGGGAAGCTGTAGCAAGTAGGTCTGGGAAAACACAGGCTAGACCTCTCGGGCTCCTGTGAGTGGCTCCCAGCTGATTCTGGCCACCCAGCCATGATTGAGGAAGTGCCTGCTCTTCATTTCCCACCCCTTTCTGCCTTGGGCAATCCTTATCTGCTTCCTCCTAGCCTGGGAGTAGACCAGGCTGCAGCTCTGTGGGGACCAGGCGTGCATCAGCTGGTCCTATGACTGCCCCCAGCCCCTGAGGTTTGCTGGAGGGCTCTCAAAGCGCTGTGGCCTTACTGCATTCAGCTTGTCCAGCCAGTGAAAGTGCAGGGTAGACCCTTCTCAGCAGGTGGTGTGTGGGCTGCGGGAGCCTTTTGGTGTCCACATTATTAGCACATAACCTCTCTGTGGTCAGAGCAGGTCATCATGATGAGGGGACAGGCGTGTTGTTCAAGCTACTATCCTCCTACACCAGGGTTTGAACAGTGAAGCTCACAAGCTGAGCCAGACAGCAGCTGTGGTGCACACCTGCCACCACCCTGAGAAATCAGGTCATGGGGGTCTATATCTGAAACTCAGGCTCTTTGTGTTTATATGTGTACATGTGAGCATGTGTGCTTACATGTGCCCCAGTGTATACATGCATGTGTGTACATGAGGGTGTATACAGGTATGTGCATGTTTGTGTGTGTATGTTTTAGTGTGAGTGCACATGAGCCTGTGTGTAGTGCATGTGTATATGTACACACATGTGAGGGTATGAGTGTGTGCTTTGCACATGTGTCCCAGTGTGTGCATCCCTGCGTGTGCACACACATGCATGTTTATCCATGTGTGTGCACATGAGCATGTGTTTTTATGTGTGCCTATGTGTGCATGTATGCGTACGTGTGTGTCCCCAGTGTACAAGTCTATGCTCAGTGTGTTCACACATATGTATGCATGCCTGTATACAGTCTGTGTGGCTGTGTGTCAGTGTGTGCATACATTTGTCTGTATATCCACAAGTATCTGTGCATGCATGCATATGTATACTAGCATGAGGATGTATGTTCTCTGGCATCTGTGCATGCATAAATTATGCATACTCATGTCTGTGCACATATGTCTCTGTGGGCGTGCACATGTGTGTCGTGTATACACGTGCATGTGAGTGTGCTTGGGCATGTGTCTGCCTGTGTGTATGCAGCCCTGTATGCACACGCATATGCATTTATGTGGCTATAACTATGTTGCATCTCTTTGGAGTCTGGTTCCTGCATTTTCCACATGGCTTAGAAACCCGCAGATCTTTGTAAACATCTCAGGGCCATGCAGTGTCCACCATGAGTGGGTGTTCCGCAGTTAACTCTCGTGCTACCTGGGCTGGCCAGGTGAGCCAGTGCCCTGTGGCAACTTGTACTACTGACACCGTCGTCACAGATTTCAAACCATTTCCTCAGAATGGTGTGCTAGCCACGGAGTTACTGGACCCAGGGTTTAACATTTTGAAAATAGAACCAGATGTTTTAGAAACATCAGCTGCTGGGGAAATGAATCCTTTCATAACCCACATGGTTGTTTTTAAACAGCTTTAAGGCAGTACTCAGCTGGTGACACAAAGGTCAGCAGTTCACACCCTCCCATTGGTGCCAAAGAAGGGCCCAGTGATCTCTTTCTGTAAAGATTACAACCTAGAAAACTCTATGGAGCAGTTCTGCGCTGTCACAGGGAGTCACTGTGAGTCAGAATTGACTCAATGGTACCTAACAACAACAGCTGTGCTACAATAAGCTGCCCAGTTGGGAGCTCTGGTGGCGTAGTGCCTAAGGTACTTGACTGCTAACCAGAAGACTGGCAGTTCAAACCCACCAGCCACTCCTCAGAAGGAAGATTGGGCAATCTACTTCCATAGCGTTATCACCTTAGAAACCAAAGGAGGGGTTGCTATGAGTCAGAACTGACTTGACAATGCAGTAAGTTTGGTTTGGTTTTTGGAAGCTACCCAGTTATCCAGTCTCCCGCCTTAGGCTCCTGAAACTTTTAGGAGGAAGGACCATGGCTGGACTTCTGGAGAGCAATGTGATGGGCAGAACTCTGGAGAGCAACACATTCAAAGCCACGTGTTTGGCCGCCATCTTTGAGAAGAGCACAGCTGTTTGTTTCCCACTCAGATCAAAGTACCATGGGCAACAGATTTGGTTGCTATGCAATGCATACATAGCCTTGTTGGCAACAATAATTACTAAACTGCTTTGAACTGGTTTGAAGCCCGGCTTTAAAGTGTTAAAATGCAAAGATGTCACTTTGAGGACTAAGGTGCACCTGACCCAAGCCATGGTATTTTCAGTCACCTCATTTCTGTGCAGAAGCTAGACAATGAATAAGGAAAACCAAAGAATTGACACTTTTGAATTGTGGTATTGGTGAAGAATATTGAATATCACGTGGACTGCCGGAAGAATGAACAAATCTGTCTCAGAAAAACCACAGCCAGGATGTTCCTTAGAAGTGAGGATGGTGACACTGTCTCAAGTCCTTTGGACATATTGTCAGGAAGGACCAGTCCCTGGAGAAAGACATCATGCTTGGTAAAGTAGAGAATGACTGCTGATGGGTATGGGGTTTCCCTTTGGTGTGATGAGAATATTCTAGAACTATAAAGAGGTGGTGTTTGTATAACACTGTGAAGACTAAATTCCACTGAATCGTTCATGTTGTTGTTGTTGTTGTAAGGTGCCACTGAGTTGGTTCTGACTCACAGCGACCCCACATGTAACAGAATGGAAATGCTGCCCAGCCCCATGCCAGCAAAAAAGAGGAAGACCCTCAACAAGATGATCTGACACAGTGGCTACAACAATGGACTCAAACACAAAGATTGTAAGGATGGCATGGGGCTGGGCAGCAGCGTTCCATTCTGTTACATGTCGGGTCGCTGTGAGTCAGAACCAACTCAGTGGCACCTTACAACAACAACAACAACATGAACGATTCAGTGGCATTTAGTTTTCACAGTGTTATACAAACACCACCTCTTTATAGTTCTAGAATATTCTCATCACACCAAAAGGAAACCCCGTACCCATTAGCAGTCATTCCCCATCCCTCTCCTCGGCCCCTTATAACCGATCTACTTTCTGTCTCTGTGGATTTGTGTGTTCTGACATTTCATATAAATGGAATCAGACACTATGTGGCCTTTTCTGTCTGGCTTCTTTGGCGTCATGTTTTCAAGATTCATCTACATCGTAGCATATGTTAGGCCTTCATTCCTTTTTAGGGCTGAGTAATATGCCCTTAAGGAGGCCTGGTGGAGCACTAATTGAGCACTCAGCTGCTAACTGAAACCTCAGTGGTTCAAACCCACCAGCTGCTGCATGTGAGAAAGATGAAGTGGTCTGCTCCTGTAAAGATTTACAGCCTGGGAAACACTGTGCAGCAGTTCTACTCTGTCCTATAGTCTATATGAGTCAGAATTGACCCAGTGGCAATGGGTTGAGTTTGGTTTTGTGGAATATTTCCATTGCATGCATAGCTGTTGATGAACACTTTGATTATTTCTGCCTTTTGTTGATTATGTTGCTATGAACATTGGAGTACACACATCTATCTGAATATGTATGTTCAGTTCTTGAGTATACATGTTTCTGGTAGAAAACCACATGGTAAATACTTTAGGCTCTGCGGGCCACAGGGTCTCAGTTGCAGCTGTTCAACTCTGCACCCCGCTTAGATGTTCCTGCTCCCTTGAAGCCTTTTCCAGCCCTCCATGATAATCACCCCTCTTACACAGCATTTATTTTTGTATTTGGTGCACTCTCACACTGGGCTTTGAGCCAGGATCTGTTTTGACTTTGTCTCCTTGGCCATCCTGGCTGGCTTACAGTGGGCTTACACATGGGACCCCTGCCACATTTTTTAGCTTTGCACTAGATAACACCAAGGGGGCTGAACCAGCATCAGCTGCATTTTCTCTTTTTCCCTGCAACCTCTTCAGAAGCACGTACATCTTTTTCTGTTGTTGAAAATATACACAGCAGAGAACATACGGACTCGATAGTTCCTATGTGTACAGTTCAGTGACGTTGATTACATTTGGGTTGTGCAGCCATCCTCACCCTCTTTTTCTGAGTTATTCCTCTGCCATTAACATAAACTCACTGGCCCCTAAGCTTCCTATGTGACCTCTCACGTTGCTGTTGTCAATCTGATCCTGTATAGGTCTTAAAAGAACACAGTGCCCAAGCCAGTCTTTACTAGTTAAGCTAAACTATTATTTGGTTTAAAGATTGTTGCTGTTGTTGTTGTTATGTGCCGTTGAGTCGGACCCGACTCATAGCGACCCCTCCTTGGGTTTCCGAGGTAGTACCACTACGGAAGTAGATTGCCCCATCTTCCTTCCGAGGAGTGGCTGGTGGGTTTGAACCGCCAACCTTCCGGTTAGCAGTCAAGTGCCTTAGGCACTATGCTACCAGAGCTTAGGGGAAATTTCTGGTTTAAAGTTTAAAGATTGTCTCAGGACAGTAGTTTCATCGGTTCATCCAGCCTCACGGACCTTTTTTTTTTTTTTTTTTAAATGAACTTTTCCGTTGGTCATAATTTTAGACTTTCAGAACACTTGCAAAGTCAGTACAGAGCTAGAGAATTGCACCGATGGCACCCTGTTTCCCCCGCCCTCTCCCTAGCCCCCGGCCCCGTCTACCCCCCACCTCAGTTCCCACCTGGCCGCAGTGCAGTTTTCCCAGCCCAGGACCACACAGGCTCATTTCCGTTGACCACACTCTGGGCTTTTTCGGATTTTACCACTTTGTCCATCATGTGCCCTTCATGATCCAGGACCCCATCCAGGTACGCCATTGAACTTAGCCGTCCTGGCTCCCCTGTCCCCGGGTCCTTGGTCTTCCTGGTGACACATTGGCTATTATGAGGATAGGCAGGGGTCCTGCAGAAGCCCACCCACCCCATCAGGATGTGTTTCTTACAAGTAGATGGGGTGGTAGGTGTCAGCAGTAGAGGCCCTTTGAACATTTTCTCAGGGCTCTTGGCACTTCTCTCCAACTCGGCCCTCCTCCCCGGGGGTCTTGGCGGTTATTCCTCCCCAGGGATCTCAGGGATTCTCTCCAACACAGCCCTCCTCCTCAGTGGTCTCAGGCCTTCTGAGTCTCAGGGCGGGGTTGGTTCTGGCTGGCAATACTAGGACCATCAGAGCTGCTACCTGTGGGTCAAAGGTCCCATTTAGGGACAGCTGAAGGCTCTTCTGCCCTCCCCAGAAGCCCTGGATGATTATGTCTGGCCTTGGGGCAGCATCTGGTCAGGGCAGGGGCTTCCAGACTCTGTTCTGATGCTTGTGGGACCTGCAGTCCATCTAGGAACCAGTATATAGGACCTCCTGTCTCAGTCTCTTAATGCTGCTATAACAAATCCCACCCATGGATGGCTTTAAAGAACAGCTGCTATTGTCTCATAGTCTTGGAGGGTGAGGTGGAATTCAGGGTGTAGCTCTAGGAGGAGGGCCTTCCTTGTCCGTCTGAGCTTCTTGCAGTCTGTGGCTCCTTGGCAGCCTTCACATGGCCTCTGTCTTCCCCCCTTTGTGCTTCTGTGTCCCTGTCTCATCTGCCCTTTTTATGACTCAGAGGTGATTAGGTTTAGGACTCACCCTGTACTATACGGCCTCATTAACATCACAAAGAAAACCTTATTTCCTAACACATTAGTCTCCTAAAGCTGCTGTCACACAGATACCACAAATGGGTGGCTTTAATGAACAGAAATTTATTTTCTCACAGTTGGAGGGCCTAGAAATCTGAAATCAGACTTGTGAATTCTCGAAGGCTCTCTTTTGGTTCTGGGGAAAGATCTTTGTCTCGGCTTGTGGCAAGTATCTTCCTCTGTGTTGGTGTTTGCTTCTCTGGGCCTAATCTGCTCTTTTTATTGTTTTATTTTATTTTATTTTATCTTTAATTTTTTCCATTGTGCTTTGCGTTCAGATTTACAAAGCAGATTTGTTTTACATTTAACAGTTCATGTACATTTGATTTTATGGCCCTAATTACAATCCCCAACCATGAAACACTCTCTTCCCGTCTCCTCCCTGTGACTACCCCTCCCTGTGCCCTGCTTAACTGTGCACTCCTGTCTGTCCAGCTTTCACTCTGTGTGAATGCTGCCCCTCTGGTGTCTCATAGTTGATCGATCTAAGGGGTGCATCTCCCTAGAGCTAGTGGGTAGATCTCCCTAGGGTAGGTGTTCTGCACGTAGGTCTTTCTACCATTGATGATCTCTTTTTAAAAGTGATCGGTTTAACTGTGGTCTCGAGACCATGGTTGTAGGGGACATCAAGCTCAATTGGTATAACATACTACACAAAAACACTTCTACGTCCTACTTTAGCAAGTAAGGACTGGGATCTTAAAAGCTTGCAAGTGGGCATCAAGATGCAACAATGGATCTCTTCTCGTCCAGAGCAAAGAAGAATGAAGAAGGCCAAAGACGCATGGGAGCAGTTAGTCGAAGGAACTAGTAGACCATGTGATCCGCAGCCTGTATGACTATCAGATCAGAAGAACTAGATGGTGCCCAGCTACCACTGTCAACCACTCAGGGGGGGATCTGTGTAGGAGATCCTGGATAGAGAGGGAGAACAATGTGGGACAAAACTCAAAAGCATTAAAAAAAAAAAAAAAAAGACCAGGTTTGCTGGTCTGATAGAGCCTGGTGAAACCCCTGAGACTATGGCCCCTAGCTGCCCTTCAGGTCTGGAATTGAACTCACTCCTGTAGCTTAATAAAACACCAGCATATGGGCTGAACATTTACATCAGGTAGATACACTCCTCGGAGAGATCAATCATGAAAGAACAGAGGGGCAGTGTATGCACAGGGAGACAGTTCAGAGGGCAGGAGTACATGGGAAGGAAGGACACAAGGAAGAGGTAACTACAGGCAGGGAGTGGGAAGAGAGCTGTTACATTGTGGGGAATTGCAGTCAATGTCATGAGATAAAATGTATATGAACTGCTGTATGGGAAATGAATTTGCTTTGTAGACTTTCAGCCAACTTGCAATAAAAATTTAAAAAAAAAAAAAGATTGGTTTAAGATACACCCTACAAGTGATGTGGTCTAGTTAATATAACAAAGAAATCCCTACTTCCAAATAGGAGTATAACCCCCCAAAAAAATCCAAACTTACTGCCATCGAATTGGATCCGACTCATAGCAACCCCTTCTTGGGTTTCTGAGGCAGTATCACTACAGAAGTAGAATGCCCAACCTTCCTTCCAAAGAGTGGCTGGTGGGTTTGAACCGCCAGCCTTCTGGTTAGCAGTCAAGTGCCATAGGCACTACACCACCAAAGCTCTTAACTAGGGGTATATTCACAGATATAAAAAACCAAAACCAAAGCCACTGCCATTGGGTTGATTCCGACTCACGGTGACCCCGTGTGTTAACAGAGTAGAGCTGAGCTCCAGAGGCTTTATCTTTGCCTGTAATCTTTATAAAAGCAGACTGCCAGCCCTTTATTCTGCTGTGCCACCAACCTTTGGGTTAGTAGTCAAACACAAACCATTTCTTCCACCCCAGCACCTTCCACAGGCATAGGTGTTAGGATTCCTATGAATTTGTGAGTTGCCATCCGTTGGAGTCTGATTCATGGCAAACCCATGTGTTACGGAACAGAACTGCACTGTAGGGTTTTCTGTGAGTCAGAATCGACTTGACGGCACACAGTAACAACAGTGCTTACGGAAGCAGATTGCCAGGCCTTTGTTCTACATTCCTTCGTTCCACCTTTACATCATCAGCTGAGTACAGCCTTCCATGGAATTCTACACCTGTTTTGGGGAACACAATTCAGCACACAATACACAGGCGCTGGGGTTAGGGTTCCTATGCGTATTTTGGGAGAACACAGTTCAATCCACAGCACCCCTACTCTTTGGAGCCCTAATTGTGTTCCCCTTCCCTTGCAGATCCCGCAGACACGCACCCTGAGCCCTGAGGCATGCGGAGCCCGGGTCAGCGGCGGCAGCAGCAGGATGAGTGCCAGCGAGGCAGACAGCCGGGCTGGCCCCGAGCAGGCAGCCTACCACCTGCACATCTACCCGCAGCTGTCTGCCGAGAGCCAGGCCTCCTGCCGCGTGATGGCCACCAAGGACACCACGACGTCCGACGTCATCCGCGATGCCATTGCCACCTTGCAACTGGACGGCTCCAAGCGCTACGTGCTGGTGGAGGTGAAAGAGTCAGGTGGCGAGGAGTGGGTGCTGGACGCCAATGACTCACCCGTGCACCGCGTGCTGCTGTGGCCACGCCGCGCCCAGGATGAGCACCCTCGCTGCGACGGCTACTACTTCCTGCTTCAGGAGCGCAACGCTGATGGCACCATCAAGTACCTGCACATGCAGCTGGTGTCACAGGAAGCGGCTGCCCGGCGCCTGGCGCAGCGCGGCTTCCTGCCCTGGCAGCAGGCCGATTTCGACGACCTGTGCGACCTGCCTGAGCTGACCGAGGCCAACCTACTGCGTAACCTCAAACGACGCTTCTTGCAGCAGAAGATCTATACCTATGCTGGCAGCATCCTCGTGGCCATCAACCCCTTCAAGTTCCTGCCCATCTACAACCCCAAGTACGTGAAGATGTACGAGAACCAAGAGCTGGGCCGGCTGGAGCCCCACATCTTCGCCATCGCCGACGCGGCCTACCACGCCATGCTGCGCAAGCGTCTCAACCAATGCATTGTCATCTCGGGCGAGAGCGGCTCAGGCAAGACGCAGAGCACCAACTTCCTCATCCACTGCCTCACCGCACTCAGCCAGAAGGGCTACGCCTGCGGCGTTGAGCGCACCATCCTGGGCGCTGGGCCTGTGCTCGAGGTAACGGGACGTTGGGGGGACTGCAGACGATGAGGGCAGGAAGAAGGAGGGGGAGCGCTCAGGACAAGCAAATCGATGTGCGCTGTGCAGGGGGTGTGGGAAAATGGGCAAGGCGTAAGGCAGTGTTGGGGGCTCTGAGGGGCAGTAGCCAGGTGGAAGTGGCCCTAGAGATGATTGTTGTTGAGGTGGGGCCACCCATTGGGGGTCATGGGTTCCACAGAGGCAGCAGAGAGGAAATCCCCCAGCCTCCCCTGCCCTCCAGCTGGTATCCCCATTGGCCAACCCCTTGAGCACCGTGGATGTATCTTTGTGGGTGAGCCTTCTGGGTGTGGGTCTGGAAGAGTCCACGCAGCATCCCATGCTCATGGTCGTCTTAGGACAGGGTGCGTTATATGTTTCAGAACAGCATGGTACACCATCACCTGGTGAGGGCTGGGGGTGTTGTGCTGGCCAAACCCCATGGGAGCCATCGATGATGTGTCATGAGCTTTCTGGATCTGGGTCTGGAAGAGACCATCAGCATCCCTTGCTTGCGGAGCTTTTAGAATAAAATGTGTCGCGTGTTTAAGAGCAGCATATTACACCATCACCTGAGGAGGACTTGGGTGTTGTGCTGGCCGAACCCCTTGGGAGCCATCGATGATGTGTCTTTGTGGGTGAGCCTTTGGACACAGGTCTGCAAGAGTCCACACAGCAGCTCTCAGGGGTTTTAGGACAAGGTTACATTTATGTTTGAGAAGAGCACAATGTGCCATCACCTAGTGAGAACCAGGAGTGATGTGCTGGCTCAGGGGTCTGCGACTCCGGGTCTGGAGTCCTGGTCCCAGACTCTGCTTGATGGGCTGAGACCCTTAACAGAGTGGGTAAGGTGGGTGTGGAGTGGCTGCACCACCTGGCTGCCTCAACCTCTACCTATCTGACCTTGACCCTGGGCTCAGGAACTATGAGGCCACCCGGGAGGACTGCTGTGAGCGTTCACTGCAAGTCAGCCAGCACCTGCTATATGCATTTCTGTTCCTTGGCGTCTCTGGGGTCAACACCCAGAAAGTCGTATGTAACAGAGGATAGGGCCCTATGCCAGTACTTGGAGCCTGTCTTTCACTCCTCTATGTTGTGAACTGCCCTCAAGTTGGCTCCAAGTCACAGCAGCCCCACGCACAGTGGAAACGCTGTCCAGTCTTGAGCCGTCCTCACGATCAATTGCAGATCAGACCATTGTGATCCCTGGGGTTTTCATTGTCTAGTTTTTGGACATTGACCACCAGGCCTTTCTTCCTAGTCTGTCATCATCTGGACACTCCACTGAGACTTGTTCAGCATCCTGGCAACACATAAGCCTCCACTGACAGACATGTGGTGGCTGGGCCTGAGATGCATTGACCAGGAATTGAACCTGGGTACCACAAACCAGGGGGCTGTGGGAACAGACGAGGTCTCCATGAGTCAGAGTCAGCTCAGCAACTGGTTATAAGAATAGAAAAGTTCTCTCTCAGTCCCGGAGGCTGGAAGTTTCAATTCAAGGTGTCAGCAGGGCCCCACTGACTCTGGAGCCTCGGGGGGAGGATGCTTCCTCATCTCTTCTGCTTCTGGTGGCTCCAGGTGTTGCTGGGCTTGTGGCCACATCGTTCCAGTCTCTGCCTCCCTCCTTACGTGGCCTCCTGTGTCTGTGACTTCCCTTGTTTTCTCTTCTACAAACACTTGTCCCTGGGTTTAGGGTCCATGTAATTGATCCAAGAATGATCTCATCTCAAGAGCCTCATCTAGCTCACACCTGCAAAGACCCTTTTTCCCTCAAGGTCAGTGTCATCAGTTCCGGGGGTCAGGATGTGAATGTATCTTTGTTGGGGGGGGGCATTCTGCCCTCTGCAGTACTCACAGAGTAACAGCTGGTGGACTTAGGTGTTGCCAGCCCCAATGGCCACCCCATAATGGGGCTTGCTGTGGGCACAGCTTACCCTCTCCTCCCTCCCTTCAATGCTGCCCTCAGGGATTCTGGCACATTATCCCAACCGTCATCGAGGACCGTTGGTCACCCCGAGGAAGGCATCAGCAGCGCCGTGCGGGACAGGGAGGCCACATCTTCAGACCTCCTCTAACCCCACAAGAGGAAGACAGAATCACCATCAGTAGCCTAAGGCCTATTTCTGCAAGGTCAGACATGCTGCCTCCCTCCAGCCCTTTCACCAACCCTGACACCAACCATTCCTCCCACAGCACTCACCACCTTTCTGCTGGGTTCAGTAATTCACTGCAGTGGCCACACAGAACTCACAGATTATGGGGTTCATTAGGGAAGCACCAGGCTACAATTCAAGTTCAGGAAAAACACTCAGTCTCTCTCAGCCATCCGTCTCTCAGCCAACAGGCTGTCACAGTCTCTCTCCCAGCAGTGCATGTCCCTTGGTGTCTCTCTCAGCAGTGAGTGTCTCTTGCATCTCTTTCCGAGCAGCAAGTGTCTCTTAGGAGCACATGTCTCTCAGGAGTGCGTTTCTTCTCAGCAGCACGTCCTTCTCAGTCCGTAGTCAGAGAGAGAGAGACTTCTGCCTCTATGAGGCCTCCTTTTGAGCCTGACAGAGTGGCCAAACTAACCAATCATAGAATCAGAATTCTAAACACCTGAGAGAGAGCGAACTTCCCAGAACATTGCTTTGTGCCACTCCCAACAGAAATGGATAACTTTAACAATGAGAAACTTCTCAGTTGCTCACAGCAAATTCCACCACGGAATTTACAAAGACTTACTCTAGAAAAGCCATACCAGGTAATTCCTGCAGCCCATGAGTCACTGGTCACCTTGCTGGGCTCTCCAGAAGGGCATGGTGCAATTGCTGTTCCTTGCAGTTCATGACCTGCTTGGGGGACAGTGCCCCCACTGGATTCCAAACCCAGTACCATGAACACATCTCCTGGGACATCAATTTTGAAAGACCCAAGTCCAGGGTTTCTCAGCCTTGGCACTGTTAGCATTTGATTCCAGAACACACTCCGTAATGGGGGCTGTCTTGTGCACTGTGGAGTGTTTAACACCATCCCTGGCCTCTACCCAGTTGATGCCAATAGCATTCTTCCCTGATCCAGTCCTGACAACTACAGATGACCCCAGACAGTCCTCTGGAAGGCAGAGTCACCCCAGACGAGAGCATCATTCTTCTCCCAGAGCTATTCTAAGTGCTAAGGGTCCCAAGTCCCTTTTTTGGGCATCTCCAGTCTGTTCTGAAGCTCCCTGCCCCTGCTTTCCCAGAACCACACAGTACAGACCTCATGCAGGAAGAACATTCTCCACTCTGAGGGCAGTGGCCGGAGACACACGATCTTAATCCCTGACCAGGGTACCCACACGCCCTGACTGGAGGAGAGCAGATCTCCAACATGGACAACTAAGAAATCTATGCACATTCCTAACCTCAGTATCAGTGACATTTGGTTACAGAATATTCTGTGCAGTGGGGGCCATCCTGTGCACTGTAGGGTGTTGAGCAGCCTCCTTGGCCCCCACCCACTCAGTGCTAGTAGTACCCCCTTACCTGAGTATAACAACCAAAAAATGTCTCCAGACATTGCCCAGGATCCCCTGGGGACAGAATCGCCCCCACTGAGAACCGGTGCCTTAGAGTCAAAGCGCAGAACCCCACAGGACCCAGTGTTCTTTTAGCTCAGGTGCACACCATTTGGAAGCTGTCATTTGTTGTGGTTGTTAAGTGCTGTCGAGTTAGACTCGACTCATAGCATCCCTCCTTTGGGTTTCCGAGGCAGTATCACTACGGAAGTAGATTGCCCAACCTTCCTTCCGAGGAGTGGCTGGTGGGTTTGAACTGCCAGCCTTCTGGTTAGCAGTCAGTGCCTTAGGCAGTGTGCTACCAGAGCTCCCTGTCATAAATAAGCTCCAGCAATTGTGACATGACCCAGGCTTCACTTCCTAGTAACGAGAATTTTCATTCCTCATGCACTTAGCCTCCCGGGGTGTAGGTTTGGGTCCACAGTCTCAATCTGTCCTCTCTGAGCCTCACTGCGGCCCTGCCCATCATACAGGTGAGAAAACCGAGCCCCAGGAGATGTGCTGATGTGTTAACTTTCTGTGGCTGCCGCAGCAAAGACCACAGACCAGTGGCTTATGACAGCAGGAGTTTATTCTCTCATCGTTCTGGAGACCAGAAGTCTGAAATCAAGGTGTCAGCAAGGCTGCACCCCTTCTGGAGGGCTTAGGGGAGGATCCTTCCCTGCCCGCGTTTCCTGGTGGCTCCAGGCATCCCTGGCCTTATGGCCGTGTCAGTCCAATATCTGCCTCCACCTTCACATGGCCTTCTTCTCTATATCTTCTCTTTCGTTTCTTGTAAGGACCCTGGTCTTTGGATTTAGGGCCCACCCCACTCTAATAAGTTCACTGGGTGTTCCAAACGTTTAGCACTTGACCACTAACCTAAAATTTAGTGGTTTGAACCGACCCAGCAGCACCGCAGACAGAAAGCCCGGCACTCTGTTGTCATCAAGATGGCAGCCAAGGCAACCCTATGGAGCAGTCCTATTGGTAGCACGTGGAGTTAGCATGAGTCAGAATTGAGTTGACAGCAATGGGTTTCTAATCCAGTGTGACCTCATCTTAACTTGATCACATTGCAAAAACCTTTTTTTCAAACAAGGTCCCACTCACAAATTCCAGGGGTATGGATATGGACATGTCTTTTGGACGTGGGGGGGGGACACAGTTCTGTGACCACAGCTGGGCAGCCCCAGGCCACATTGCAGGCAGCTAGCCGTGGCAAAATCAGGGTTTGGACCCAGTGTGCCTAAACCCTACCCTACCCTACTGCCTCTCCTTGTGTCCTTGTGGAAGTTTCCAAAGAGCTCTGCCCAGCCCCCAGCTGTCTGGGACTTTTTTCAGCTCTCCAAAAGGAGAAGTCAAGCTGTGGTGAGGCCCAGGCATGCTGGATGCCCCAGCGGGGACTGCAGCCTCCCTGTGCAACTCGTACCAAAAAAACAGGAAGGAGCACTGTGGAGAGCCTGTTAAGGTCAGCTGATGGCAACAGGGTCTGCCCCCGATGGACGCCCTGTATCTTAGTTTTTAATTTTTATTATTTAAATTTTATTATGATGTGGGTGAAAGTTTACAGAGTAAATTCATTTTCCATATAGGAGTTTGTACACATTTTGTTTTATGACATTGACTGCAATTCCCACAATGTAACAGCTCTCTTCCCACTTCCTCCCATAGTTACCTCTTCCCTGTGTCCTTCTTATGCATTCTGACCCCCTGAGCTATCTCCCTGCACAAACACTGCCCTTCTCTTTTCCCATGATTGACTACTCCAAGGAGTGTATCTACCTGGTATAAATAAATGTTCATCCCATATGCCTGTCTGTTATTTGGCTGGAAGCCACGGGAGTGAGTTCAGTTCCAGACCTGAAGGGTAACTGGGAGCCATAGTTTCAAGGGTCTCACCAGGCTCTATCAGACCACCATACCTGATATTTTTTATGATTTTGAGTTTTGTTCCACATTGTTCTCCCACTCTATCTAGGATCTCCTGCACTGATCCCTATCTGAGTGGTTGATGATGGTAGCCAGACACCGTCTAGTTCTTCTGGTCTCATAGGCTGAGGTTTGCATGGTCCACCAGTCCCTTGGACTAATTGTTTCCATGCACCTTTGGTTTTTTTCATTCTTCTTTGCTCTGGACGAGGAGAGACCCATTGTTGCATCTAGTTGGACACTTGCAAGCTTTTAAGACCCCAGCCGCTACTCACCAAAGTAGGATGTAGAGCAGTGTTTTTGTGTAGTATGTTATACCAATTGAGCTTGATGTCCCCTACGACCATGGTCCTGAGCCCACAGGTCCAACTACTCACTCCCTCAGGGTGGTTGACTGTGACTAAGAAGTTATCATAACTTTGCCCCTTTTTAGCTCTGTTATATATGCGGACATCCTTACAGCACGTACATGTATGTAGAAATACCATTTGCCTACCTTCTGTACAGTCATGGGTGTATTCCCTTTTGCCTGCACACACCTGATCATTCACCTGTCTAGTCGTCTATTTACCCGTAGGTTAACGTCTGTTATCCCTGAGAACACAGTATCGTATATGTAAAGTATCGTATATATCTTTGTCATCTGTACCTCTCGTGCGCCTCTCTGTGCCGTGTTTTAGTTTCTTAGTGCTGCTATAGCACAGTTACCACGAGGGAGGGGCTTTAAAGAACAGAAACTTGTTTTCTCACAGTTTGGAGGCCAGAAGTCCGAATATCGGGCACCAGCTCTAGGGGAAGGCTCTCTGTCAGCTCTGGAGGAAAATCCTGGTCTCTTTTTATCTTCTGGTCCCTGGAGATCTCCGCCTGACTTGTGCCTGTCCCCATTTGTGTTGCTCCCATGCGTGATCTGCTTTTTATATCTCAGAAGTGATTGGCTCAAGACACACCCTATACGGTGACCTCAGCAACAAAACAAAGAAAACCCTGTTTCCCCATGGAATCCCATCCACAAGTAGGTTGTTTTTAGCTGCCATCAGTCAGCTCAGACCTCATATATGCAGAGTAGAACTGCTCCATAGGGGTTTCAGAAGCAAGTCACCAGGCCTGTCTTTGGTGGCAACTCTGGGTGGATTCGAACCACTGACTTTTTAGTTAACAGCCGCTTAACTGTCTATGCTGCCCGGGGACTATCTCAAAGGTATGTTGTTGTTGTATACTATTGAACTGAGTCAATTCTGACTCACAGAGATCCTGCAGGACAGTGGAACTGCCCCCCAGGGTTTGCAAGGCTGTAATCTTATGGAACTCTGGTACCATAGTGCCTAAGGCACTTGACTGCTAACCAGAAGGCTGGCGGTTCAAACCCGCCAGCCACTCCTCAGAAGGAAGGTTGGGCAATCCTACTTCTGTAGTGATAGCGCCTCAGGAACCCAAGGAGGGGTTGCTATGAGTCGGGTCCAACTCAACGGCACATAACAACAATCTTATAGAAGCTGACTGTCACATCTTTCTCCAGCAGAGCGGCTGGTGGGTTTGAACTGCTGACCTTTCAGCTAGCAACCAAGTGCTTTAACCACTGTGCAACCGGGGCTCCTTATCTTACAGGCAGAGGTTAGGATTCCATATATTCTTTTGTAGGGCACAGTTTAATCCATCCTAAGAGAACTGTTTACTGACCCAACCAAAAGGCCAATGCCATTGAGCCGATTATGACTCATACCAAACCAAAAACCAAACTCATTGCCATCGAGTCGGATCTGACTCATAGCAACCCCTCCTTGAGATTCCAAGGTTGTATCTCTACAGAAGTAGATTGCCCAGCCTCCCTTCCAAGGAGTGGCTGGTGGGTTTGAACGACCAGCCTTCTGGTTAGCAGTCAGATGCCTTAGGCACTATGCCACCAGAACTCCGATAGAGACCCCCATTTATAGCCTTAGACAGAAATCTTTATGGAAGTAGATTGCCTCGTCTTCCTCCTGCAGGGCAGCTAGTGGATTTGAACCGTGGACCCTCTGGTTAGCAGCCAAATGCCTTACCCACTATGTCACCAGAGTTCCTTTTGCTTGCCAACCCAGAAGCACATTATTTTCAGAAACTGTTGTTTGAGCTAGGAGCTCTGGTAGCACAGTGCCTAAGGCATTTGACTGCTAACCAGGAGGTTGGAGGTTCAAACCCACCAACCCCTCCGCAGAAAGAAGACTGGGCGATTACTTCTGTAAAGATTTACTGCCTCAGAAATCCAAAGCGGGGGTCACTAGGAGTTGCAATCAACTCGATGGCAGTGAGTTTGGTTTTGGGGTTTTTTTTTTTGGTTGTTTGAGCTGGACCCCCTTAGTGGTGCAGTCAGTTAAGCACTTCACTACTAACCAAAAGGTTGGGGATTCTAGTCCACCCAGAGGCACCTTGGAATAAAAGCACTTTGGAAAACTCAGCCATTGAAAACCCTGTGGGATGGAGTTCTACTCTGACAGACGTGGGGGCACCAGGAGTCAGAGTCAACGCCACAGCAGTGGGTTCAGTTGTTCAGCTCTGGAAGCGCCAGGAGTCCAGAAAGCAGGCTTCCCCGGGCGCTACCTGCCCCGGACCCTCCCAAGAACCCAGAAACGGAACTGCAGACGGAGCGACCTGAGTCATTGGCCGCTCAGAGGGGGCTTGCCACATAGCGCCACACAGAGCACCTTCCTCTCCGTGGCCCCTTAGACCTGAGCTCACCAGCTGCCACCTTGCTGCTCTGAGCGAGAGGCCGGCCCAGGAACACTTACAAGGCGAGACTCACACAGTTTCATTTTGAAAGCAGAAGTGAAGCATGGGTCCATCTTGCTGGGCTATTTTCCAGGAGGAAGGAGGCCAAGGGCCACAGCTAGGTATAGCCAAGGTCACTCATACTAGCCCACTCCAGACTAGCCCGGAAGAGAAAGAAGGGCCATGTATGCACAGGGAGACAGCTCAGGAGGCAGGAGTGCATAAAGGAATGGACACAGGGAAGAGGTAACTGTCGGGAGGAAGTGGGAGGGAAGCTGATGAATTATGGGAAATTGTAATCAATGTCATGAGACAAAGTGTGTGTGAGCTGCTGTATGGAAAGTGAATTTGCTCTGTAAACTTTCA
>NW_006921723.1:1309616-1310990 GCF_000298275.1 Orycteropus afer afer
GGGAATTTATCTTTTCACAGTTCTGGGGGCCAGGAGTCCAAACCAGGATGGCGGGCTCACTGATTCCTCCTGAGGCTCTGAGAGAGGAGCTGCTCCGTGCCTCTCTCCCAGTTCCCAGTGGCTTCTGGGGATCTTTGATGTCACTGGGCCTATAGTTGCATCTTCACGTGGCATCTGTCTCCCCAGTGTCTCTCTGTGTCTCCTCTTTTTATGAGGAGCTCTGGTGACGTAGTGGGTAAGGCATTTGTGTGCTAACCAAAAGTTCAGTGGTTTAAACCCACCACCTGCTCTGTAGAAGGAAGATGGGACAGTCTACTTCCATAAAGATTTATAGCCTCAGAAACCCAGTGGGGGTCACTATGAGTCAGAATCTTTTATAAGGACACAGCTCAGATTGGATGAGAACCTTCTACTCAGGTGGGGCAGTTTACACTCTACTGCTAACCTACAGCTTGACAGTTCGAACCCACCCATCAGTACTACCACGGAAAAAAGACCTAGAGATCTGCTTCTGCAAAGATTACAGCCAAGAAAACCCTACAGAGCAGTTCTGCTCTGTAACATACGGGGTGACCATGAATTGGGATCAACTCTGTGGCAGCAGGTTTGGGTTTGGTTTTGGTTTTTCTACTCCAATATGACTTCATATGAACTTTAACTAATAATTTTTTAAAGACCCTATTTCCAGACAAGGTCACCTTCACAGGTACCAGGACTAGGACTTCGGCATACCTTTTTGGTATTGTTGTGAAGTACCATCAAGTTGATTTTGATTCATAGCAACCCTTTGTACAACACAATGAAACACTGCCCGGCCCTGTGCCAACCTCACAATCATTGCCACGTGTGAGCCCATTGTTGCAGTCACTGTGTCAATTGATCTTGTTGAGGGTCTTCCCTTTTTCCTCTGACCCTCTGCTTTGTTGTTTTTGTTAGGTGCCATCAGATCAGCTCCGACGCATAGTGACCCTATGTACAACAGAACAAAACACTGCCCAGTCCTCCGCCAGCCTCACAATCTTTGCTATGCCTGAGCCCATCATTGCAGCCACTGTGTCAGTTCATCTTGTTGAGGGCCTGCCTCTTTTTTGCTGACCCTCCACTCTACCAAGCATGATACCCGTCTCCAGCAAATGGTCCCTTCTGACATGACCACAGTGGTTGAGACGAAGTCTGGCCATTCTCACTTCCAAGGAGCAACTGCGCTTCTTCCAGGACAGAATTGTCCATCTTCTGGCAGTCCATGGCACTTTCAGTGTTCTTCACCAGCACCACAACTCAAAAGCAACTGCTTTACTAAGCATGATACCCTTCTCCAGGGAGCTCTGGTAGCATAGTGCCTAAAGGCACTTGACTGCTAACCAGAAGGCTGGC
>NW_006921723.1:1311956-1329518 GCF_000298275.1 Orycteropus afer afer
TTTTTTTTTTTTGGCACTCTTTTTCACTTCCGATGATAGACCATTGGGTGCATCTTAGATGGCTGCTTGAAAGCTATTAAGACCCCAGTTGCTTCTCCTCACCAATGTAGGTTGTGGAACAAGATTTTTATGTATTTTGCCACTTGAGTCTGGTGTCCCCCAATACTGTGGTCCTGAGTCAGTAGATCCATTGGATCTCTCTCCCACAGTGTCTAGGTGTCTGTGAGGGATTGCTCTATGTCTATCTATTGTTTCTGTAAGAATTGTTGGTATTTTGTCACTAATTAACTTTAGAATATTTTCAGTACCCCAGACAGAAACCTTCATACCTTAGCCACCATCTCTCATCCCTTCTCAGCCCCAGACAACTACTGATCTACTTTATTTGACATCTTGATCTTCTGTTCATCGTACACCCACCACCAGCAGCAGCAGCTCCCATTGAGTTGACCGTCATGCGTGGTGACCTCGTATGTCTCAGAGCAGAACTGTGCTCTACAGTGCTTTTCAGTGGTGATCCGGAGGAGGTCACCAGGCCTTTCTTCCAAGGCACCTCTGGGTGGACTCGAACAACCAGCCTTCTGTATGACATTACAGAACCCTGTTAAGAGCGAACGTTTCGTGGGTAACCTCTCCAAGTGCCCCCTCATTTTCCGCCTGGTTCCCCCTCCCCCAATCTAACACAGCCAGGTTGCCACCCTTGCTCTGGTCCACCAGGATTGCCACCTGCTGTCTTTCTGTATTCGTAGCCGTGTCCTATGTGTTGTTCTTGTTAGCTGCCACCAAGTTGGCCTCCAACTCATGATGACTCCACAAACAACAGAATGGAACATTGCCCATTCCTGCGCCATCTTCCAACGCCGTATCAGACAATATTCCATGCGATCCACCGGATTTTCGTTGGCTGGTTTTCAGAAGTAGCATGCCAGGCCACCCTTCCTAGTCTGTCTATCTTAGTCTGGAAGCTCGGCTTCAGCTGAAACCTGCCTGCCATGGGTGACCCTGCTGGTGTCTGAAATACCAGTGGCATAGCTCCCACCATCACAGCAACTCACAGTACGACACGTGTATATTCTCAAGTACACGTCCAGATACAGGGGGCCTGTTGGGGGCGTGGGGAAAGCAGGGCTTGGATATGCAGGTCCCACAAGGCCTCGCAGGGCCGTTTGCCTGTGGCTCTGTACAGGTACTTCTCTTTTGCTCACTCTATGCCGACAGGCGGCCAGGAAGTGGGGTTTTGGGGGGTTTTTTCCCCTAAATTTTATTTATTTTGTTGTTGCTGGGAATACACAGACCACACATCAGCTCAGCAGTTTCTCCACGTACAGTTCAGTGATGTTGATAATATTCTTGGAGTTGCACAACCACTCTCACCCTCCTTTCCCAAGTTTTTTTTCTCTCATTAGCATAAACTCACAAGGGTTCCCATCTGATCTTTCAAGTTGCCATTGTCAATTCAATCTCACGTGAATACATCTTAAAAGAGCACAGTGCTCAAGGCAGACCTTTCTACTAGGTAAGCTAAACTATTGTCTGATTTTTAAGAAGACTTCAGGAGAGAGTTTTGGTTTAATGTTTAAAGATGGTCTCAGGGCAGTCGTTTCAGGGGTAGGAAGTGGTTTTACAGCAGGCGCGGCTTAGCTGGGTGGTGGCCCCCCTTCCCTGTCTTGCACTGTCATGGGGTGGATGTCCCTAAGCCTGACCCTTAGAAGGTTTCCAGCCTCACCCTTAGGCACCGTGGCCACTTACATCCTGCCTGCTCAGCACAGGGTAAGCCAGACACATAGCAGAGTGAGGAGCTGGCAAGCAAAACCCCACATAACCCCCAGATCTCCCTTAGCAGAGCTCAGCTCAGGGTTCTCCATGAGCCAGGGTTGGAGAAGAGGCCATCAGGCACGGGGGCACCAGGAGCTCCCAGCAGCGGAGGTGGCAGCTGGGGAGGAAGCATGACCGGACAGACACAGCAGCATCCTCAGCCCCTGCACAGCATGGGGGCAGCGCGACGATGAACACGGGACACCTGAACTGACTGTCTCCCCCACCAGAGATGGGCCAGCCCGGGGCCTTCCCCACAAAGAAGACCCCAAGAGGGGTGACAGCCATGAGACTGTGCCAGGTGGAAAAGTGGGGCCAGACCAGGGCAAAAGGGGGTGCTGAGGTTGAGAAGAGAATAGAGAGATGAGAGGGTAATTGGTAGTGTAGTGCCTAAGGCATTTGACTGCTAACCAGAAGGCTGGCGGTTCAAACCCACCAGCCACTCCTCGGAAGGAAGGTTGAGCAATCTACTTCTGTAGTGATACTGCCTCAGAAACACAAGGAGGGGTCTGACTTGACAGCATGTAACAACAACAATAACAAGGACAGCAGGGAGAGGGTGATCACCTGGAGGCAAGGGTGGCCAGCCTGGGTGGAGGACACGGCCCTGCTGAGACCTCCCAGTGCTCTTCTTGGGTGCTCGTGGTCCTGCTCCTTTTCCCCAGAGACCCTGCAGCCACCTCCCAGGCTCACAGCATCAGTGTGCAGAGCCCTGACGCCCTGGGATGACTTCAGGCTGTTTCAGACCACGGGGGAGGTTGTATTTTTGGGAACACACAATCTAAGGGAAGAGTGAAATTACGGGATGTATTTTAAGCATCAGGAAGCCATCGTGGGGCTTTGGAGAGAGTTGATTAAAGCCAAAGGCTGCACGGACCACCTTTTCCAAATGCTCTTGCATTTCACCAGTCTGTGTTTGTTGGAGGAGAGCAGGTGTTTGTCCATCTGCCTGGCATTTCTGCCAGATGTCTGCAGCAGGGGAGTCCCTGGGTGGCACAAGATGGTGAATGCACACGACCGCTGACTGAGAGATGAGTGGTTCGAGCCTGCCCAGAGCCACCTCCGCAGACAGCCTGACGATCCGCTCCTGAAAGACCCCAGCCTTGAACACTGTGAGCACAGTTCCGCTTGGCACTCACGAGGGCACAGGAGTCAGAAGCCACTTGATGGCAACTAACAGTGCTTAGCACAATTTGAAAAAGGAAAATAAATACAGATTTTTAAAATTTTTTTAAGTGTATTTAAAACACACACATGCATACAGGTGGCAGGTGTATCAAGTACAAACTGGCCCCGCCCTGACGAAAGTGTTTGGAAGCAGACCCGGACCCTAACGCCATGCCCACTGTTTGTAGCAGGGTTGCCTCGCACCCACAGCCTGTGCCACTTCCCCATTTTGGTTGGCTCACCATGGCGAGTGCTCCTGGGTACTTTCCTCCTGATCTGTGTGCTCACTGTCATCATATCCTGTCACCTCTTCCTTTGAAAGAGTTCCCACCACCCCCCACCCCCACGCCACCCTCACTAGCTAGTGGTGAGCGGACAGGGCCCAGGACCTGGCATGGGGACCGCACAGCATCTGACGGCCTAGGTGGTGATCAGAGTACCAAATGCCACGTTGGAACACAGCGCTGTCCCTTGCCAGGACTCAGTTTCCCCATCTGTTCCATGAGCAGGCAAACCCTTCCTTCTCAGGGCCAGGAGGGTGCATTGCCATCACGTCTGTTCCAGTTCCTAAGGGCCCCAGAGTGGGATTGCTCCAAAGGGGTCTCTTGGCTGTAAAGACCTGGCAGTCTTCTCCTGTAAAGATTACAGCCTAGGAGACCCTATGGGGCAGTTCTGCTCTGTCACACGTGGTCACTGAGTCCGAATCGCTTCGGTGCCACATGATAACCACAGTCTATACAGAAGCAGATTGCCAGGCATTTCTCCTGTGGTGCCACTGGGTGGGTTCAGGCCACCAACCTTTAGGTTAGTCATTGAGCACAAACCGTTTGCTGCTCAGAGACACTGTCTGATGAGGTGTCGCTCAACAGTGATTTCCTCTTCTGTGCTTGTTGGGGAACCAGCATTGGGGCTGGCCTCACTTCCTTTATGCTTTGACCTTCTGTACCTCAGGGGACTAGGCAGACAAGATGGAGGCTGTACCTACCTGGGGTTGGGGTGCTGGTGGGGAGTGACTGGCCCCTGGCGAAGCTCGAGGGGATTGTCTTAGTCAGAGTTCTTGAGAGAAACAGAACCAGTAAGATAAAAAGGTGTATGTTGTTATTGTTTGTCTTACAGTCTATTCCACCTCCTGGCTACCCCATGTGACAGGGTAGAACTCCCAGGTTTTTCTCCCTTAGAGCAGCTGGTGGGTTCAAATTGCCAACGTTTTGTTTAGCAACTGAGCACTTAACCATTGTGACACTAGGGCTCCATATATAGGGGCAGGATCGGGGGAGAAAGGGAGAGAGATTGACTTATTTTAAGAATTGGCTCACTCAGATGTGGGGGTGACCCTCCCTCTTGCCCATCTCAAGGAGTCATTCCTTACCTGTATAGATGTTTGCTTTGCTGCATAGAAAATACCAAAAGTCCTTGCTATCCCATCATCGGTATATGAGTTCATGCGGTTTGGAAATTTCATAGGGAAACAAACAATATCCCAAATGGGACCATTTATAATGAGCTGGTAGCTTACAGAACTAGTCTGCGCTTAAACTCCCCTCTCTGCTTAGCCTAACGTAGGCTCCTTCCCACCCAGTGGAC
Organism: Orycteropus afer afer; assembly: GCF_000298275.1. Taxonomy (NCBI): domain Eukaryota; kingdom Metazoa; phylum Chordata; class Mammalia; order Tubulidentata; family Orycteropodidae; genus Orycteropus; species Orycteropus afer. Next base: position 1,316,523 of record NW_006921723.1, read on the forward strand.
AATCCTAACTCCTGGATTCATCCTACCATGCCATTGTGATGCCAGTCAGTTACAAAGTGAGTTTGAAAATCTTGCAAAAGGTGCAGGATTTCAGGACGTCATCAAAAGTGACCTAAAGGTTTGTTCCACTCATAACAACTTAGAGATAGAGGTTAGCAAGTGGGGAGAGGAAGGATGGTGGCAGCCTGAGGTTCAGAAGGGAATGAGTCCATTGTGCTACAAGATTTAAGCAGGCATAATTTGCCAGTTAAAAGAATAGGATTTTCATCTTGGTCCACAAAGCATAGCTAACTCCATGCTGCGTACTTGAGATTTACCTAAAACAAAGTGTCCTGCAGAAAACGGAAAAATAAAGGGTATACCAGGTGTACCAGCAGACAGACCTAGGAGAGATGGCTGCAATTTTGCCATCAGAGAAGGTGGAATTCAGGCTGCCAAGCATTACACATGGCAAAGACGATTCTTCATGGTGCCAAAAGATTTAATTCACAATGAAAGTATAGTAGTTGTGAATATCTATGCACCAAATAACACAGCCACTGCCTTTACAAAGTGAAAACTATAGGAGATACAAGAAGAAACAAATAGACACACAGTTAGAGGCTGGTCAGGTGAACGTAAAATAGGTAAGAAAATGAAATACCCAAATTACTTACTGAAGGCAAACCTGTGCTCATATGGTGAGACTTTTGCTCTGATATTAGAGAGTATAACCTTAAGTATATACATCAGACATTCACAAAAACTTTTCACATACCTATCATTTCCAAAAGCAGAAATATTACAAGCATCACTCTGGCAATGCAATAAATCTGGAAATTGTTTTAAAAACTCTTCTACGTGGAAAATGTTTTTTCAAAGAAAAATAAAATTTCTAAACAATTCCTGGATTAAGGGGGACATACCCAAACCAAAACCTGCTGCAATTGAGTCAATTCCAACTCATAGAGACCCTGTAAGAGTAGAGCTGCCTCATAGGGTTTCCAGGGCTGTAATCTGTATGGAAGCAAGCTGCCACATTCTTTCTCTTATGGAGCAGCTGGTAAGTTTGAACTACCAATGGTTCAGTTAGCTAAATGCTTAACCACCAGGACTTCTGAGGGGAATACACTCAGTGCAAAACGAAATTCACTGCCATTGAGTCAGTTCCAATTCATTGCAACCCCCATTAGGTTTCCAAGGCAGTAAATCTTTACGGAAGTAGATTGCCCCATCTTCCTTCCACAGAACTGTTGGTGAGTTTGAACTGCCAACCTTCTAGTTAGCAGTCACATGCCTTAGGCTCTGCACCACCACAGCTCTTTAAGGGGAATGTATGAACTAAAATTAGATTCTTTTTTTCAATTAGTAGCAAAAACTACATATATAAAAGAACTTAGGGGATAAAGCAGCAATCAGAGGAAAATTTGTAGCCATCAGTAATTACTTTATATCCATTAATATGAAAGTAAGGGAATTACTTTTCAAACTCAAAAATAATAATAATAAGGCTAAGATAAAGACAAAATAAACCCAAAAAGAGAATAATTTACATATAAGATAAGCCCATGGGAACCTGATGAATTCCTCCAATATTTTCTGTGCAGTAAGAATCACACAAGACCCTCCCCCATCAACACTTGATTTGTTCTCTCTTCTTTCTGTGACCTGTCACATGGTTTCATTGTAACCTCAACCAAAATTTAGTGAAAATATGAGATAAAATCACTTGTTTTGAAATGGTTTTGTTTTAATTTTGAAGACCCAGCCTCCTGGGCCTTTTAGGACATCTTTTTCAAAGGGCCTTCCCTAGCCCCCAAAGACCCTGGTGGTACAGTTTGCTCTCATTTATTAACCTAAAGGTTAGCGGTTCAAATCTACCCAGCGGTTCCACAGAAGAAAGGCGTGGCAAACTGCTTCTGTAAAACGTACAGCCAAGAAAACCCTGTAGAGCACATTTCTGCTGTGATGCACGTGGAGTTATCAGAGTTAGAATCTACTCGAAGGCAGTGGAGGTCATGTTTTGGTTTTGTCCTGACTCCAGAAGTCCTCTCTGCATTTTTCCCATGTTTCTTCCACTTGTGTGGCTGGCTGTTCTGGGTCCAAGTGATGATGCTTCTCGTGAACAGCAGGATGACAGGGAGGAAGCTCTATATCCTGTCCTCACATTGCTCTCTACACATGCCTGCTCCTTACACGTCTGGCCAGTGACTAACTGTTCAGAGCCTGCCGGAAGCACCAGGCAACAGGAAGAGAACAGACCTGGGAGGCTGGGTTTTGGCCAGGGCCCTGGGAGCCTCCACCTCCTCATATGTGAAATGGGGAGAGAAAGGGGTGGGGATGACTCCTCCACTTCCTGCCCTGCACCCACCTGCATCTGCCCGTGGTACAGCCTGGGGGGGGGTTGTCCCCCTCCCCTAGCAGCTGCTCCTTTCCCATCAACACCCTCTCCCCCATCCTCAACTTCCTGTATCACTCTAACTGGCACCTGACCCCCTGGTTCTGCCTCTGCCTCACCTCTGAAGTGACCTCTGACCACCTTCCCTGCACAGCAGCTCCATCGAAACACCATCAGCTGTGTTTTCACTTCCTCCCTGTCCTCCTCCACCCCCACTGTCTGCTCCCAGCCCCACTGTTGTAAGCCCCTAGTGTCTTAGTCAGCGTTCTTTAAAGAAACAGAACTAGTGAGATAAGTATAGAGAAATTTGCTTCAAGGAATTGGCTCACAGGATTGTAGGTCAAGAGGCAAGCTGGAGATCTCTGTAGGCTTACTTCTCAGGATCCATAGGTCAGGTGACAGGAAGAGAGCAGAGTTAAAAGAGAAAGAGAGCACACGTTCTGCCAAAATATCTATTTATAATCTGAAGACAATCACATCCTTAAAAAAAAAAACCTCCCCTTTCAACTGATTGATTGCATTAGGTTGCATTATGGAAGATCATGACATGACATAATGGAGCAGTAACTAGACTGCTGTTCAGCCAAACTGTTGGGAATCCTAGCTTAGCTAAATTGACACATGAAAATAACTATCACACCCCAGAGAGTTGGTTTTTCTGTCTTTTTCTTACTCAGCCTCCCAGACATGTGACCTGCTAACCTGACCCTCGTCCGTGCCTCCTGGTCCTGCTCCCATGCGTCCCTGCTGAGCCTGGATGACACTCCCCACCCTCTGGTGCCTGTACCTCTCTCTGGAGCTGTGTCTGAGTCTTCTGCCAGCCCTGCACTTGCCCTGGCCTCAGGAGACCAATCCAGTCACTGTCAATTCGACTGTGACTCAGAGTAGACTGATGCTTCATAGGGTTTCAGGTGCTGATTTTTCAGAAGTAAATCACCAGGCCTTTCTTCTGAGGCATCTCTGGGTTGGCTCAAACCTCCAGCCTTTTTTCTAGCAGCTGAATGAGTTTGCACCATCCATCAGCACCTGGTTCAAACCAGGCTGGGTCAGCCGCTCGGTTTGGGACTTAGGAGAGGGTTGGCAGACCTCTCTCTGCCTCAGTTCCCTCATCTGAAAATGGAGACAGCAAGTCTGTCTCTTAGCAGAGCACAGGCAAGGAAGGGCCTAGCATGGGGTTGGTGTGGATGACATGTCCTCACCGGTAAGCTGGCAGCATTAGAAAATACCTAACTTCAGGAAGAGGGATCAGAAGAAGGAAGATTAGCCCAAAGCTGATTCCTGTGAAGTGGAGGTCAGACATACCTTCATTCTCAATTTTTTTTTTTTTTTTTAACCAAATCTAATACCAGCTGTCCTTCCAATGGTATTCTCTATTTCTCTCCTGGATTCAATAATTCATTACCACACAGATTTCACAGACCATCCTCATGATTATATGGTTTATTAGGGAAGTAACACATTACAGCTCAGGTAACAGGATACAACTTAGGAAAGAAGATACAGTTCTTCAATCAGGACAGGTTCTAACCTGGACAGCTCTCAATTTTCAGTAGTGTTTGCAGGCCAGTCTTGCTCTAATTCTGACTTCTACCATCAGGGCCTCTCTCTCAGCCAGGCTAGCAGGCCCTTCTCTTGGCCATGCTAGGCTCCTCGCAACCTCTGTCCTGCTTGGACAAGTGTTACAGCTCTTTGGCTCCACTGACAGGTACCTGGAGGCATGCCACTCTGCCAGCAAGCATCCTGCCCTAATAAGACAGTAGGCTCTCTCACTCCGTGGATCAGGAAGCCCACCACGGCTGTCCTATGCCCATCTCCTGGTTTGCCGCTTGCCCTGCTACCACCGTCTCAGGCCATCTTGTACCAACCATCTCATGCCATCTGCAGTGTTACAGCTTTCTCTGGCTTCTGAGTCTAGGAGGTTCTCAGCACAGGGACTCCAGGTTCAAAGGACTCACTCCACTCCCAACTGTTCTTGATGGCAATTAGATCCCCCTCAACTTCTCTGGGATTAGCTCTTTTATAAGCCTACTTCTCCCACCAATACCACGAACTGACCAAGTCTATTAGCAGGCCTCAGTCACCTAATTTCCCTAGTAATGGACAATCCCTGCAAGGGTTTTACACACCTCATCTGCATAGTAAATTGTCCAATCCCTTCCTTCTCATTGTGGCCTAGGAAATAATTTCAGCAGAACTATGAATTTAGGTCCAGTAAGTACAAAAGAGAAACCTTTTGCACTGCCCCTCTGTTCTTCCTAAAACACAAAAATGCTCATTCCAACCAAGGCAAGGGCCATGCTGTTTTTGTTTTGTTTTACTTTTTATCATGATTTGCATGAAAGTTTACAGAGCAAATTCACTTTCCATACAGCAGCTCGCCTACACTTTGTCTCACGACATTGACTGCAATTTCCCACAGGCAGCAGCTCCCCTCCCACTTCCTCCCCATAGTTATCCCTTCCCTGTGTCCTTCCCTCCATGCACTCCTGCCCCCTGAGCTGACTCCCTGTGCATAGATAGCCCTGCTGTTCTCCCATGATTGATCTCTCCAAGGAGTGTATCTACCTAATGTAAATGTTCAGCTCACATGCCTGTCTTTCATTTGGCTGGAAGCCACAAGAGTGGGTTCAGTTCCAGACCTGAAGGGCAGCTAGGGGCCATAGTCTTAGGGGTCCTACTAGGCTCTATCAGACCAGCAAACCTTGTCTGTTTTTTTCCCAAATGATTTTCAGTTTTGTTCCACATTGTTCTCCCACTCTATCCAGGATCTCCCACATAGATCCCCCTTTGAGTGGTTGACAGCGGTAGCCAGGCACTATCTAGTTCTTCTGGTCTCATAGTCATATAGGCTGAGGATTGCATGGTGTACCAGTTGCTTGGACTAATTGTTTCCATGCATCTTTGGTTTTCTTCATTCTTCTTTGCTCTGGACGAGGAGAGACCCATCATTGCATCTAGACGGCTGCTTACAAGCTGTTAAGATCCCATTTGCTACTCACTGAAATAGGAGGTGGAACAATGTTTTTGTGTAGCATGTGATGCCAGTTGAGCTTGATGTCCTCTGAGATGATGGCCCCGAGCCCACAAGGCCATCCTGTTTTGAGAGAAAAACATGTCCTTGGATATTATGAGCTGGATAGGATGTTTAACCTGGACGTCTCTGATTTAAGAAGCCTCTCTGTTATTAGCTGGTGTCAAGTTGGTTCTGATTCATGGCAACCCTGTGTGCAGTAGAGTGAAACACTGGCCGAGCTCACAGTCTTTGGTACATTTGAATCCATTGTTGAGGCCACTGTGTATTTTTATACTTGCCAACCTAAGAGGCTCATCCTTCAGCGCTGTATCAGACAGTGTTCTGTTGTGATCCAGAGAGTTTTCAGTGGCTGATTTTGTGGAAGTAGATCACTAGGCCTTTCTTCCTAGTCTGTCTTAGTCTCAAAGCACCGCCAAAACCTGTCCACGATGGGTGACCCTGCTGGTGTTTGAACTCCTGGTTACATAGCTTTACCAGCTACCACTGAGTCGACTCTGACTCGGGCAGTCTCGTGTCTGTTAGAGTAAAGCTGTGCTCCCTGGGGTTTTCAGTGGCTGGTTTTGTGGAAGCAGATCACCAGGCCTTTCTTCTGAGGCACCTCTGGGAAACGCATACCTCCAGCCTTTCAAGCAAGTGTTCACCTTAACCATTTGTACCACCAGGGACTCCCAAAGCCTCTTGTGAGGTTATGTATTTTTTTTTTCTCCAAAGAATACAACTTATTCTAAAAAAAAACATATGTTATGAAAGAGGAGAAGTTGGTTACATGGAAGCCTTCCTCGGGAGCATTTTGCCAGAACTGTGGTGTTATTCTGGCCCGTGGGGAAATGGCACTGGCACCTGGAGCTCCCCAGCCTCACAACTGGGCCACTTCCTCCCTCCCTACAGCCTGACCCCACTTGCTCCATCGTGGGGCAGGTTGCACCCCTACGGCCAGCACGAGAATGACAATAGCACCCCTCACTGCGCACACCAGGCCAGCATTTCCTCGTTGGCTCAGACGTGTAATCACACAAACCGGATATTTTTAGACCGGCTGTTGAGACACGCTGTGTGCTGGGACTGAATACCAGACGCGTGAGGTCACCCCTCCTGGGAGCAGTTGATGAATTCAGAGCCAGTGTTCAGGACCAGGCTGCGCTCGCCTCCAACCAGACTCTGTGTCCCCAGGGCTCCAGTCCTGGCTGTTTTTCTAGAAATCACCATGTAGACTCATCCCTAGGAGTCTCTGGGTGGCACCATGGTCGACTCTTAGATTAGAGGCTTGAACCTATCCAGAGATGCTGTATCTTGGTGTCTTCGAGCTGCTGTAACAGAAATCCCACGAGCGGGTGGCTTTAAAGACAGAAATTCATTTCCTCACAGTTCAGGAGACTAGGAGTCCGGGTGACCGTTTCTGACGGGTCACAGCCGTTGAAAACCCTGTGGAGCAGTTCTGCTCGGCACCCTTGGAGTGTCCATGCGTCAGACTTGATGGCAGCTGTTTTGTTGTTGTTGTTTTGGTTTTGTTTTTAATGTCCTAGATTCATCTCTCCTGGAGTGGCCAGAAGACTTTTCATTTTGGGTGTCACCTGGAAACCTCTCTCACCTGGGGTCCCTCGCACCTAGGGGCTGCTCACCCTCCTCCAGCCCCGTCTCCTGTTGGCTTCTCCATCCATCCCGGCTCCTTTCCTGCTTGAGTCCCCCAAAGACCCCATTACCCCCTTGTCTCTGGTCTATTAAACCCTCTGGGGTGGTGGGTGCTGGCTAGAAAGGGGCTCACCGAGGAGCCTGGGGGATAGGAGTGATCTCTGTTGTAATCTGGGTGCGAGTTGGTTGGTTGGGTACCTGGGAGGCCTCAGAGGGGGAAACCCCCAAACTGCACACTTGCTGCACTCTGTGTACCTGACACCTGGAAAAAGTGTGGGGGGGCACCTCCCACTTGTTTTCCCCTGAAATCCCAGGACTCCTTGAGGGTGGGCCAACTTCACCTCCACACCCACACACCCAGCCAGGGCTGGCCAAGTCCTGAGCTTGGGTCAGGCCAGGTGCAGCCAACTTCTTCTGTAAAGAGCCCAGTGATAAACATGTCAGGCTCTGAAGACCAGGTGTTCTCTATTATAGTAACTCTACTCTGCTACTGTATTATGGAAGCAGCCACAGACCATACGTAAATGAATGGGCACGGCTGTGTGCCAATAAAACTTTATTGATGGACACTGACATTTGAATAGAATTCTCATGAGTCATGAAATACTATTCTTCTTTGGATTTTTTCCTATCGTTTTCGGGAATGTAAAAGCCATTTGGAGTGTTGAAAGCAGGGACTCAAGCACATACATGCACACCATTGTTCACTGCAACACTGTTCACAGCAGCCAAAAGGTCCAAGAGTCCATCAGCAGATGGATGGAGAATCACAGTGTGGCCCCTCTATACAATGGAATGTTACTCAACCATAAAAAAAGAAGCCCTGATAACATGCTTCAACCTGAATGAACCTTGAAAACATACTGAGTGAAAAAAGCCGGACACAAAAGGACAAAAATTGTCAGATTCTGTTTATATAAAATGTCCAGAATAGGCAAGTCCATAGAAACAGAAAGTGAATTAGTGGTTGTCAGGGGCCCAGAAAGGAAGAATCACTGCTTATGGGCACAGAGCTTCCTTTCATAGTAACGAGGAAGTTGTGGAATAGAGGTAGTGGTTGCACAACATCATGAACATAACTAATGCCACTGAATTGTACACTTGAAAGTGGCTAAAATGGCAAATTTTATATATATATACATTGTTGTTGTTGTTGTTGTTGTTATATGCCGTCGAGTCGGCCCCGACTCATAGCGACCCCTCCTTGGGTTTCCGAGGCAGTATCACTATAGAAGTAGGATTGCCCAACCTTCCTTCCAAGGAGTGGTTGCACACTGAGTCGTACCTGCAGGCTTCTGCCACATCCAGGGTGATTCTGGCCCTTCCCTGCACCCTGAGTGACAGCAGCTCCTAGGGATGTGAGGTGTCTGCCATTGGAGGGAGCATGGTCTGAAACCCCACTTTTGCTTCCCCACAGGCTTTCGGCAACGCCAAGACAGCCCACAACAACAACTCCAGCCGCTTCGGGAAGTTCATCCAAGTCAACTACCTGGAGAGTGGCATCGTGCGTGGGTGAGTGGCACTGCAGGAGTTGGTCTGGGGTCTCGGGGGTCCCTCTGGCAGAGGGAGTGAGTGCAGCCATCACAGGTATCAGCCCAGAGTTTCAGACCCTGGTATGAGTGCAAACACTGTGGGTGCTGACATCAGTTTGGGCTGTCAGGGATTCTTGCAGTAAGAGGGGAGTAAGTGGCCATCGCAGGCATCAGTCCAGGCTGTGGATGGATGGATAGATGTATTGATTCGTGAATGGATGGATGAGTGAATGGGTGGGTGGATGGGTCAGTGGACAGATGGGTAGATGGGTACTCGGGCATGCGAGTGGTAGAGTGATAGATAACTAGATGGGATCCCCCAGGAGAAAGGCCACTGCCCTGTGCAACAGGCTCTGCTCTCAGCCGTTTTTCCAGGCTTTGGACAAAGGCCAGTGATCAGATTTACAGGTGGCCAGACTCAGAAGGCTAAGGAATATACCTTACTCCTTATTTACTGTCTCATTATCCGTCATTTCACATTTATAACCATAGTAAAAAACCTATCCAACTGTTTTGTGTGTTAATGACACATCTGGCAGTAATGAACGCCAAAGTTCAAGGAGAGAAAAAGGCTATGTGTCAATGTGGCTGAGCCATGATTCTTAGTGGTTTGACATTTATATAATGAAGGTAATTTGGCGGTTACATCATGGTGTAATTTAGCAATTACATGATGTAGTCACCCTCCATTTTGTGATCTGATGTAGTCATCTTACATTTTCACATAATACCAATTTTCACATAATGACCTGGTCTTCAGCACCTAACCATGTCGCTAAGTCAGGAGTGGGTGTATACCGGGTTTCTGAGGCAGTGTCGCCAAGGATCTGGACCAACTGGTGCCATTTGGGAGTGACAGGTTTCTGGTGACAAGGGACTTCAGTGGCGAGGGCCCTTCCAGTGTGCTCCCAAGGGTGGTAGTGCTTGGGTGAGTGAATGATCCCTCCAGAAGAACACTTACATCAACCCCCAGGGAGTGCAGGGGCTGGAGGAGAAGGGTCCTGTCTGCTCATGTCAACCAAGGATCCAAGGATCCCCTATCTGTTGGGGACTCTTAGACTCCACAGAATTCCTGCCCTTAGGATTGGGAGAGACACTCGCAACAGGCACATGAAGAGGTCTCAGGCCACTAAGTGGTGAGGGAAGCCCCACATTAAGGTGACCCCTGGGCCACCATCCACATGCCACAAGGGTGCAAGTTGAGAGAGGACAGGAGCACGGAGTGTGAGGGCATGGGGAGAAGAGGGGTGCAGCAGGGAATGACCCACATATCCTGAAAAAGGCCAGACAGGAAATGTGTCCACACACACATATCAGCTCTGCCACTGCAGCCCTGAACCATCCACAGATGGAGGGACATATGTGGCCAGATTCAACCCAGGGTTGCCAGTCCAGGTGTGGGACAGCAGGTGAGGCCACAGGGGCCCATGGGGCAGGCTTGAGGAGTCTGCCCCCTACTGAGAGTGCGAGTCCCCTGGCCACTGTGTGGAGGAATGGATAGATGGATTCATGAGCAAATGGGTGGGTGGAGGATGGATGGATGGACTCATGAATGAATGGATGAGTGGAGGATGAATGAATGGATAGAAGGATGGTTGACTCATTCCATGAGTAGATGGATGGATGGATGGTTGGATTCATGAGTGGATAGGTGGATGGATAGATGGGTAAATTATGGGTAGATGGCCTAGGATGGCATCATGGAAACCACTGAGGCCAGGCTGGGTACAGTGTGGGTAGGATTCTGACACAGTTGAGAGTCTGGTAGGAGTTCACCACTTGCCATCTGATGGTCTGAGAGGACAGGGAAGTTCAAGTTGGTTCAAGCTTCAACTTGCTGCATTTGAGGTACCCTCAGGCTGCAGTCAGGGCCAGAAACAAAAAGTAGAGGCCATCCATCTGTGTATTGTTAATGGTATGTAGAGCCATAGGGCTTCCAGGGTCTCCCAGGAGAGTGGCAGCTGGAGAGGAGGAGTCTAGGGTCTGAGTTGGGCATTCTGGAAGGTTCCATGGCCTGGCTGCACGCAGGAATACCTCACACTCCCCCCACACCAGATTCTGATGGCAGCCATGGGACTTTTAAAGGCCCCAGGCAATTCAATGAGCAGCAGGATGAGGAGCCCTGACCTTCAGCAGTTGGGGAAGCCCAAGTGCCAACTTCCAGAAACAGAAGGCAACAGCCCTTCAGGAAGGAAGCGACCATCAAGGACAACAAACAGACTGAGGTTGATCCAGAGCTTTGAGATTCCTCTCCCTCTTGAAGGCCATTTCAACATGACTCTTCACAGCGTGACAGGAAGTTTATTTCATGAGTCCTTCAGCCCCTGGCCACCACCTGACTGTCAGTCTGCTGTACTGTGGTGGCTTGCGTGTTGCTGTGATGCTACGAGCTATGCCAACAGTATTTCAAATAGCAGCAGGATCACCCATGGTGGACAGGTTTCAGCCAAGCTTTCAGACTAAGACAGACTGGGAAGAAAGGCCTGGAGGTCTGCTTCCAGAACTCAGCCAGTGAAAACCGTGGATTGCAACAGAACACTGTCCAGCGTGCTTGCTTTGGACACGTCATCAGGAGGGAGCAGCTGCTGGAGGAAAACATCATGTTTGGCAAAGCCACGTATCAAAGTAGAACTGGGCTCTGTAGGGTATCCCATGAGCTTCCCTCAGGGGCTGGGCCTCCTGTTACAAGAAAGAGAAGATCATGTTGAGGGAAAGAAGCCAGACCAAAGGACAAATCTGACATGAAATGTCTGGCCCAGTAGATGCAGAGAGACAGTTTACTGGTGGTTCCTGGGGCAGGAGGGATGGAGTAGGGAGTCACTCACTGCTTGGGGGCACTGACTTTCTGTGTGTTGTTGTTGCTGTTGTTTTGAGCTGCTGTCAGCTCAGCCCCTGATTCATGGCAGGCGGCCCTGTGCACAACAGAAAGAAACTCTGCCTGGTCCTGTGCCTTCACTGTGACCGTTGTAGCCCATGGCGCTTTCACTGGCTCATTTCCTGGAGTCAGTTGCCAGGCCTTTCTTCCGAGTCCATCTTAGTCTGGAAGCTCCGCTGAAGCCTATCAGCATCCCAGCAATACGCAGGCCTCCAGGGACAGACAAGGGGTGGCCGGGCAGGAGGTGCACTGGTTGGAAATTCAATCAGGATTTCCTGCATCCCAAAAAAAAAAACAAACTCATAGAGTCGATTCCAACTCATAGCGACCCCCATCGGGTTTCCAAGGCTGTAAATCTTTACATAAGTAGATCACCCCATCTTCCTTCTGTGTAATGGCTGGTGGGTTTGAACCACTGACCTTCTGGTTAGCAGCCAAATGCCTTATCCACTACACCACCGAAACTCCTTATGGAGATCTCCTGCATGGACACTGAGAACTCTTTCACTGAACCACCACTGTCCTCTGTACCTTAAAGCTGTTTTAAAAATTTACAAAAGTCAGATATTGTCTTAAGTTTTCAACGGGAAAGGAAAAATGTAGCTCCTAGGGAGATGGTGGTGAAACACCAGGCAAGCTTCCTATGTAAATCGTGAACAAGCGCATAAAACCACCCTGTTTCCCACCAGGGCCAACCGAGTAGGCCATGCCCTGACCCACAGGCAGCTGACGCTCACATGATACAAACCTGGGCTCCCATGTCAGCTCCGGTCTCATCCACGTTCATACAGGGCCCACGTCGTGGGAGCAGAAGGGCCTGGCCAAGTTCTTGTTGTTACAGATCATAGCTGGCGATTGGGGCAGTATTTGGGGTGATTTTACTACGTGTGTGTGTATTTACATTGTCCAGAGTTATGGTGTCACAGTGGTTAAGCACTCAGTGGCAAACCAGTTCCAACCCACTAGCTGCTCCACGGAAGAAAAGACCTGGTGATCTGCTCCCACAAAGATTACCGCCTCGGAAACCTGTTGTGCAGTTGAGCTCTATCACCTGCAGTCAGTAGAAGTCAGAGTCAGCTTGATGGCATGCGACAGCAGTTGACATTATGGAGTCCCTAGGTGGTGCGAGTGGTGAACACGCTCAACCATGAACCAGAAGGGTGGGGGGTCAAGTTCCCCCAGAGGCACTTAGAGATAGGCCTGGTGATCAACTTCTGAAAACCGGAGGTCACTGTTTGTCAGTACAGCAATGGGTATTTTCATTTTTTTTTTTTTTTTAGTTATTCACATTGTGTCAAAGGACGTTAACGTGGAGCTAGTGCCACAGATGCCTTAGTGCTAGTGCCACTGTAGCAGAACTGCCACAGGTTAGTGGCTTTACAAAACAGAAATTTACTTTCTCCCAGTTTAGGAGGCTAGAAGTTCAAATTCAGGGCACCAGACCTAGGGGATGGCTCTCTCTCTCTGTCAGCTCTGGGGACGGTCCTTGTCTCAGCCTCTCCAGCCAGCCATCCTCGCAGTTGCTGGGCTTGTAGGCTGGTCGGCCTCC
>NW_006921723.1:1330733-1366992 GCF_000298275.1 Orycteropus afer afer
CACTAAGGAAGTAGATTGCCCAACCTTCCTTCTGAGGAGTGGCTGGTGGGTTTGAACTGCCAGTCTTCTGGTTAGCAGTCAAGTGCCTTAGGCACTAAGCCACCAGAGCTCCTCCCCTAATAACCTTTGGTTTCTGTGTATTCACTTGTTTCGGGTAAGTGTGTTCATACAGTATTTGTCCTTCCGCAGCTGACTTACTTTGTTCAGCATGATGTCTGCAAGGTTCATTCATGTTTTGGCACTAGGATTTTATTTCTATGTCAAAAAGCCCACTTTTTAAAACACAGTAAGGATCTACTTATTGTTTGAAAGTTGTTCATATTTGAAGTCCCTGGCATAGCCCCTGAGTGGATTGCACTGAGCCATTCATCTAAAGGTTAGTGGTTTGAGTCTACCCAGAGGTGCCACAGAAGAAAGACCTGGCAATCTGCTTCCAAAATAATACAGCTAAGAAAAGTGGAGCACACTTCTACTCTGTAGCAGATGGAATTGCCGTGAGTCAGAATCAACTCAACAGCAAAGGGCTTAGATTTTTGGTTTTTTCCACCCTGGAATGGTCTCTAAAGCAGTAATAGAGGTGGTTGGACAAGTAGCTGTTGCTCAACCCCCAGAAATGCCTTTCTTCCCCTCACCGTGGCCCGCAGGAACTACCACGTGTTCTATTACTTGTTGCTCGGGGTCAGCGAGGAAGAGCGCCAAGAATTCCAGCTCAGGCAACCAGAAGATTACTTCTACCTCAACCAGGTAAACAACCCCAAGCTTGGCCACAAACGCCCTCTGTTCCCCGCCTGCTGTTTTTGGGCCGCCGGGAGCCCAGAGGTCATCTGCCCTGGCCGTCCTTGGCGCCCAGGCCGGCTCTGAGGAGCCAGAGGAGGTGGCACAAAAGGCCCATTGATTCCTGATTCCCAGTCCCACCCACCGGCCGTAGCTGGAATATCTTCCCACATACCACCCTCGCCCCTCCAGAAACATCCAGAGTCTCTGATGTACAAAGAAGTTACCAAGCAACTAAGGCAGGGAAGCAGTCCCCACAAAACTGTCCTCACCCCAGACGCCAGCCACAGATTTTGCGGTCCCACAGGGCCACCTCTCTTTCCTACCAGCTGGCTACAAACTTAGTGACCCCTATGGCTACCCTCAGGCTCAGTCATTCAGTGGGATGACCCATGGAACCCCAGGGAAGCACTATACATACGATGAGGTTTATTTCCGCACAAGGACTCAGGTTGAAATTAACCAAAAGAAGAGGCACATGGAGCAGGGTCTGGGAGGGTCCCAATGCAGAGCTTCCAATCTTTTCCCTCCACTGGAGTCCTGGATGGGGTCACCTGCCCAGGCCTCTTGTGTGATGACATGTATGGGGTATTGACAGACAGGAGAGGGAGCTCCTCCGAGCCTGATGTTCAGGGTTTTTATTGGCTCACGGTAAGCTCACGGATTGGCCGCCCACGTTCCTCACCTTTAATTTCCATTCGCTAGAGAGCTCGGAACTGATACTAAGTGGCCCAAAGCCCCCATCATAAGGGCATGTTATTAGATGGTTATCTTAGTTCCCTTGTGCTCCTGTAACAAATGCCACAAGTAGGCAGCTTTAACAAACAGAAATTCATTTTCTCACAGTTCTGGAGTCTAGAAGTCTGAACTCAGGGCATGGCTCTGGGGAGCGGTCCTTTCTTGTCTATTGCAGCTTCTGGTAGCAGCAGTCCTTGGGTGTAGGTGCACCTGTCTCCCTCATCCTCAGATACAACAAGTCTGCCCCCTGTGTCTGTGGCTGCCTCTAACCTACCCTTATAACTCAGAAGGGCTTAGGTTGGGGACTCACTCTACATCAGTATGGCCTCATTATTAGGACAAAGGAAACCCTGTTCCCAAACAGGATTACATGCACAGGTATAGGGTTAGGAGTCCAATACATATTTGGGGGAACACGATTTGGACCATAACATTCATCCAGGGACATGGAAGTCACCTTCCAGGAGCCAGAGGCCATAGCCAGACCTCAGTTTGGCCAAGTCTGATTCTTCGCTACTGTCTTAGTTTCCTGGACAGCCATGACAGAAAGACCACACGTGGGTGGCTTTGAGGAACAAGAATTAATTGTCTCACAGTTTCAAGGGCTGGGAGTCTGGACTCAGGGTGTCAGCAGGGCTGTGCCTTCTCAGTGGGCTCTAGGGGAAGACTCTTCCTTGTCTCTTCCATCTTCTATTCCCTGAGCGTTTTCTGGCATTTCTTGGCTTGTAGACAATCCTCACAGATGCCTGTCCCCTACTTTGTGTGTCTCTTTCTATTCTGTTCTTATAACTCAGACGGAAGTAGATTTAGGACCCACCCCAGTCCGATTCAATCTCATCGCCCTAACTAATAATATCTGCAAAGAGAAACCCCCGTTCCCTGAACAAGGTCACGTTCACTGGTGCAGGGGTGAGGACTCCAGCCTTCCTTTGTGAGGGATACTGCTCAACCCTAACACCCACATGGGATGCCCTGTATTTCAGCATAACTTGAAGATTGAGGACGCAGAGGACCTGAAGCATGACTTTGAGCGGCTCAAGCAGGCCATGGAAATGGTGGGCTTCCTGCCGGCCACCAAGAAGCAGTGAGTGTCCACACCCATGTTCACCCCATCCCCCCAGTCACCAGAAGGAGACAGGTAGCCAGTGGGCACGTCACTCGGGGGCCAGCCCAGCAGCAAACACAGGAAAAGAGTTTACACCATGAGTCAGAAGTCCCCAGGAGCGCACATTAAAACCATCCCAGGGTCCCCACACACTTGCCAAGAGAGCCTGGATAGGCCCCCCACTTTGAGAAACAGCCTGGCTGTGCCTAGTACAGCTGAGTATGCCAGACCAAGTGCTCACATCTGTTCACCTAAAACAACCACAAATGTCCATAGCAGCCCTGTTTACAATCACCAGAAAACTACAGGGAGTGTCTGGGTGACACAGAGGGTTAAGCACTTGGCTACTGACTGAGAGGTTGACAGCTCGAGTCCACCCAGAGGCACCTTGGAAGAAAGGCCTGGTGATCTACTTCCAAAAGATCAGCCATTGACAGCTCTGCAGAGCACAGTTCTGCTCTGATCCACATGGGGTTGCCTTGAGTTGGAGTCAACCGTACAGCAGTCTCCTAGGGCAGCTGTAACAAAATACCATACATGGTGCCCTTAAAGAAGAGGTGTTTATTGTCTCACAGTTTTGGAGTCTAGCAATCTGGATTCAGGGTGTCAGCAGGGCTGTGAGCTCTGTCTCTGTTGTCTGTAGGAGAAGGTCATACCTTGTATCTTTCTCCTTTGATAGCTGCCAAAGGGGCAGGGAGGCTGCATCTTCTGACCTCCTCTAACCCCACAAGAGGAAGACAGAATCACCATCAGCAGCCCAAGGTCTATTCCTGCGAGGCCAGGCATGCCGCCTCCCTCTAGCCCTTTCACCAGCCCTGACACCAACCATTCCTCCCACAACACCCAACACCTCTCTGCTGGGTTTGATAATTCACTTCATTGGCCACATAGAACTCACAGATTATGGGGTTTATTAGGGAAGCAACAGGCTACAATTCAAGTTCAGAAATGCACTCAGTCTCTTGCAGCCGGCTGTCTCACTCAGCAGCCGGCAGTCTCAGTAGCACATCACTCTCTCAGTAGTATGTGTCTCTTGTGTCTGTCTCTCAGGAGTACGTTTCTCTCAGCATATCTTTGTCAGCCAGCAGTCAGAGAGACTACTTCTTCCTCTAGGAGGGTTCCTTTTGAGCCTGGCAGAATGGCCCAAACCAACCAATCCCAACATCAGAATTCTATACACCCGAGAAAGAGTGAACTTCTCAAGATTGCTTCATGTCACTCTCAACAGAAATACCGCAGGTGGATAACTTTAACAGTCAAGAGCTACTCAGTTGCTCATGGCAAATCCCACCATGGAGTTTACAAAGACTTAGAGCTAGAAAAGCCACACTATGTATTTTACTGCACCACAATAGCCCTAGGCAGTCCTTGGCTTATAGATATATATTCACATGGAGGAGTCTGTCTTTCTTCTGCGTATCTCACTGTGTCTGTTCTGCTCTTTTATGAGACACCTCTCAGAGGTTATTAGGTTTAGAACCACCCTACTCTGGTATGACCTCATGTTCTGGTTACCTAGTGTTGTTCTGACAAGAATATACCACAAATGGGATGCCTTGAACAAACAGGAGTTGATTACCTCACAATTTGGAGCCTTTAAGTCCAAGTTCAAAGTGCCACGCTCTAGGGGCTGTGTGAAAGCCCCTCGACCTTGGGCTTCAGCTCTGCCTCTTGCTTCCGGCCCACTGAAGCTGGAGGCATCTCTTCACTCAGGCAGCTACTAGCTGCTGAGGCTGACAAACCTAAAGTCAGCAACTAAAATGGCACAGTCCCAATGTTACCAAGCCACATGGCAGGCCATTAATTCAAGTCCTTTGTAAGTCCCAAGGTCACAGAGCATGGCAGGCTGATGAAGAATGACATGCAGGGTCCAAGCATGCCATAAGCTAGAGACCATTCCCAAAGTTGTTTCTTATATACAGGAAGCAGACCACATACCCAAAGCAGCTACTCAGCTGCTTGTGGTAGATCCCACCATGGAGTTGATTGCCAGTCTCATCAAGGGGAATAACTACCACCAGCTGCCCAGCCACTCAGCCAGGCCCAGCCAAGTTGACACACGCACTTAACCACCACACCTCATAAGAAAGGAAACCCCTATGTCTTAGCTTCCTAGAGCTGCTGTAACAGAGATACCTCAAGTGGATGGCTTTAAAAAAAAAAACAGAAATTTATGTTCTCACAGTACTGAAGACTAAAAGTCCAAGTCAGGGTTTCAGACATATTGATTCCCTCCTTGTGGGTAGCTCCAGGCATTCCTTGGTTCCTTGGCTTATAGGTGATCCTCATGTGACAGGCTCTCTGCACCCGTGTGTGTGTGTGTGTGTGTGTGTGTGTGTGTTTGTGTCCCTGTCCCTGTGTCTGTTCTGCTCTGTCATCACTCAGAAGCAGTTAGGCTCGGGACCCACCCAGTTCTGGTATGCCCCCATTCACATAACAAAATCCTGTTTCCAAGCAGGGTCACCTTCACAGGTATGGAGGTTAGGAGGCCAACACATATTCTGGGGGACAGAATTCAGTCCATGACATTCTCTTTCCAAACAGGGTCACATTCACAGGTGCAGGGGTTAGAACCTGCATATAACTGGTTGAAGTATAAAAACGGTTCTTAGCTCTGGGACCACAAAAAAGCCTGCCATGGACCAAATTTGACCTACAGGCCATATTTTGTCAACCCTGGACTATTCTTTATCAGTGGTTCTAACCCAGGGGTAATGCTGTGATGTCTGGAGACATTTTTGGTTGTCACACCTGGCTGCTGGGTGGGGGTGAAGACCAGGGACACTGCCCACATCCTACAAAGCACAGGACAGCTCCCAGCACAGAGCACGTCTCAACCAAATTGTGGTAATGCCAACGTGGGAAAACCCAGCTCAACAGGGAGAATTGACAGAGTGTTGGTACCTGGGGGTCCCTGGGTGGTGCAAAAAATTTGAGTTCAACCACTGGCCAGAAAGCTGGTGGTTCAAATCCACCCAGTGGTGCTGTGCAAGAAAGGCCCGGCAATCTACTTCCATAAAGATTACAGCCAAGAAACCCCTGGGGAGCTCAGTTCTGCTCTGTAACAGAAGGGGGTCACCAGGAGGCCAAATCACCTCGACCACAGCAGGGCTCATTGCTACCTGCAGTAACATTAATGACAGCCCCACCCCATCCACTCCAGCCCCCAACATGGTTCCTTGTTGACAGGCCTGACACAGGTACATACAACCTCAGTGACATCAAGTTCACAGACAGCGTTGGAAGTGTGGACAGTGGGTCTTCTGCAGGAGCCTGCATGTTCTGTTTCTTGGTCGGAATGCTAGGTACAGGGTTCTATCTGTACAGTATGTGTTCACACCTAGGAATTGAATGCCTTTCTATATCTACACAGTCCTTCCATGTAAAAATTTTTTTTTATTTCATTTTTCTACAATTACAGAAAATTATATTTCTTTATAATAAAAAGAATGCAAGTTAATTTGAGAAAAAATTTAAAAGCAGAATCGCTGGGTGGCAGCAGTGATGAAATGCTCAACTGCTGGCCAACAGATTGCTGGTTCTAACCCACCCCAGCCACCTCAGAAGAAAGGCCTGGGGATATGCTTCTGAAAGGTCAAAAAACCAAAACCAAACTCACTGCCATCAAGCCGGCCCCAACTCAGCAACCCCTTCTTGGGTTTCCAAGGCAGTATCACCACGGAAGTAGATTGCCCAACCTTCCTTCCGAGGAGTAGCTGGTGGGTTTGAACCGCCAGCCTTCTGGTGAGCAGCCAAATGGCGTAGGCACTACGCCACCTGGAAAACCCTGTGGAGCATGGTTCTGCTGTCCACACGTGTGGTCTCCATGAGCCAGAATTGACTTGACAGTAACTAAGAGCAGTGATTTCTGAAAAAAAAAATACAAAGTACAGTGAAATCTGTGGGAGCTAGAATTCAACAGGATTGCCTTGTTTTTCTGGGTGCTGCAAATTTTTTGCCTTTGACAGGATACAGTCTTACCACTTTTCTATCGCTTCTTCTACTGGAAAATATATTTGAAGTTTTCCTTCTCTGTCAGGTTTCCACCTTACACAGTTCCTGGCTTTTATAGATTTTACTGTACTTATTAGACAAAGGGGCAAAAATCACCCAAGTTTCTAATTTTTAACAATAATAGCTGTCTAATACTCTGGTGTGTGTTCTTCCAGAACTAATAAAAAAAATGTTTTCGAAAGCTTCCCCCACCGCAAAAAAAAGTCGAAAGGACCTTGTTCAAAGCCATGTTACCCAGGCAAGCCGTTGGTAGAAGGACCTAGCATTTCTTCACGTTGTTCTCATGGGTGCTCACTCACTGGTTTTACTAACGAAGCACTGGTGTTCTGGAAGTTTCCATGGCCTGGTGATGGCAGGAACAATCCTAACTCGGGCCCTTTTCTCCCCAAGGATATTCTCCGTCCTCTCAGCCATCCTGTACCTGGGCAACGTCACCTACAAGAAGAGGGCCACGGGCCGTGATGAGGGGCTGGAGGTTGGGCCCCCAGAGGTGCTGGACACGCTCTCCCAGCTCCTCAAGGTATCGCTTGCCGTCCTGCCCCTGCGTGCCACCCTGAGCCTGAACAAGGCGTGCCGGCCAGTGCCCAGGACTTCCCACTTGGCCACGCTTTCATAACCGGGGCCTGCACACTGCTTCCTCCCAGCATCTCCGCCACGTCCCTTCCTCATTTCTGTGATCTCCCTGGGCAGAGGCACCTCACACTACACCCCCAGTTCTGAAGGTTATGTGATCAGCATAGTCAACTGGTGGGACCTGCCAGCCTGTGCCCCCTAGGCGCCATTTGTGGTTGTCATCACTGGGCAAGGATTATCTGCTGGTACTGAGTGGGTAGAGGCCCGGGAAGCTGCTTGGCACCCTGCAGTGCACACAGGACACCCCACCACAGGGAGTGATCCAGCCCCAAATGTCAGCAGTGCCGAGAGGGAGACACCCTGCTGTAGCATGAGAAGCCCTGTCTGTTTATCTATCTATCCACCCACCTCTTTATCTACTTACCCACCCACCTATCTACCCACCTGTCTACCTACTTAACCTACCTGCTCACTATCTACTAACCTGTGTGCTTGTCTGTCTGTCTCTCTGTTCCACTGGTTCTTAGCCAACAGTGATGATTTTGCCTCCTAAAAGATGTTCTGCAATGTTTGGGAGCATTTTTGGTTGTCACAACTTGGGGAAGGGTGCTACTGGCATCAAATGGGCCAGGGAAACCACTCAATACGCTGCCAATACCCCCACCACACACAGTGGTCTAGAACCAAATGCCACAGTACCCAGAATGGGAAGCCCTGGCTCAGTCGTTGTTTCCTGTATGTTCTCACCTGCAGCCTCTCTTAGCTATGGTGTGCCTGCATGCAGACACAGTGGCTGCAGGGATGGTCTTCAGCAGGATGAGTAGATACAGGTCTGCTGGGAGGGGCCTCCAGCAAGCTTTCCCTGCTCCCACTTAGGCTGCAGGCAGGGAGAGACTGCTAGGTCAGGAAGAAGGCTTGGTGGCCAGGTCCTCAGGGAAGGTCCAGGCCCGGCCTCCGACAGCAAGAGCTCCAAGTGCAGGTCATCAGGTGCCATCTGGCCCCAGGGCTGCCTTCCCACCCAAGCCTGCACGGCCACACCCTGGGCTGTCAACCAGGACTATGGAGCCAGCCTGTGGAGTGAAAATTCCCCAACCCACCAGCATAAAGCACATCACAGATGGGCCACCCTGGCGGTGGGCTGCGGTACCCCCTCCTGGCGTAGGCATTTTGGGCTGGGTCCTGGCTATGCCCAACAAGCCCCTCATCCTCTCTCCCTTCTCTCCCCTCTGGATGGTGAAACAGGTGAAGCGAGAGATCTTGGTGGAAGTTCTCACCAAGAGAAAAACGGTGACTGTCAACGACAAGCTCATCTTGCCCTACAGTTTCAGCGAGGTAAGCATGGCCCCAAACCCCTGCCCAGAAGGATGGGTCACCAGCCCTTTGGAAAAAAGAGGGCACAGGTAGTCTCTTCGCATCCCCAGGGTGATAGAGCAGAACCTGGCAGTACCTCTGGTCCTCATGTGCTCATGGGCACAGCACCAGCCTGTTCAGATGGTTAACTGCAGCCCTCAGGCCAAATCTGGCCCCCCACTTGTGTTTGTAAATAAAGTTTTATTGACAACATCCCACATGCATCTGTTTACACGCTGTCAGTGGCTGCTATTAGAGTTCCTAGCTGGTGCAAAGTTCATGCACTCAGCTGCTGCCTGAAGGTTGGAGGTTCAAGTCACCCAGAGGCAGCTCAGAAGAATGGCCTGGTGATCTACTTCCCAAAAAAATCAGTCATTGAAAACCCCAGGGAGCATAATGCTAGTCTGACATACATGGGGTCACCAGGAGTTGGGTTTGACTCCACAGCAGCTGGTGTGGGTACAGCTGCAGTCACACCTACAACAGCAAAGTTGAGTTGTTGCAACACAGACTGCCTGGCCTGCAAAGCTGTAGATATCTACTGTTTGGCCCTTTGCAGGAAAAGTTTGCCATTCCCTAGGCTCGAGCATGACCTTTAAGACCACTGTTCATGGACTCCTGGCCTACGGGTCCCTAAATCTTGATAAGGAGAGTCCTCTGGCCTTGGTACCAGCCAGGATGTTTTCTTCCTGTCGTGTCTTTCTTGCAGTTTTGTATCTCAGGAGTCAGTGTGACTGGCAGCATGTAGCTTGGATCACAGCAGGAGCACAGAAGGTCCCTGACTGGGGAGTTTCTAGTTGGTGGAGACCTTTCCCTGGTGGGAAAGCTGTTAGGCATTTTAAACCACAGACAGCCTAGGGTTGCCGGGTGGTACAGATGGAGAACACACTCAGCTGCAGAGGGAAGTGTTGGAGGTTCGAGTCCACCCAGAGGCACCTGGGAATAAAAGGCCTGGCATTTCACTTCCGAAATTCACAGCCTTAAATGCTGTGGAGCTCAGTTCTACTCCAGCACACATAGGGGTGTGAGTTGGGGTCACCGACGGCAGCGGGTTAGACTCCTGGGTGATACAGACAGTGACGGAAAGGTTGGAGGTTCGAGTCTGCCCAGAGGCATCTCAGAAGAAAGACTTGGTGATTCTGAAAAAGTAGCCACTGAAAACCCTGTGGAGCGCTGTTCAACTGACACGTGTGGGATTGCCATGAGTCAGGTTCAGCTTGTCAGCATCTGGTTGGATCTGTGGCTGACACAAATGGTGGAGAGCTCGGCTGCTGATCAGGAAGGTGGGGGTTCAGGTCTGCCATGTGATGCTCCTCTTTCCATATAGCACTCCTCCTGGTATGACACTTCCCCCTTCTGTGTCCACAGGCCATAACTGCCCGTGACTCCATGGCCAAGTCTCTGTACAGCGCTCTGTTTGACTGGATTGTGCTACGCATCAACCATGCCCTCCTCAACAAGAAGGACATGCAGGAGTCGGTGTCAGTGAGTGCCCTCATCTGCTCCACGGAGCCAAACCACCTCAGCATACCTCCTATGACGTCAGATGAGGGGCCATTTCCCCCCACCCTCAGGTCCAGCTGGGAACAGCCCAGCTTCATGATCTGGGGGACCCAGCAACTCCCCAGGTCACTGCCTGCTCCTGCAGGAGAATCTCCCGTAATCCCTGTCATCTCCATTTCCACAGTGCCTGTCCATTGGGGTCCTCGACATTTTTGGGTTTGAAGACTTTGAAAGAAACAGCTTTGAACAGTTCTGCATCAACTACGCCAACGAGCAGCTTCAGTATTACTTCAATCAGCACATTTTCAAACTGGAGCAGGTAAGAGAGCACCACCTAGGTACCCGCCCAGCCCCCGGGAGCTGGAATGTTCTAGAATGAGGATCTCCCTCAGGACCCGTTGGTGAACTTGCCCCAGAATTTCCCTCTTGCTGTTACGTTCTCGCCCACCAAAGGAAAGTTTGGGAAAGCCCCACGCAGGCCAGGTGGGGGCAGCCACCAGGGCTATCTCTGGCCCCAGATCAGTCCCCAACATTATCTTTGCTCAGGAGTCCCTGGGTGGCGCAGACAGTTGAGTCAGTGCCCAACTACTAACTGACAGGTGGGGGGTTCAGGCCTGGTCGGAGGACAGACCTGGCGATCTGCTTCTGAAAGCTCAAAGCCTTGAAACCCTGCGGAGCAGTTCTGCTCGCACACGGGGGTCCTTGCAAGTCAGAGTCCACTCAGTGGCAAATGACAACTACAGCGGCTCAAATGTCAACTCATTTCAACAGACAGACCAGGCGGACATTCGAGGGGTTTGCTCCGAATGATGTTAATGGTCTATCTTACGTGTCCTTTCTCTGCTGCGTGTGCCGCCATCTTTACGCGTCTCTTATCCTTCACAGTGATGATTCTGACAGAAGAAGCAGATGGATTTGTGTAAATATTTAGCTGATTTTACAATTAAGCCTTCTGGTTATTGAGCACTTGAAGTGTCACTAGTCCAAGCTGAGATGTGCAGAAAGTGTAAAAATACGGCAGATTTAGTAAACTTGTTCTTTTTTCAGTTGCCATTGAATCACCTCTGATTCATGGCAACCTCATATACAACGGAATAAAACATTGGCTGATCCTGCACCAGCCTCACGATTGCTGTATTCAGGTCCGTGGTGGTGGCCACTGTGTACTTTGAGTGCCTTCCAACCTGAGCATCTCATCTTCCAGCACTGCACCAGACAATATTCTATTGTGATCTGTTCTGTGTTTTCATGGGCTGTTTTTCAGAAGTAGACTGCCAGGCCTTTCTTCCTAGTCTTAGTCTAGAAGCTCAACTGAGACCTCTCCACCATAGGTGACCCTGCTGCTGTTTGAAATACTAGTGACATAGCTTCCAGCATCACAGCAACACACTCGCCACAGTGCACCAGATGGGTGGTGGCTGGAAGTCTCAATGTGGCGGAAAAAATGTGAAATATCTCATGGAAAAATTTTTTTTTATATTGATTACATGTTGAAGTGATAAATATTTGAGCTGTTTGGGTTGAATTATATTATTAAAATTAATTTCACCTCAATTAATTTCTTTAATTAATTAAAAGCTACTACAGCCTTCAGTATGGATTACACCTCAACATAAAGAAAACAAACCCTCACAACTGGACCAATAAGTAACCTCATGATAAATGGAGAAATTATTGCAATTGTAAGAGATTTCATTTTGCTTGGATCCCCAATCAGCGCACATGGAAGCAGAAGTCAAGAGATGAAATGATGTAATTCACATTTAAAGTATTAAAGAGCAAAGATGTCAGTTTGAAAACTAACGTGGGACTGACCCTAGCCATGGTATTTTCAATAGCCTCACATGCATGTGAAAGCTGGACAATGAATAAGGAAGACCAAAGAAGAACTGATGCATGCAGATTGTGATGTTGGCAGAGAATGTTGAACGTGCCATTGACGGCCAGAAGAAAGAACATATTTTTCTTGGAAGAAGTACAGCCAGAATGCTCTTGAGAAGTGAGAATGGCAAGACTTCATCTCTCTCGTACTTTGGTCATGATGTCAGATGGGACCAGTCCCTGGAGAAGGATCTCATGCTTGGTAAAGTAGAGGGTCAGCGAGAAAGGGGAAGACCCTCAACGAGATGGATTGATACAGTGGGTGCAACAGTGGGATCAAGCACGGCGGCGATGTGAGGGGTGCAGGACTGGGCACTGTTGTATGTGGGATCACTCTGAGTTGGAACCAAGTCAGTGGCACCTAACAATAGGACTGTTCTACTGTAGTTAAGGAAGCATTCTCAGTTGCCATCATGTTGATTCTGACTCATGGCAACCCCAAGAAAATATTTATATACTTTCTCAAAGAGTGAGCTGTCAAGATAATAAACTTAAAACAGTTAAAAAAAATAAAAGCTGAGAACTGCTTCCTTTCATTTTTGTCACGTAGCTCGTAGGAGATTTATAGGTGGGGCAGTGTTGGTTCAGTGGTGGCCTTCTTGCCTGCGATGTGGGAGACCTGGCTGGAGGGCCAGTGAAGGCTTAAGTGTTGCTACGGTGCTGAACCGGTTTCAGCAGAGCTTGCAGACTGAGAAGAAAGGCCCAGTGATTGTCTTCGGAAACCCGGCCAATGAAAGCTCTGTGGGTCCCAGTGGTCCGTCCTGCACCTGATCCTGGGGGTGAGACGGGGATGGGACAGGACCGTGCAGCATTTCATTCCATTACGCGTGGAGTCACCATGAGTCCAGAATTGATTCCATGCCAGTTAACAACGACAGCATCAGAACATTTTAAATCACATAGGTGACTTGCATTACATTGCCATTGGACAGCATCTCTCTGAATCCAATCAGCAAATTATGTCCAATCTGGCCCCAACGCCTGGTTTTGTCAATAAAATTTCTCAGTGTATAGCCACGCCCGTTTATTGACACATTGTCTACAGCTGTCTTCCCTACTACAACTGCAGGGTTGATTCGTGGCAACAGAGACCATGTGGTCTGTGAAGCCAAACATATCGACCCTGGTCTTCTGCAGAGAAAGTTTGCTGGCCCCTAATCCCTGGGTAGTACAAATGGTGAACTCGCATGACTGCTAACTGAAAGGTTGGTGGTTCAAGTCCACCCAGAGGCACCTCAGAAGAAAGGTCTGGCAATCTGTCGCTGAAAACTCAGCCACCCTGTGGAGCACAATTCTATCCTGACACACGTGGGGTCACCATGAATCAAGGTGGACTTGGCAGCAGCTGGCAGGCTAGACTGTGGCTCTCAGCACCCTGCTCTGATAGGCACGCGCCCATGTCCTGTCAATAATTGTCATGTCTGCTTGCAGGAGGAGTACCAGAGTGAAGGCATTGCCTGGCACAACATCGACTACACAGACAATGTGGGTTGTATCCACCTCATCAGCAGGAAGCCCACTGGCCTCTTCTACCTGCTGGACGAGGAGAGCAGGTGAGCACCTATCTCTGTCTCCTAGAGCTGCTGGAGCAGAAATGCCACACGTGGGCAGCTTTAACAGAAATGTATCTTCTCCCAGTTCAGAAGTCCAGATTCAGGGCACCGGTTCCGCAGAAGGCACTCTCTGTCGGCTCTAAGGGGAGATGGTCCTTGAATCTAGCATTCTTCTCGGCATTCCTTGGCGATCTCCAGGTGGCATCTGTCTTTGCCCCGTTTCTGCCTCTTTCTTTGCCGAATCTGCTCTTTTTCTGTCTCAGACATCATTGGTTTAGGTGCCACCCTACACGGATAGTGCCTGATGGACGTAACAAAGCCCTGTTCCCAAATGGGACTTTTTCTAGAGCCGTGGAAGCTGGATGAACCCCGTTCTGAGAAAATCTTTAGCCCTCCCTGAAACCAAAAATATCCACTGAAACCACACAATAGGTTAGCTAGTAAAAAAGAGCTTCCTTGAGCACTGCGCTTGTTTTAGAACTAATCTCTGTGGGATCAAGTTGACAGCAGCAACTTGAAAGGTTAGCTAGAAAGCTTAGGGCCAATGAGTAGACTTTACGGAGGAGGAACAGCTCAGGAAGGGAGGCTGAGGGCGGTCGCACAGCCTGGAGAATGTGACCAGTGCCCCCGAAGCACACATGGAGGAACTTGAATTGGGGGGCGTTCTGCTGTGTGTGTCCTCAACAACAAAACTAAAATAAATTATAATGAAAGTGATGAGTTTGAGACCTACTCTGTACAGATCTGGCCTCATAAACACAACAGAGAAAACCCTACACAGATGGGATCACATCCATGGATACAGGGGTCAGGACTCCAACATAATTTGAGGATACAGTTTAACCCGTAACACATTCACTGGCTCGGAACTCACTCCCAAGCCTTGGTTCCCTCGTTCGCAGCATGTGGTCGCAAGCCTCACCTGGCTACTGGCAGTGAGAGTGACAGGGATGTATAAACGCTTCACTCGTGGTCACTGGGTGCAGGCCTGACGGCAGGGTCACACTGATAAGGTCTCCACGGGGCTGGGAGTCTTGAGTGACTCAGTCACAACTCCTACATCCAACCATGTCCCCATCCAGGGCAGAAGGCATCACCTCCATTTGCAGCTAGGACACCAAAACAAAACCAAGCCAAACGCACTGTGACTGAGTCAATTCCAACTCCTAGGCTGGGACACAAATAGGGAACATTCTGATAGAAGAAGGGCCAGGGCATGTTAGGAAGAATGAAATGGGTGCTGTTCAGGAAGCCCCCAAACTGGGACGGAGCAGGTGTGTGCAGCTGAACCATCTACCCAGAATCAGACCTGGCTTTGTTCAGAAACTTGCTGTTTTTGTTCATTGTGTCTGTAAAGCTAGGTAAATCCTAGGACAAGAGAGATTTTGAAGTCTCGACTTGATATCCCTAAATTTCACCGTGCTCATCTATTTTTTGTTGTTGTTAGCTGTCGCCAAATTGTTTCTGACTCAGAGCAGCCCCATGTACAGCAGAACGAAATGCTGCCTGGTTCTGCACCTTCCGCACAGTCCTTTTCTGTGCCTGAGCCCATCACTGCAGCCCCTGTGTCAGCCCATCTCATTGAGGGTCTTCCCCTTTTTCACTGAACCTGCACTTGTTAGATCCCTAGAATCAATTCCAGCTCATAGCAACCCTGTGCACAACAGGACAGACACAGCCCCATCCTGCACCAGCCTCGCAGTCCTTGCTGTGCTGGAGCCCCTCATGCAGCCCCTGCGTCCCGTCTGCCTTACCATGCATGACATCCTTCTCCAGGGACTGGTCCCTTCTGACAACATGACCAAAGGAGGTGAGATGAAGTCTGGCCTTCACCTTCTATGGAACATTCCGGCTGCAATTCTTCTAGGACAGATTTATTTGTTTTTCTGGCAGTCCATGATGTTCTCAGCATTTTTCACCAACACCACAATTCAAACGCATCACCTCTTCTTTGGTCTTCCTTATTCATTGTTCAGCTTTCACATGCATATTAGGCAATTGAAAATACCATGGCTTAGGTTAGGAACCTTACTCTTGAAAGTCACATCTTCACTCCTTAACACTTTAAAGAGGTCTTTTGCAGCAGATTTGCCCAGTGCAATATGACATTTGATTTCTTGACTGCTGCTTCCATGGGAGCTCTGGTGGCATAGTGCCTAAGGCATTTGACCACTAACCAGAATCCTGGCAGTTCAAACCCACCAGACACTCTTCAGAAGGAAGACTGGGCAATCTACTTCCATAGAGATACCACCTCAGAAACCCAAGGGGAGGTTGCTATGAGTCAGGTTCGACTTGATGGCAAAGTGTTTGGCTTTTTGAGCTTGCTCCCATGGGTGTTGACTGTGGATCCAAGTAAAATGAAATCTTTGACAGCGTCAGTCTTTTCTCCCTTTATCACGATGCTGCTTATTGGTCCAGTTTGCCTCCTTATAGGGCTGTTGTGAGATTGAATTTAAGTTGAGGCTTGTAGAAGGCAATGACATGGCACACGTGCTCAGGAAACATTAGCCGTTGTGATCAAAGGAACCTCTGGTGCACAAGGTGAATGTGCTCAGGCACTGACCAAAAGGTGGCCAGTTCAAGTCTACCCAGAAGTGCCTCGGAAGAAAGGCCTGGTGATCTGTTTCTGAAAAATCAGCCATTGGAAACCCTGTGGAGTGCAGTTCCACTCTGACACACGTGGGGTCGCCAGTTGTCAGTGCCCACTCAGTGGCAGCTGCTATTACTGTTTAAAAACATGGTCCTGGTGGAGTTTCATGACACCTCCTTCAATTCTGTGCTCAAAGCCAACTTCTCGCTCCTGCCACCTTGCCCCAGCCATGTAAACAGTGACCATCGTAACTCCAGAGCCTCCACCCTCTCACCCTTCCCACAGCTGGGCCACGTCAGGGTCTGGAGGATCACGTGCCCCTGCATCTGCGGTGAGCTTGGCAGAAGCGGGCGGGCCAGGGCTACTGTGGCATTTCCTTCCTTGGAGGCAGGAGCAGCCAGGTACAAGGAGCCCCTTATTCTGCACACGCCACCCCTCCCCAAGCAAGACAGAGCTCTGCTTCATCGCGGCCCCTCCCTCCTCCAGGAGCCAGGCAGCCCCTCCAGAAGCAGCATGCAGGTACAGGTGGGCCTGGAGCCAGGTGTCGCCCCGTGCCCACCCTGTGATCAGCCCAGGTCCACGCCTTGCCTGGGCAAGCATTGGCAGACTCTATAGGGCCAGTCAGTGACCCCCAGTAAACAGCAGGGGGCCCCACAGACCAGGTGTTCTACTCAGCTCCCCCATAGCCCTGCAGCCCCAACCACATAGCTTCCCTGTGGGGTACAACCATCACCACTCTCCAATTCCAAATGTTTGTCATCACCCCAAAAGAGGACCCTGTACCTGTGAGCAGTCACACCCCATCCCCCTCCCTCCACCCTCTGACAGCCGCTGAGCATTTTCTGTCTCTGCATTTGCCTGTTCTAGATATTTTGTGTACATGGGAGGATACACTGTGTGGCCTTAGTGTCTGGCTTCTCTCCCCAAGCATCATGTTTTCAAGGTCCGTCCACGTCGTAGCATGTATTAGATCTTCATTCCTTTTTATGGCTGATTAATGTCCCACCATGCGAGGGGCCACAGTGTGTTTCTCCATTCATCTGTTGATGGACACTCAGGTTGTTTTCACCTTTTGGCTGTTACAAAGAGCGCTGCAGTAAACGCGGGTGTATGAGGATCTATTTGAGTCTCCGCACTCAGTTCTTCTGTGGCTATACCTACGAGTGGGATTGCTGGGTCACACGGTAGTTCTGGGTTCACCTTCTGGAGAAAGCGCCATACGGTCCTCCCCAGCAGCTGCACCATTATACACTCCCACCAGCAGTGGGTGAGGGGTCCTGTTTCACAGCATCTTCCCTTTCAGCCTCCTCCTACCAGGCTGCAAACACGGCCACTGGCAGCAGGTAGCAGACTCCCACGTACTCAACACATGGCAACATTGCTCACTCGCTGGTTTGTTTGCATGTCCTGTGCCACGAGAGTTCCCAGGGACGCCTGCCTGCACTGAATGTTCCAGCACCTGCCCATCCTGCGCATCGAGGCTCTCAGGCCTGGAGTCCAGAGCGTGTGACTGGCTGCTTTCCTGTCACTAAAGAGCCTATGTTCTCTCCCAAGCTTCCCCCACGCCACAAGCCAGACCCTGCTGGCCAAGTTCAAGCAGCAACACGAGGACAACAAGTACTTCCTGGGCACACCCGTCAAGGAGCCTGCCTTCATCATCCAGCACTTTGCAGGGAGGGTCAAGTACCAGATCAAGGTGCGTGTCTTCTGCATGGCTCTCCACAGGGGAAAGATGAGGCAGTCTGCTTCCGTAAAGGTTTACAGCCTTGAAAACCCTGTGGAGCAGTTCTGTTCTATCCTAGGGTTGCTGTGAGTTAGAATCGACTCGATGGCAGTGATTTATCATGGGTAGTGCTGGCAGTGAGCACGTGCTCGGCTCCTAACCAGAAGGTTGGAAGTTCATCCCAGCCACAGGTACTAAGAAGAAAGGCCTAAAAAACAAACCAAACTCACTGCCACCAACTCATTTCCGACTCAAAGCAACCCCCAGTGGGTCTCCGAGACTGTACATCTTTACGGAAATAGATCACCCCGTCTTCCTTCTGCAGAGCAGCTGGTGGGTTTGAACTGCTGAGAAGGAAGGCCTTGTGATCTCAAAAAATCACCCTATCTGGGAGAAAGATGAGGCAATCTCCTCCTGTAAAGATGTACGGTCTTGGAAACCCTGTGGGGCAGTGCTGCTCTGTCCTATAGGGTGGCTGTGAGTTGGAATTGACTCAGTAGCAGTGGGTTTGGGTGTTTTTTGTTTGTTTGTGAGGTTCGCTTGAGTCAGAATCAACTTACTGTCAATAGATCTGGGTTTTGAATACATATATACCTATTGGCAGTTGCTAGATGGTACAGACGTTGAGCTTGCCTATCTACGAACCAAAAGGTTGGAAATTCAAACTCACCCAGTAGCACCTCAGAAGAAGGGCCTGGCAATCTATTTCCAAAAAACCAGTCATTGAAAAACCCCATGGAGCACAGTGCTACTCTGAGACACACGTGGGGTCACTATGAATGAGTCAAATTGGTGGCAGCTGGTGTTTTTTTGTCTGTTCTGTGGTAGATGCTGAACAGGCTTCCAGAGCCTCTGTCCCTCGTCTTCATGGTCTAGGGCTCCTGGGGTGGCACTGCTCTGTGTGGTTGAGATAGCCCCCCCACCCCTCTCTACAGCCAGCTCATACCTCTCCTTCTCCCGCCAGGACTTCCGGGAGAAGAACATGGACTACATGCGGCCTGACATCGTGGCACTCCTGAGAGGCAGCGACAGCTCCTACGTGCGTGAGCTCATTGGCATGGACCCCGTGGCCGTGTTCCGCTGGGCCGTGCTGCGGGCCGCCGTGCGTTCCATGGCTGTGCTGCGGGAGGCCGGGCGCCTGCGGGCCGAGAGAGCCGAGAAGGCTGCAGGTAAGCAGGAGGAGGAGGCACTACCCAGCTCTTATCAGCTGTTAGCTCCCATCTGGTCGGCCCTGACTCCAGGACCCCACAGTCAGCTTTGGATGTGACTGTTGTGATCCATGGGGCTGTCAGTGGCTGATTTGGGGAAGGTTTTTGGGTCAAGGATGGGCAATCTACTTCCATAGTGGTACCACCTGGGGAACCCAAGGAGGGGTCGCTATGAGTCGGGTCCGACTGGACGGCATATAACAAGAGTGCCGCTCCAGCAGAAAATACCACGAATGGGTGGTTTGAACAGGCAGGGATTTATTTTCTTACAGTTTAGGAGGCTAGAAGTCCGAGTTCAAGGTGCCAAGCTTTAGGGGCTGGGTAAAGACCCTTCGATCTGGGGCTTCAGCTCTGCCTCTTGCTCCCGGCCCACTAAAACTGAAGGCTTCTCTTAACTCAGACAGCTGCTGGCTGCTGCAGCTGACAAACCCAAGGCCAAGAGATAAAATGGCACAGCCCAAGATTATCGAGCAACACGGCAGGCCACTAGTTCAAGTCCAGAGATAGTCCCAAGATCAGTAGACAACATGGCAGGCCACTCACTCACTGATGACTCAGCCAGGATCCAAGCATGCCAAAAAGCTGCAGAGACCTTTCTCAAAACTGCTGCTTATGTACTGGAAGCGGACCACATCCCTAAGGCAGCTATTCAGCTGCTCTAGTAGATTCCACCATGGAGCTGATGACCAGTCTCTTCATGGGGAATAACTACATCCAGCTGCCCAGCCACCAAAACCAGCCTAGCCAAGTTGACACACAGCTTAACCACCACAGAAGTCAACCGCCAGGCCTCTCTTCCTACTCCCTCTTAGTCTGGAACCTCCCCTGAAACCTGCTCAGTATCACACATCACAGAGGCCTCCTCTGACAGGTGGGGGGGCTGCACATGAGACGCACTGGCTGGGAGTCAAACCCAGGTCGCTCCCCATCTTCCCCTGTCCTACCCCCGACAACCACTAAGCTACTCTCTTCCTCTATGTATTTACCTGGTCCGGGCATCTCATGTCAGTGCACTCAGATGGTATATGGCCGTGTGTGCCTTACCAGGCATCATGTTTCCAAGGTTCATCCACGTAGTAGCATGTGTTGGTGCCTCATTCCTTTTCACAGTGAGTAGTATTGCATTGTGTGGGTGGATGTTTGGGTTGTTTCCACCTTTTGACAATTGTGTTGATTTTGTTTTAACCTTTGATTTTTCCTGAACACACAATCAAGACTGGATGGTAATCAGATATCTAATGTGAGCTAGGGTACGCTTAGGGCTTGTCATGGTCGTGTCCTTCACGTGAGGTTGACAAGTTAACCTTTCCCATCCCCAGAAGGTGGGAATGAATGTCCTCATTTTTCCAATAAGGAACCTTGTAGAAGGATTGACTGGCTCTCACCCAGGGTCACATGGCATTGGCCTTCTGTGCCGCACAGTGGAGATGGTTGATTAGAAAGAACCCAAAAAGGATAAAGCCTTTGTAAGAAATAGGAAATAAATGGTGTGCTTTTTTAAAAAAAAAAAAAAAAGAGGATAACAAATATATTTCCTTACCAGAACAAAATGAGATTTTAGCAATTTTCATAAGAAAAGTTTACAGTTGTCTCTGTTCCTTGTTCTAAGATTCTTTAAAGTTATTTCTGCATTCATTTGTTTATTATCTCTTTAGTCAGCCTCATAATCTAATCCTTTTTTTTTTTTTTAATTGTGATTTGGGTAAAAGTTTACAGAGTAGATTGATTTTTCATTCAACAGTTCATCCACATTTTGTTTCATGACATTGACTACAATCCCCACAGTGGAACAGCTCTCTTCTCACTTCCTGCCTGTGGTACCTTTTCCTTGTGTCCTTCTTTCCTGTGCATTCCTGCCCTCTGAGCTGTCTCCCTGTGCAGACACTGCCCTTCTGGTCTGCCATGGTTGATTGTTGTAAGGAGTGTAAAATGGTGGGCTCTTTTTAGAAGGCATCACCCTGTTCAGAATTCTCTACTCTGCCCAAAGTTATCATATTTGTGAAAAACTGTGTCATAATATTGCTGTTGTTTTTTGTTTCTAACTATGTTGTTGTTGTTGAGAATATACACAGTAAAAACAGACACCAATTCAAGTTTCTGCATGTGCAGTTCAGTGACATCATTACACTGTTTGAGTTGGGCAACCATTCTCACTGTCCTTTTCTGAGTTATTCCTCCCTCATTCACATAAACTCCCTGCCCCCGCTCTTTGTCTGACCTTTCATGTCACTGTTGTCAGTTTGATCCCATATAGATAGATCTTAAAAGAGCACGGGAGTTCTGGTAGCATAGTGCCTAAGTCACTTGACTGCTAACCAGAAGGCTGGCAGTTCAAGCCACCAGCCACTCCTTGGAACGAAGACTGGGCAATCTACCTCCATAGAGATACTGCCTCAGAAGCCCAAGGAGGGGTCGCTATGAGTCGAATCAACTCAATGGCAGTGAGTTTGGTTTGGTTTTTTTTTTTTAAAAAAGCAGTCTTCAGCGCATGGATTCCTTACAAGTTAAGCTAAACTGTTGTTTGGTTTGAGATGGTTAGAGTACAGCTTGCAGTTAGAGTCCCTAGGTGATATAGATGGTAAAAAGCTTGGCTGCTACCCAACAGATTGGAGGTTAGAATCCCCCCCCACCCCCACCCCAGAGCTTCCTCTGAAGAAAGGCCTGGCCATCTACCTCCAAAAAATCAGCCATTAAAAACCCTTTGGAATAATTCTGCTCAACACACATGAGGTCTTCATGAGTCAGTGACTCAATGGCACCTGGTTAAGGCTTGCAGCCGCCATGGGAAAGACGGGGTTGCTGGTCTCCAGGCGACCATCCCACCGTGTCCACTATGTCCCCAGCAGGCATGGGCAGCCCCGGTGTCCAGAATCACCCAGGAGAGCCACAGAGAGCAGCCAACACCCCGTCGGAAAAACTGTACCGGTGAGCAAGACCTCGGTCCGTCCAAATCAAAGCCTCTGAAAGGAGCCCCTGGGTGTCGCAAACGGTTAAGCACTCAACTGCCAGCCCAAAGGTCCGGTTCAAATCCGTCCAGAGGCACCTGGGAAGATGGGGCTGGCAGTCTGCTTCCAAAAGGACACACCTGAGGAGCAGTTTACCCTGCACCTGTGGGGTCGCAGGGGTCGGAGTCAGGGCCCCAGCAACTACCATAACGCAGTTCCTAGTCAAAGCCTTTAGACAGCAGGGCCGGGTAACCAACCCCAGAGACCTGACTTGCACAGCAGGGTGTGACCGCCACACTGAGTGAGTCAGTGCCCTTCTCCACACAGCACAGCAGGGGAGATATGGGCTTCATTCTCAGGGCATCCTTCCCGTGGCCAGGGGGCTGCCAGTGGGTGGGTCAAGGCAGAGAGATGGGCCTGACTGAAGAGTCCTCCTCCCCTTAGTCAAAGGTCCCTGGGAGGCACAGAGGGTCTGCTCTCAACTAGTAATCTACAGGTTGGCAGTTCAAACCCGCCCAGCGGTGCCATGGAAGACAGGCCTGGCAGTCTGCTTCCATTGAGATTACAGCCAAGAAGACCCTATGGAACAGGTCTGCTCTGTCCCACATGGGGTCACCATGAGTCAAAATCAACTCAATGACACCTGATTGTTTTGGGTCCCCTTAGCCCCGTAGGGGTATCCCAAACATGGATCTCTAAGCAACTTCCCTAGCAGTCAGAAATACAGACGCCTCACTGCTGCATGCGAGATGCCGTGGGGTATGTTGTGGTCACCTAACAGGGACTGCAAGTCCCTGGGTCACGCAAACAGTTAATACCCTCAGCTGCTAACCAAAGGGTGGGTGGTACACGTCCACTCGGGTGCATCAGAAGAAAGGTCTAGCAGTCTTCTTCCACAGCCTCAGCCATTGAAAACTCTGTGGAGCACAGTTCTACTGTGACACACATACCTGGTCGCCAGCAGTCAGAGTTGACTCGACAGTAGCTGGTTTTAGCAATGACCAAAGGTCCCCAACATGCCCCAGGACACACTGATGCCAGGGCATAAAAGGGCCCAAGAAATGGGGTGAGAGACCTCAGTCAGGGCCATGCTGGACAGATGTCCAGGTAGTGATGAAGCCAGGGGAGGGACACTCCATTGTATCCCTCAGAGCTGGGCAGGCTGAGTTGAGAAGGGACCAGATGAACCAGGCAAGAAGGGCAGGCAGGGTCTGCCAACCACAGGACCATAATGTGCAAAGGCCCCGGGGCAGCCATGTCCTTGCTTTCTTTCTCAAAATCCACAAATCCCACAGATGACAAGTCTCAAAATTTTTGAGTGTAAGTCATTTTTTTGAGTCCTTTGTAATAATTGGGCAATCTATTTCTGTAGTGATATCACCTAGGAAACCCAAGGAAGGGTTGCTGTGAGTCAGACCTGACTCAACAGTGTTTTTTGTGTTTTGTTTGTTTGTTTGTTTTTTGTTTTGTAATAATACTTGTTTGGAAGATAAAATTTGTCTGTGAAGGTAGATCTAGCACCTGGGTAAATGGCTGCGATTCCTTGGTCTGAAAATTCAATGTGTCATTTTCCTGCTTTTCACAGTGTAAGTTTCTAAGTCAGTTTTTTCCCCAAAAAGGAAGGCAGGAGAAAGGCAAATGTACTTCTCCGCTGCTTGTGTTTTTAGGCTTATTTTCTCCCAAAAGGGTCTTTGACCTGTCAGTCTCCCCAGGGCCTACCCCCAGCCGCGGGTCCCACCAGGGAGTGCGTTCAGTTTATACAGCTTCTCCCTTTCAGCTGCTCAATGCTAGATTTCTCATTTGACGGCTCTGAGGAGTTCGATATTAACGCTTTTGAGGACATCATTGCTTTCTATGAAAGCAAGAAGTAAGTGGAAGCAAGGGCCCTCGAACCCGAGACCAGGGAGGCACGTAAGAGGACCCATCTGCCCCAGCGCGCCGTGCAGCGCCAGGGCAAGAAGAGAGCAGAGCAGGGGGCACCAGGGCCTGCAGATCAGGGGACACGCTCGCCAGATTTGGCTGGGGCCGGGGATGTGGGCTGTGGCGGTCACATGGGGCAGCTCCGGGCACAGAGGAGGCATCCAAGTACAGGCACAAAATGTGACGCCTCTGTTATCTTTGCTCTGTGCCTCCCTGGAGAACAAGGGCACGGAGGTAAGTGCGCCCTCGGGTCCGGGCATGCGGTCTGGTTCACACGGTCTGGTGCATGGAACACGGACAAAGGAGTGCTGCTCAGGTCGTTCCACCCACTGCCTTGAGCTTAAACATGCATGTGAAAAAAAAAAAAAAACCACCCTGGATGAACCTGGAATCCTTCCAGAAAGTTCTTTTAAGGCATTTGTTGATTCTAGTTATTTGTTAATTCATTCTAAAAGTGCTCAGTTTTCATCTCTAAGCCTTTATCATGTGTTGGTCAGCTCAGGCCTAAACCAATAGCAGTTAAAATGAAGCTAATAGGACTAAATCTTTCAGGGTGAAGAGCCCCTTAAACTGGGTTGTTTTTTTTTCCCCTCCACTGTGCCGACGTTTGGTTCTACATCAATCATAGTCTTGGAAGGGGCCACTTTATGCACTGTAGGGTGTTGAGCCGCATCCCTGGGCTCTACCCACTTGATGCCAGTCACGCCCCCTCCGCCAGGTCTGATAACCACAAATGTCCCCTGACATGGCCAGTGTGTCCCCAGGTAGCAATGCGCCCTCATTAAGAATCGCCATATTAAACTCTGCATACCCAGAGTCATCCCTCCCAAGACTTTTCAGAAAGCCAGTTAAGAGGTCAGCCAAACAGTAACGGTAGAGCACTTTGCTTCTTCCCACGGAGACCCTTCGATGTTACTTCTTTAGTGGCTCTTGCTTTTTTCAATGATCCAAGGTGCCACACTGCAAAGTCCACTCTGCTCAAAGCCCTCCAAAGGG
Organism: Orycteropus afer afer; assembly: GCF_000298275.1. Taxonomy (NCBI): domain Eukaryota; kingdom Metazoa; phylum Chordata; class Mammalia; order Tubulidentata; family Orycteropodidae; genus Orycteropus; species Orycteropus afer. The sequence continues at coordinate 1,355,610 of NW_006921723.1, forward strand.
TGGCTGTCCTGGCTGACTCCCCCAGTGGGATTTTGTCTGCTGACCACATTTGCATGTTTCAGCTCCAGGGGTGTCTGGGGAATGGTTCTGACGGCACAGGGAGCCCTAGGTGGCGGGCCTGCTGCTCTAACTCCGTCTTCTCTCTGTCACTGCACCTCCCTCCCTCACCCACCCCACCCCTACCCACCCACCCCCACCTCGGTCCCCCAGAGATTTGCATGATCAAATCATCAGGACCATCAAGGGACTGCCCTGGCAGGGCGAGGACCCCCGGCGGCTTCTCCAGTCCCTCAGCCGGCTCCAGAAACCCCGGGCCTTCATCCCGTGAGTCCCTCCCGTGGCCGTGGGGGGGCCCCCCCGCGGCCCCTCCTTGAAAGTGCAACAACTGCCCCCGCCACCCCTGGGGCTCCAGCCTGCCCCCACTCCTACAGCCGGCTTCCCCTTCCTGCATTCCTCACCGGCTGCTAAAAAACTACACTGAGCTCTTGCGCGGCTGTGTCTGCAAGCCAGCCATAGCTAAACCACCTTCTTAACAAGCCTCAGTGTCTGCGCTGCTGCCTCAATATCTGCCGCCTCCCCATCCCCCCTGGCAGCTTGGCCAGAACTGCATCTAATTGTCCGCCCACCCCCCCCCCCCCCCAGAGGTGTCTCCCCAGCACACAGAGCAAAGCTTGCTTCTCCTCCTGTCTGAGTCAGGGTTCTCTGGAGAGAAACAGAACCAGCAGGATGTACTTCTACAGAGAAGGAGGTTTACTTCAAAGGATTGGCTCCCGCTGCTGTGGGGGCTGGCCAGTACAGAATCCTTAGGCCAGGCAGCAGGCTAGAGAGTTCCACAGGCTCGGGTCCGAGATCCCGAGGTCAGGCCACAGGAAGTGCAGGGTCAAAAGAAAACAAGTTTTGCCAAAATAACTGTGTAGGCTGGAGGCGGAGCATACTCTAGGGAAACTCCCCTTTTAACTGATAGAGTGATTGCATTCTGTTACAAGGCAGCAATTAGACTAGCATTTGACCAAACGCTGGGAAGCATATCCTAGCCAGGTGGACATACATTAACCATCACAGTCCCCTTGACTGTTGTTAGCATCTAAGGAGGCCCGTGCAGGGCGGGGGCTGGGGGCTTTGTGTGCCTTAACTCCGAGCCATGGCTCCACTTCTGCAGACTCCAGCGCTGTGTGATCAGAAAGGTCCAGAAGTCGCACAGCAGAGTTTGGTCCTAACTCCCTACCACTAACTCATCCCGTGGCAGACCCTCCTGGAAGTGACTGGAGGGCTCAGCAGTGGGGAAGTGGTTCTCCTGCCTGTGGGGCATGAACCCAGTGCCAGGCAGGCGGCAGCACAGCTGGTGGGCCCATGCAGTCACCGTTTCCAATCTTCAGGGGCCACTCTGGGCACAGGCCAGTCAAGAGCAAAGCTTGTCCCAGCCCAGGAGGCAGTTTTGAAATTTGTGTGGTGTGCCTTATTGCATGCTGGAGTCTCGGAGTCTCGAGGTAGCACAAACAGTAAACACGCTCAGCTGCTAACCAGAAGGTTGGAAGTTCAAGTCTACCGAGGCACCAGAGGGAGAAAGTCTTGGCAGTTTACTTTGGAAAAAAGCCCCACTGCAAACCCAGTGCAGTTCAGTCCTGCTCTGACTCTCCTGAGTCAGGGTCAACTCGACAGCAGCTGTTATATGCATGACCCCAGGAGGATTAAGATGAAACCTACCCAACTAGGACCTGACGGGCCACGCGTTTAGTGCTGGCATTCTGCCCATCTGTGGGCTACCATTTCCTTAGCCAGTTTTAAAAACAACCCAGGCTGCTCTTTTCTGTATTTTTGTTCTGTCTGGAAGGTTCAGTAACATGTCTGGAAATGGGAGGGAGGCAGCAGGAGGCAAAGGGACCATCCCCCATCCCTCCCTCAACCACCGACTGGCTTTTATGCCTTCGTTTAACCAGTGTGAGTCCCAAGAGAAATCCTCATTGTTGTGGATAGCTGCCACTAAGTTGGCCCCAACTCATGGCAACCCCACACCCAGTAAAACAAAATACTGCCCAGTCCTGCGCCATCACCATGATTGATTATAATTATTGTAAACCACGGGGTTTTCATTGGCTGGTTTTCAGGAGGTCACCAGGCCTTTGTTCCTAGTCTTTCTTAGTGTGGAAGCTCCACTGACAGGTGCCTGGTGACTCCCCATGAAGTGCATTGGCCAGAAACGGAACCAGGTTCTTCCACATGGAAAGAGAGAATTCTAACCCTGAATTACCACTGCCTCCTGAGAAGGGCTCCCTGGGCTTCTTCCAGGGCCCATCCTTGCACTGCCTGCTGGAGGGTCCAAGGAGCTCTGTAGGCTCTCTGGGCTTTTGCCAAATGGAACCAGGACACCTAGTGGGGATACAAACTGCTCAGGGTTGCTTACATTTTATTATTATTATTATTATTGTGGCAAAATTATATACAGGTAGTCCCCGACTTACAACAGAGTTCTGTTTCGATGACTCTAAGTCGATTCTGACATATGTTGAATACCTTTTTTTTTTCCCCCAGTTTTCATTATTACTGCTTTTTATTATCAGTACCTTTATAAATCCAGTCTTTGTTTTTGGGGATTGGAAACGTGACATATAAACTTACTCATTTCCATCGAGTTGATTCCAACTCATAGTGACCCCCATTGGGTTTCCAAGGCTGTGTATCTTTATGGAAGCAGATTTCCTTATCTTTCTTCCGTGGAGCAGCTGGTGGCTTTGAATCACCAGCCTTTTGGTTAACAGCAAAATGCCTTAACCACTACCCCACCAGAGCTCCTTCTTATATAAACTTACAGATGAATTTTCTTACATACATACGTACATTAAAAAAAAGTCCATAAAAAAATGGACAATGTTGTCATTTTGTCAATTGAGATAATAACTCCAATTATAGATGGTGCTGGGTTATCCCTGGAAATGAGGATGGCATTTCTAGTTAGAAAATGAGCGCAAATTGTTTTGCATGGTCCTTCTTTGTGCTGCAACACTATATGTAGCACATGACTAACAATAACATTCAGATCTAAGTGTTGTTTGTCGTAACTCAAACACATCCTGAGTCAGGGACTATCTGTATAACAAAACATTTGCCATTTTAAACTTTGCTTGTACAGTCCAACCAACAAAAAATGCAACCACTGCCGCGGAATTAGATCCAACTCATAGGAACCCCTCCTTGGGTTTCTGAGGCAGCATCACTACAGAAATAGATTGCCCAGCCTTCCTTCCGAGGAGTGGCTGGTGGGTTTGAACCGCCTGCCTTCTGGTTAGCAGTCACATGGTTAGGCACTGCGCCACCAGAGCTCCCTTGTACAGTCCAATGACGTTAATTACGTTCACCATGTTATACAAGCCATCAGCCACCATTTCTGGGCTCATGGCCTCTGATGCTCCAGCCAGCCCATCCTGTCCTCACATTTTTAGTATCTGTCAGCTCCTCTTTAGCCACCCTGTGGAGATGAATGGTCCTTGGGTGGCACAAATGGTTTTCCCTCGACTACTAGCCTTGGTGGCACAGCAGTTAAAGCACTCAACTGCTAACGAAAAGGTTGTCAGTTCCAACACACCAGCCTCTCCCCAGGAGAGAGATGTGTCAATCTACTTCTGTAAAGATTAGTCTTGGAAACCCAATGGGGCAGTTCTACTCTGTCCTGTAGGGTCACTATGAGTCGGAGTCAACTCGTCAGCGATGTGTTTTGGGTTTAGTTAATGAACCTAAGAGTTGGCATTTCAAACCCACCCAGTGGCGCTGCACAAGGAAGGCCTGGAAATCTGCTGCCATAAAGGTGGTGGTTGTTAGTTGCCATCAAGTCGATGGCAACTTGTGAGTGCGCCATCAGCATGGAACTGTGCTCCATAAGGTTTTTGGTAGGTTGGCAGGCCTTTCTTTCACAGCACTACCAGGTGGGTTCGAACCTCAACCTTCACCTGATAGTCGAGCACTTGACTGTTTGCACTGCTCAAGGACTCTCCCCGTAAAGATCACAGCCAAAAAGACCCATGGAGCATTTCTGCACTGACACCAGTGGGGTCGCCACGAGTCACAATCAACTTGACTAAGGGGTTGAGGTGTTTTGTTTTGTTTTTTTGTACGTGAGAATGAACGTTGCACTTATGACCAGTGGTCCCTTTCTTCCCAGAGATCCCAATGACTCCCCACCCAGACTATGCACATACCCACTCAGGGCCAGCCAGAAGCAGAGTCCAGCTGCTGCCTGCCCGATGAAGCCAGGGTCCGCAGATCAGCCACTGAGAGCCCTCTTGCCCATGGCTGCAGACAGCGGCCACCCAGGGTCCCCGAGGGTCTGGCAGCGGCCTTGTTGCACTTGTCCCCTTTCTTCCACTCTCTGCTCTCGCTTGGTCTAACCCGCAAAGCGTGGCTTGCTCGACTAACCCAAATACTGACGCCGTGTTCCTCTTGTTCACAAAACGATTTTTAATATTTTGACAGGAAAAGTAAAGGTATCAAACAAAAGCAGATCATTCCCAAGGTAAACATGCGCGGCTCGCCGGAAGACGGTGTCTTGCTCTTGCTTGTTGTAGGGATCACCTGGCTGCAGTTGTTTTTTCTGAAAATAGGGAGAAGGCACTTTTAACTTCTTCAGCTTCTCCTTTTCACAACTGCCCCCCCAAAAAAAAAATTTTGTTTTTTAATTGCTCATATTGAAGTGATTCTGAGCTGTCTTTGTTTGGGTTTCTTGGAAGCAGAGCCTGTGGCAAGGATACTTGCACAAGTGATGGATGGAGTGGAGCTCGGGGATCTGAGGGGGATGCAAGGAACAGAGAGGGGTAGAGGGAGGGCTGAGCGAGGGTTTGGGCTCAGCTGGAACCCAGCTCAGCCTGGTCCTACAGGGAGCCCCACACCTCGGTGCTTGCCCTGCCCAGTGGCAAGGGGCCTGGCTGTTATAACCCCTTATTGATCATTTATTGCCTACAGGTCTCCCTGGGGGGAGGCAAAATGGGGTGTGCAGCCTCTCCCAGGCATCTCTGAGAAAGCGGCTCTTCAAGAGAGTCTTGCCAGGAAGTAGGCAAAGGAGCTACAGCCCTGCAGCCAGCCGCTCTATCTAGTTTCTTTCCCGTTGGAAACTACAGGAAGTTTCTGGAACCACAAGGACAGTCTCTTAGTCTGGTCAGCAGGTGGGGTACTGCTGGCTCCTCTGGTCAGCCTGATTGGCACATGGGCAGCACAGAAGGCTTGGTCCTCCCTGGCTCACCTGAGATAAGTTGTGATGAACAGGCAGCTGAAATGTGGCCCTCAGTAGCCATGGGTTTCCTCTTGTGACCCCAAGAAAAGAGATAGGGCATCCACTGGGCCATACAGGAGGCTGTAGCCAGCCTCTCCCCACCCAGATGCCACAGCTGAGGGTCGCCCCAGTGGGCCCCTGCATCTGAACTCAGCAGCTGAGACAGTGAACCTCTGCATCCGTGGCAGGACACTAGCTTGGGGCTGTGCCCTCCAGTGCTCATTGGGGCTGTGGAGGGCAGACTGGACCCCAGATCCCATCCATCTATCCTAGAACCTATTGGACTCCAAGTCCCTGAAGCTCATCATCAGCATGACCCTGCACGACCGCACCACCAAGTCCCTGCTGCATCTGCACAAGAAGAAGAAGCCGCCCAGCATCAGCGCACAGTTCCAGGTGGGCAGTGGCAAGGGACGCTGAGGTGGGGCAAGGAGAAGCCAAAGCCAGCTGGCGCTCAGCTCAGCCTGGCATCTGTGCAGCTCACCAAAGACGAACTTCAACACAGGCAGCTTATCCATTGTCCTAGGTGCCCCACAGTGGCACTGTTGACCTTTGCCTCTGGAACATTCTATGTAGTAAGGGTCATCCTATGCACTGTAGGATGCTGGGGCAGATCCCACTCAATGCCAATGCCCACTCCCCTATTTATTACAATCGAAAAAGATTCCCAGGCATCATCAATATCCCCCTGGGGGCAGAATTGCCCCCAGGTAAGGACCACTGGGTTCTAAGCCTTGTGATTAGTACATGGGTTAGGGGATTCAGCTGACCCCCAGTAGACTCTGTGTTCCATGATTGCTTGACCTACTGAAGTTCTAGGATACTGCACACATTTAAATATACAAACTGAGTGGGGAAGGAGAAAGAAAAATCACAGAAGCTGAGGTAGGGATCAAACTCAGTTTTGTTTGCACAAATAACACAGCGTTTCCCGCTTCAGCACTGTTGACATTTAGGGCATCTTGTGTACTGATCTGAGCAGCATCCCTGGCCTCTACCCACTCAATGGCAATAACACCCACGCCCCCTGTTGTAACAACCAACAATCTCTCCTGAGATTGCCAAGTGTCCCCTAGGGCAGAATCACCTCTGGTGAACCCCTAGATTAGGGGATTCCACAGATCTGCAAGAGACTCTTCATCCCATAATCACTTGACCTACTGAAATCTTAAAGACACTTCACACATTTAAATACATAGATGAGTGGGGAGGAGAAGAAGAGAGAAATCAAAGAAGCTGGGGGGTCACCCTGGTTTATACCATCTAACCCATCAAGAATTTATTCTTGTTGCATAGTGTGAGGTAGGGATCAAACTCTTTTCCCCAACCCCCAAATAATTAATGCAGCATTTCTGATGTTTAGTTCTGGATCCTTCTCTGTGGTGGGGGCTATCCTGTGCACTGTTGGGTGTTGAGCAGGATCCCTGGTCTCCATCCATTAGATGCCAGTAGCTTGCACATACACCCCTTAATCATGACAACCCAAACATCTGCAGGCATCACTCAGTATCTGCTGGGGGCAGGATCACCTGGGTGAGAACCACAAGGTCACAGTGTCATGGGCCAGCACATTGGTTAACAAAACTGCTGAACTGGGTCATGCAGTCATCTCCCTTTTTCCCTGGCAGCCAGGAAGCATGGAGTCAAATTTTTAGGGGAACAGAAGCAGCCAGCGTCACCATTTGCTTTTTGGCTCCTTCCCATTCCCCCAACACATTGTCAGGCTTCAGGGTGCACAGATTATGGGGGAGCTCCTGCAACCCATTGGGAAAGAATATATGCTTCCTTCTGTCTGAGACTTTTTTATTTTTATTTTTTGATGAAAATATGCACAGCAAAACATACAGCAATCAGCAGTGTCCACATGTTACGATTCGGTAACATGGATTACATTCTTCAGGTTATGCAACCCTTCTTCCTTAGCTTTTCCAAGTCATTCCACCACCATTAACATAGAGTCACTGCCCCCCAGGCTTGTCATCTAACCTTTCAAGTTGCTTTTGTTAATTTGATCTCATGTAATTCTTTAAAAGTATACAATGTTCAAGGCAGATGTGATTTACTAAATTAAACAGTTTGGTTAAAGATGACTTCAGGAGCCAAGACTTGTTTTAGTTCCCCAGAAGTTTGGCCCACACCCTTCCCCTTCCATCTGAGGTCCAGGCGAGAGCCACATGGGAGATGGTGGCTTTTAGCTGTGGGGGCGGGGCATAGACCCCTCAGGAATTCCTCAGGGTAGTGCAGCCTCTGATCGGAGCATGTGGCTTCAACTGCCACATCTTGCCACCTGGGATCTGCATTGTGCCCCCTGTCCCCTTCGGCAAGCAGTGTGCTCTTGGAATATTTGACCCAGCCCAGCTCAGCACAGAATCTTCTCCATCTCTCCCTAGACATCCCTTAACAAGCTCCTGGAGGCGCTGGGCAAGGCAGAGCCCTTCTTCATCCGCTGCGTCCGCTCCAATGCCGAGAAGGTGAGCATCATAAGGAAACAGGCCTGGCACTGGCTGGGCTCCTGAGGTATTTCTACCTCTGGCAGTCACCATAGAGGACAGGGACAGCCTTTGTATCCTGGGAGTGGGGGTCAGGGCCACAGCCAACTTCAGGGAAAGACTGCACGGAGCCCAGTCGAGGTGGGGTTCTAGAAACTGCACACAGGATGCTGTGGCTGGTCGGGCAGAAGGGCAACAGGCGGAGGGTCAGCATGGTGTTATCTGAGTCTAGAGAAACAAGGACAGACGACAGATCAAGTGTGCAGAGAGAATGTCCGAGGTGAAGGAAAAGCGGATGCAGGAGGCCCTCCCTGACACAGCACCACTGTGTGCACCCAGTCACACTGGAATCCCACATGGCGGTGGCTGCCTGGAAATTGGTGCCTCATCTCTGCACCGTGGACGTCTCCCATGTGTGGCCAAGGCACACTCCCTGACCACTCCCCGTGCTGTTTCAGAGGGAGCTGTGCTTCGATGAGGAGCTGGTGCTGCAGCAGCTGCGCTACACAGGCATGCTGGAGACCGTGCGCATCCGGAGGTCAGGCTACAGCGCCAAGTACACATTCCAGGTACCGCACATGCACACATGCACGTTTGTACTCATACACACGTACATGCAGGCCCGTGTGCATGAACATGCATATGTACACAGGTGCACATGGACATGGACATACATGCCCCTGTAGACACACATGCAGGGGCATGCACACGCACGGACTGGTCCCCTAAGGCTGCCGTAATAAATCACCACAGAGTGGGTAGCTTTAAAGAACAGACTTGTTCTGTTATAATTCTGGAGGCTGGGAATCCAGATCTGGGTGTGGGCCGTGTGGACTCCCCCGAGGCTCTGAGGAGAATCTGGTCCAGGCCTCTCCCCCAGCACCTGGTGGCTCCAGGCATTGCTTGGCTTGCCGCTAAAGCATCCCATGACGTCCTCCCTGTGTGTCTCTGTCTTCTCTATATTAGGACACCATCCATAGGAGTAGGAGCCACACCCCAATATGACTTCATGTTAATCTAACTGATCACATCTGCAAAGACCCTATTTCCAAACAAGGTTACGTTCACAGGTACTGAGGTTAGGACCCCGACTTTGGGGGACACAATCCAATCCATAAGAGAGGCTGTCTATGCCCCACAGGGTGTTAACCAGCATCCGTGGCCTCTACCCACTCGATGCCAGTAGCACCTCCATCCTTAACAACCACAGATGCCCCCACATATCACTAAGTGCCCCCCTCAAGTGGTTATAGTGGCTGCAGTGAGAGCCCTGCATGCCACCACAAGCCGGTGGGCACAGGACTGGGCTGGAGGTAACAGCACCATGTCCAGCCAGAATGTGACCTGTGCAGTCTTGGGGACCTTGCTGAATCATCATCTTCCCATCTGCACCATAGAAACACCATCCTTCTGAACCTGGGCAGATATGAAAGGGAAAATTGTAGAAAGAAGGGGAAACAATAGGCATTTTACTAATGCTTGGCTCTTAAGGATTGAAATGACTGTTCCCTTAAAAGGCACATCCTGTTTGGTGGCTGCTCCAAAAATTAAACATAGAATTACCACGTGACCCAGCAGTTTCACTCCTGGGTCTGCACCCAAGAGATTTGAAAACAGAGATTCAGACTGACACTTGGCCCCCAGTGTTCCTAGCAGCTCTTTTCACAACAGATGGAAACAACCCAAGCAGCCATCAGCAGATGAATGGATAAACAGTGTGGTTCATCCATGCAATGGGGATATTCCTCCAGCAGACAGAGAAATAAAGTCCTGATACTGCTACGGCATGGGTGAACCTCAGAACCATGATGCTGAGGGCAAGAAGTCAGACACAAAAAGATAAATACTGTATGATTCCACTTGTATGAAATAATCTGGAAGGGGCACATGCATAGAGACCAAAGTTTATTCATTGTTCCCAGGAGCCGAGGGAGGAACAAGGAGGGACTGCTAAATGGAACGGGCTTTCTGTTTCTGTTTGAGAGTGTTCTGGAACTAGGTCGTGATTCAGTGTGAATTAATGCCACTGACTTATACACTTACAATGGTTAAAATGCCAACATTTATGTTATGTATAATTTGCTGTTGTTGTTAGGTCCCATTGAATCCATTCTGACACATAGCAACCCCCACGTACAATAGAACAAACACTGCCTGGTCCTGCACCATCCTCACTGTCGTAGCTGTGTTTGAGACCATCATTGTAACGTCAGTCCATCTTGCTAATAAGCATCTTCTTTTCTGCTAACCCTCTGCTTTAGCAAGCAAAAAAAAAATATATATATATATATATATATATATATATATATTTTTTTTTTTTTTTTTAATTTTTAAAGCAAGGCAAGTGGAATTACTCAGCCATAAAAAGGAGTGGAGTTCTGACACATGCTACAAGAAAGCACTTTGCTGAGCTTTTCTGACACATGAACCTAGAAAGCACTTTGCTGAGCAAGAGAAGTCAGACACAAAAATATTGTATGATGTTATTTATGTGAATTATCTAAAATAGGCAAATGTATAAAGACCAAATTTGTTAGTCGATGCCAGGGGTGAGGGAGAGAGGCAATTGTTTAGGAAGCTGTGAGTTTGTATTTATGATGATGAGAAATAACACAACGGTTATGGGGAATGGCTGCCCAATATGTTAATAGAAGTGATGTTGCTACGTTATACACCTGGAAAATGTTGAATTGGCAAAAAAAAAAAAGGATGGCAAGGAACAATGTACATGGTATGATCTCAACTTGAATTTTTTAATTACAAATAATAAGCACATACCCCCAGTTGCGATCGAGCCCTCAAGCCACAGATCGGGACCTGCTGGGTTCCCCAGAACGGTGTTAGCTCCAAACAGGCTCTGGTGGGTACTTGGTGACAGAAGATTCCAGAAATCTGTGCCACAGTTACCTAAAGATTTTGACTACTTCAGAATCCCCAAACTGTTAGATCTGTTCCAAGACCATTCACATGCAAGGAAACCACAGCCTTGAAAATGAGGCCAGGAAACTGCGGGAGCTCATCACCTTGTTGCTGAAAATGCTCTCATGGACTCTTACCTCTTGTCCACACCCCCCAGGACTTCATGGAACAGTTCCAGGTACTGTTGCCCAAGAATGCCCCACCCTGCAGGGAAGTCATCTCCACACTGCTGGAGAAGATGGCTGTGGACAAGAAGAACTACCAGATCGGGAAAACCAAGGTCAGCGAGCACCCACACCTCCACGTGGCTGCAGACTCAGGGACCGCGGCCCTCAGCCACACGCAGGTCTCCTCCGGGCCCCAAACCATGGGCCCAGTGCCTTGTTCCCCAGCACAGCGGTGGGACCACGGGGCTGGAGCTCGGGCCTCTGATGGACTTGGCTGGAATCTCTGGGGGCTCGGACAAGCTGCAGGGCTGCCCTGTTTCCCATCTCCTCATTTGTAGGACAGGGCTCATCCTACTGATCTTACAGTGTGTTTGTTGTTGCTATTAGCCGCTGCTGAGTCCAGCCTGACTTACGGCAACCCTGTGCACAACAGACTCACTGCTGTCAAGTCAGATCCAACTCATAGTGACCCCTCCTTGGGTTTCCGAGGCAGTATCACTACAGAAGTAGATTGCCCAATCTTCCTTCCGAGGAGTGGCTGGTGGGTTTGA